>NC_143556.1:139155000-139480000 GCF_054136105.1 Typopeltis vanoorti
TCAGTTACCACACCCTCGAGGTTGGTTAAGCTGAGGTCGAAATGCTGGAGAGTTTTCTTGGCGGCTTCAAGAATATCAGTGCCTTCCGTCGTTTCCTTCATAGGTAGGAGTGGTAGCAGTTCTTCTGCCACATTGAATTGTTGATCAATACCACGGACAAAAATAGCCAGTTGTGCTGTATCTTTCACATCTGTGCTCTCATCTAAAGCAAGTGAATATGACGTAAATTCGGGCGACAGTTTTTTTAAAGTTCCTTCAATGTCATTGGACACGTCGTGCTACAGTTACCGTAGACAAACTCGATTTTTTAAATGTTCCTTATTATTTGGGCACAGAATATCCCCAGCAGCGATGAGACACTCTTTCGCAAACTTGCCGTCCAAGATAGCTTTTGCTTTTTTAGCAATTGTTTCAGTTATTACATAACTTACTTTGACGCACGCTTCGCTCTCTTCCCTCTGCCTTTTAAACGTACACTGTGGCATTTTAAATCAATTTGGAGACGGTTCACTTTGTCCACACGAAGTCGCCCTTGAAGGTGATCGAAATTGGATGCATGCTTTGTCTGATAGTGTCGTTTTATATTGTATTCTTTTGATACTGACATTGACTCACGACAAATTAAACACACTGGCTTATCGTCGATCAGCACAAAAAAAGTACAAATCGGTCCACTTTTCATTAAAACCCTGAGAAGAATCACCTGATTTACGCTTTTTACTCGTAGACGCCATAGTGATGGAAGGTGAACCCAAAAAATGATCCAAAATGGCAGTGCAACGGTTAGTATCCACTGAATATGTCTCACACTAATGAAAAAAGTCTGGCAATATTAAACCACAAAGGCTGTGGCTGACACGACGAACCTGCGTGCGCTTATGCACGAATATCACACTGTTCACGACTGACTGTGGATGAGATCCTCTTGTAATTATATGAAAATAACGAAGTATCGAGAACCTTCGAGATATATCTGGAAGGTACTAGACAGCCCACTCGAACGAACTACTGCTTCAGCCATCTACCTGTGACGTTAGTACTAGTACTTAAGTACCGCTTGGCGATGGCAGATGGCTGAAGAAGCATGTCTATTTAATATTTATTTTTATAGGATTTTATGTAAAGTATCAAATGCACGGCGTTCCGTGTGAATCTAGAAAGCATCTTACAATTCTAAATACCGCAGTATAGCTTAGTGGCCAGCGGGCTTCATTGAAATTATTTTTTATTTAATCGCATTTTAATGTTAAGTAGCTATTTTTTCAAAATGACCGGCGGGGCACGGCAAACAGCTCCGCGGGTTGAAGATCCCTGACCTAAAGAGTGGGTGTACATGTAAAGCTTATATCAGTACTACATTCCTGTGGACAATTTACTTGCAAAGTTATCTGTCAGGATTCTAATATTGCCAGATGGTATTTCGGTCTTCTAAGACACTGCTAACTACATCAATCCACCTAAATCTTGGTCTTTCTCTGGGCATTTTTCCTACCATTTTGGTAGGAAAACCAGGATATTAGCACAAAACTCCTGTTTTGTGCTAACATTTCCTTTTCTCATTCTGTTTAAGTGCCCCCGTACACCTAAAATTAGCTCTGTTCACACTTTCCTGAATGTTAAAAAATGGCAAGTTCCTTTCTAAAATCCTTGTTTTTAAAGCGATTCTAAGTTTAACACAAGTTCTCTTTAATACTTCGACTATTATTTTTTCCGTGTTTTTTTTTTTTTTTAAATCATAATATTTCACTGCCAGTTTTAAAGTTTTGCGACCACTTCCTCATCTCCATTAATGGGTGCTGTTGACTAACCCCGTGCTCTCTTCTCACAATGGTCCGGGGAAGAGGTGCATATTACTTACCAGGAACGCCTCTAGCATTGTAACACTTCATGTTCCAAGATGTGGAATCATTTTACAGCTGAATACACTTCCTGATGCCAATCTCGTTCGTACTCGCTATGGAGTAGCCTTCTAGCTTGCGTGTGATGTTCGACCTAACGGCGATTACTCAGAATAACGGATAATTAAGTTATCTTGTAATTCTTTCATCTTCGACGCGCCACCTATTCCGTATACTATTGTTTAATGTGCATTTCCACAGTTAATAAATAGTCCTCCAAGAGGATAAGTAGATGGATATCTAGTATCTGATATTGGATTGAAGCCGTCTGGTTTATCGTTTAGCAATATTATTATTATTATTATTATTGTTCCGGGAAACTCCAAGGAGTCGACAGACTCATCGAGGGAGGCCCTAACATCATGTCAAGAACAACTGTTCAACATTCACACAGTATCTATCATACCTTGCCTTGAACTCATTCACGGTTGTAGCACCCACAACAGACTCTGGAAGCTTATTCCACTCATTTACCACTCTCCAAGTAAAGAACCTAGTTCTAACACCCTTGTCAACCACGCTCTTGCCCAGCTTCCATGCATGGCCCCTAGTCCTCCCACCACCAGTCATATTTTCAAAAATATCTTCTGGATCAATCTTATAAAAACCCTTCAGTAATTTGAATGTCTCAATCATATCACCCCTCCTTCGCCTATCGTCCAATTTCTGCAACCCACAAATCTTCAACCTATTCTCATAAGGTTCATTCCACAGACCTGCTATCATCTTGGTCACTCGTCTCTGGACCCTCTCCACTTCCTCCCCATCACGAAGAAACCCTGGTGCCCATAGCTGGGCACAGAAGTCCAGATGGGGTCTTATCAAGGCTCGATACAGAGGAACAACAACTTGTTCGTCTCTGCATGTTAAAGTATTTTTCAGAAGCCAAGTGATTTGGTGAGCTGTTTTAGTTACTTTTGCAATGTGCCCCCCAAACTTCAACTCCCTATCCACCAACACTCCCAAATCCCTGGCCTCATCAATCTCCTGGAGTATGGTTCCACCAATGCGATATACAGAGTGGGTTTCGGTCTTTGTAAGGTTATGCACTTTCACCCCAAAGTGCATAACCTTACACTTTGCCGCATTAAATTGACATCCATTTTTCCTAGCCCAGTCCTCCACACTATCCAAATCATCCTGTAAAATTTTGACATCCTGTGCACTCACAATTGCTCTACCCAACTTTGCATCATCAGCAAACAAGTGAACACTTCCTCTCAGATCCTTTCCAATATCATTGATGAACAAATTGAAAAGCAGTGGTCCAAGAACAGAGCCCTGTGGCACTCCACTAGTCACAAGACGTCTTTTAGACTGCACTCCTGAATAAACCACTCTTTGATATCTCTCCTTCAACCACCCTCCTATCCATCTCACTAACCCTATATCTATACCCATCTGCTCCAGTTTACTGATTAGGGTTCCATGTGGTATCCTATCAAAGGCCTTGGCAAGGTCCAGTAGTATCACTGTAAACCCATTACCCCTATCCAGTTCAGCCGTCACTGTGTTATAAAACGTGAGCAAGTTACTGAGGCATGATCTACCCTTCACAAAACCATGTTGTCCCCCATACAATATCCCATTTTCATCTATCCAATCCTGTATTCTTTTCTTGACTAATTTCTCTAAGACCTTGACAATGATTCCTGATATGCTAATCGGTCGGTAATTTACAACAGCAGTCTTGGAACCACCTTTATGCAATGGAACTATTTTCCCCTCTTTCCACCCGCTCGGGACTAACCCAGACCCGAGACTCAAATTAAACAAAATGGTCAAGGGTACTGACAATTCTTTAGCTGCTTCTCGTACAACACGAGCTGGTATATCATCCAATCCCACAGATGTATTGACATTGAGGTTATGCAATAGACTACTCACCTCCACTTCATTAACCACAATTCCCGTATAATCTACTGGTTTATTCGTTTCTGCAATGTCACCACCTGGATGATATACTTTTGCAAAGTGCTCACTCAGTAACTCAACTATCTCAACTGATTCAGTTACCTCCCTACCATCGGCATTCTTTAAAATCAATCTGCCATGTACATTTTTCCTTTTACTTGCTACATATCTAAAAAACTGTTTAGGATTCTCTTTTTCCGCATGGCCAATGTTCTTTCGTAATCCTTTTTTGCTTTTATTACCACACTCGTCACCTTTCTGGCCTGCGCTTTATACCGTTCATGTGCCTGCCGGTCACCCTTCTCCTTAAATTCCCTCCATAGTTGTTTCTTTTTTTGCAGCTCAAGCTTAATGGTGTTATTCATCCATTTAACCCCTACTTGATTTATTATTCGGACTCTAGGTATACAGTCAGCCATTGCTTCATGCAAGCACTTCTTAACTACCTCCCATGCACTATCAACTTCTAGTCCTTGCAGTTGTACATGCCATGGCACTGAACCAATCAAACTCCTAAGCTTGTCATACTTTCCAGCCCGATAATTCCACATGTACCTTGTCTTAATTGAAAATTCTACACCTTTAGCCACCTCCCAAGTTAAGACCCTATGATCACTCTCACCAATTGGTGGCAATGTGGTCATATTTGTTACAGCCAAATCCTCAGATGTAATTACTAGGTCAAGCACTCTCTGACCCCTAGTATTTTCCATTACATGCTGTCGCAGATAGTTATCCCTTAATAACCGCATAAAATCCAGTTCCTTCCTCCCATGTGTCCTCTCCTCACTCCAATCAATGCGACCATAGTTGAAATCTCCCATAATAATCACCCTCCTTCCACCCATTTCTTCTATTTGCTTGTGCATACTGTCACCACCATCTTTTCCATCACCTGGTCTATAGCAGCACCCAATTGTATATTTAGTTCTGCTAGCCACAATCTCACACCAAATGGCCTCAAATGTGCTCTTTTCTCTATCCTGCAATTCAACTTCTATTCTCCTTGGCTGGAGCTCGTCAGCTATCATCAACAATACTCCTCCCCCCATTTTATTCTCTCTGTCATTCCTGAACACACTATACCCATCACATTCAATCCCACTAGTTATATCATCTACAGTCAGCCATGTTTCACTAATACCTATAACCTGTGGTCTGGAAGTGCCAACCATGGCCAAAAACTCTTCCTTCTTGTTCCTAATACTCCTAGCATTAGTGTACATGAATTTAAGACCCCCATTAGCCCCAACCCTACCTTGATGCCTTATATTAACTATCCCACTCAGATTTGTTGTCCTTATTTGCTCTGGCATTTTATATTCATTCTTACATTCAACTGCCTCCATAAGGACTGTATATCCACTCCCCCCCCCCCCCTTAACAAATCTAGTTTCCCTGAATTTGCACATCCACTACATTCAGCAATACTTTCTCAAGTCTTCTTACACTGTAACCATTCAATATAATTAAGCATATCTCGTAAGTCACAACTCATCCTTTCAAATCCGAATTCAGTTTACTAAGCAAAGAGAAACCAGTACCAAGTTGCTCTTTTGCATGTGTGTTCTGGGGTTTCGAAGTATTTACAAGAACCCTCTGCAGTGGTCCACTTCCTAAATTACGGATTCTGAAAATTAGTTCTGTGTTAATATGAAAATTGAGTGATTATAACTGTTAAATAATTCAGAGTAAATTTATTCAGAAGGAGCTGCTCCTTTCAACACGAATCACTAACAACATTTTAGAATGAATTAACTCAACTACATTCATTGTTAGATGAAGTGAATGCAGAAAGAGAAAACATTGCTGATTTCTAGAAAATGCCGTTTTGAATTTTACAATGAATAAGAAACAAAGGGAACGTTTATTTATCGAATCACGGCTCGTCTGCAACTCCTTCAGATATCCCAAGCTAAGGAACTCTGCTTTAGACAACTGTAAGTGAATAGAACTAATATCTGCTCAGCCAAATCTAGTCTCATTCCACAGAGGGAAATTACAATCCGCATTAATAAAGATTTTCTTCAAAAAGAAAAAGAAAAAACAATTAGAAAAGGATGTTTCGTTTCAGATTTAGAGATTCCACAGTCCAAGTTTCTCCTTTGTTGCCCTTTTATGCTGAGCGTATTTAAACCTCTGAAATCGAGATGACTGCTATAATACACTACTAAGTACTGTCAATAAACATAACGAGTTAGTTTTCATGTGCATTCCGCTCACAGATGGCTATAAATGCATGACGTATTTAGTACTGTGGATGGATTAGGAGATTGACAAACCAGGAGCACAGCTGTACTGAATCTACTTTTCAATTACCACTTTGGACCCTCAATAAGCAGTCTCTCGCACCGTGCGATGAAAGTCATCTACTAATTAAAGACTTTCACAAAGATCCATGTTCGAGTGGAATCCAAGATTTGTAAGCTGAAGAGTAGAGATGCGTCCACTTTCACCATTCAGCTGGTTACTTGAGTAATAAAATCTCATATGATATGAATGCCAATAGTGACGGGAAGACGTAGGTCTTCCCTATAGATAACTTGGAACTTTCCTAAATTAAACTTTCCTTTTATTTATGAATCCACGCATGGATGGATGGTTGTAAACTTATTGTACATTGTCGTGGGTCACACAATACGGTTCTCTATTCTAAAGACCACACATAGAACTCACCCCCCCCTCCTTCCAGTTTAGACCTTCAATAAATAGAGTATTGACTTGCACCAAGTGATGAAATTCATCTTCCACCTGAATCAATGGGCACGGTGAGATTTGAACATACTGCGTTTTAAAGAGTGGATAAGCAATCGATTCAGCCAAGTAGTATGGTAGGTGCTTTGAACAAGATCAAGATAAAATAACGAATCGTGGCGTGATTGGTTGTACAGATGGTGACGTCATGAGTTGGGAATGTTTGGAATTTTCTGGGGAACATCTGTGTGTGTGACGTCACGTTGTTTTGTTCGCGTATGGAATTGTGGGTGAAGGTTCGAGATAAGGATTCGTGTCGTGATTGGTGGGGCACTTTGAACATGATCAAGATAAGGAATCGTGTCGTGGATGTGTGTTGTTATCAGATGAAGGTAAGTGACGTAATTTGTTAGTTATAAATAAGTGACATTATTGTTTTGAATGGAAAAGAAAGATATATTAGTGGATAAGGATTCGTGGTGTGATTGATGGGACACTTTAAACAAAATAGGGGTAGGGTGAATGGAGGAAGCGAGGTTAGTGTCATGGATGTGTGCTGTTATGAGTTGTAGATAAGGAAATGGTTTGAGTATGGCATTACGGGTTGATGGATAGTGATAAGATAGCATTTAGAATGTTTGGAATTTCGTTGGGGGCTCCCTTCTGTCAGGGACATCACATGGTGTGCTAGGTTCGTGTTAGGCATTGTGGTTATTGTTTCGAGATAAGGAATCGTGACGTTGTGTTTGTAAATTTCTGGGGAAATGTCTCAGTGACATCACGTGGTGTTTTGGTTTGCCCTTGGAATTGTGGGTAATGTTTTTGAGATAAGATATCTTGGAATTTCGCAGGGTGACAAACATCCGTCATTGTCATCAAGTTTTGTGTTTGGTTGTTTATAGATTGCAGTACTCATTTTCCAATATAGTTTGGAGTATTTCTCTCCTGTTAAAGGCTATCGGAATTCTTAGAGTAGAGCTGAGATGGCGGCAGCGTTTAGACCTTTTCAGAATAATTAATTATATGCCGGTGTCCCCTCAAACACACACTTTTTTTCTCATATACTGTACATAACTCATCCGAATATTTTGATTTTTCTACATTTAAGAACATAAACTTCATTATTTTTTTTAATTAACGTTATCTCTTTTACAAAATGTTTGGCTATTGGTATTTTTTAGTTTACAGTCAAGATAAAAACCAAAAGGCATTTAAAAAAAATAAACTAAAATACACAGAGACATTAATGAATTACAACAACTTTTATGTAGTCTAGAAATTCTAATGATAATTTAAATTACTGACAGTCTTACCAGAATGGAGCATCTTGAAACTAGTGAGGTTTTCTGAAAACAATAGATATTCCAAATTATTGATTTTTAACTATATATTCACAGCACAAAACACAAACACAAGCTCTAAAAATGCAGTTGAGTCTTTTTTCCTTATAGTTACTGCATGTTTCGTTCATTTCTTTTGCATTTTGTCTCATACTATGTTTTCCCATGGTTCTGTCCAAAATGACATCATAGAGTTGAAGTTGAAGCGCTATTTTTTTGAGGCTAGGTGTTACTTCCTCTAGTAATATCCGCCAGCGACCGGTAATTTAGCATCTCTCAATTTGGAGTTTTTGATATGGCTCTTTCTCTATATATATTTTTTTTCAAATTGATTAGTTATTTTTCTCTATTTCACTTTTAAAATTCAGTTAACTACATATTCTAACAGAATAACTGAGCATATAAATAAATAAATAAATAAATTATGTGTTTGACATTTATCTTATCTTAAAGATGTGTCTCATTACCCATCACTATTTTGTTGTACCTAGATGAGAAATCGTGTGTTTGGGTTGGTGCTCTTCCTTACCGTTTTCTTATATTTCAAATGAATATTAGCTCTATAGTATACTTTGTAATTAGTTCAATTTCCATTGTCACCAAGATCCAACGTGTTGTTTGTTCATGACTCACATCTTCCCTTTTGATGTTTTGCATGCTCCTTCTGTGATCTTATGACACCAACATTCTATTAGAGATTATCACTTTGGAGTTTTCAAGTATGTGAACGAAAAATGTTTACAGATAACTGAAACAATGTCAATAGGTAGCATTAGACAAATTTCTAAATTAATTAATTACAGGAAATAAGTTTCTTCACTTTTTTTTCTAGTCTGGTGGAACTATCTACAGATATAGTAACAAAATTGTCACTTTGCAGGTGAAATCTTCTACACTAAATATGCTGGCTATTAATTTAATACCCGATTCCTTTTGCTTCCAAGAGTTGACACAGTTTCTTGAAATATTTGAGGGCTTGCATGAACAAATAAGACTTAATTCACTGAGTGGATTTTTTAAAAAAAAGTCTCTGGTCAGTTTGTGGCAATCGCAAGAAAAAAAATCATTTGTACTTGATTAATTTCAAAAGACACAATTACATTTTTAGCTATCACATCTGTCTTTTTTTCCCTGTTCTCCTAATGGAATAGCATGCGTTGTCAAGTTTTGAAAAAAAAAGTTTCGATTGTCAGTCATATGTTTTTAAACTTTGATCATGTACAAATGTGTGAAAAGAAATATTAACTTCTTTTCTACACCAAGCTTTTTTTAAGAGTTTGATAACGTGATGGGTTAATATATCTACAGTCTCTCTCTCTCTGTAAAATAACCAAATTCTAATAGTCATAATTTAACCACAAGTGTTTTTTTCTAGGCTAGTTGAGCTATGTACAGATATGGTAACAAAATTGTCACTTTTCAGGTGAAATCTTCTCCACTAAAAATTCTGCTATTAATTTAATACCCAATTCCTTTTGCTTCCAAGAGTTGACACAGTTTCTTGAAATATTTGAGGGCTTGCATGAACAAATAACACTTTTAATTCACCGAGTGGATTTTCAAAAAAAAAGTCTCTGGTTTGTTTGTGGCAAGAAATTTCACAAGAAAAAAATGTAAGACCATATATATATTGTCTTACCTGAATTGCACAACACATCAACAACACCCATTTGTTCATTTAAATTTACACATTAATTTGAGTGAAATATTATTTACAAATTGTATTTACTGAATCTAACCTACAGAAAATAAATAAAGTGAAAAATGCAATCTATTTTTTATTCCTTAATCTTCTTATTGTTAAATTTGCACTGTTGTTCAAAGGTTCTTCCCATGCTTGCGAATTTGCCATCATTTCGATGCGAATTTGTGGTTTTCGACAATGTGACTCTCAACTGCAAGTTTATTCATTTGTGACCATTGGGAATTTGTTACTGTAGTAAAATTAAATTTTTGAAACCCAAACTCAAACTAAGAACAGAATCTTTGGCTATGTTTTCAAAAACATATAAAAATACAGGGTGTGTTTTCACATTTTGGGAATCCAATTTCATTTAAATCTACAAGAGGTCTGCCTATTAAATCCATTAATGTCTTTAATTTTTTTTTCCTTTGGCGAGCAATATGTGATATTGGCATGTTGATTTTATTATCCAATTTCTTAGTTTGTTCAGAGATAGTGTACCAATTTCCCACTTCAGCTGATGATTATATTTTATTAACCAAGAATTATGTGTTTTAAATCTTTCAGGTAATTCATTCCAACTACATGGTGATTTTATCAATGCATATCTTACAATAATTCCATCAGAAATACAAATTTCTTTAGGAAATAAATTTGAAGTCTTATTCAAATGAAATTGTACATCAATTATACCAATGATTGCTGAAAATTTGTATCCTTCACCCATTTCAATTCTTCTTACATTACCTTATTTGGCATCACAAATAAATAGTTATTTCTAATTATTATTATTATTTCACTGATTATTAGCTCTGATCTTATATTTTATGTTAACTTTTGGTTACAAATTTCTAAACAATTAGAACTTTTCACAAAGAAACTTTCAAAGAATTTTGTGGCTCACCCATTATTTTTACTTTACCGGACACAAAACACCACAACACAATACATTAGCTGCAGTGGATGAATGATTACCTTTAGTCCAAAGTCACTCGACTTGATTGTTTTTCCTTATAGTACTGTTTACCCTATCCTATCCAATCCTGACTGTTCCTTCAAAATGAAACTTTCATGCAGATGACTCACAACGTGTTTTCGCATGTTGCTGGATATACTATTGATGTGTTTTTATCTTACTTTGTGTAGGGAAAGGTAAGATTTGTATTTCTGTTATCTGGAGAGTACAAACCTTTTTTCTATGCCAAACTTTAAGAGTTTAAGTCACGTTTTGGGTTAAATTATCTGCTGTCTCTCTGTAAAACCATCAAATTCTAACATGTCGGATTTTCGAATATGTGAACGAAAAGTTTACAGATAACTCAAACAATGTCAATAGGTAGCATTAGACAATTTTCTAAATAATTAATTGCAGGATATCAGGATTTCCATGTTCCTGGCAGTAATTTCACAGTAGGGATTTTTTTTACAATAATTAAACAGAATTTCATCAAGGTATAAAGTTATGGATTTAAATATCAAATTCTAAACAGAATAACTGAGTATAAATTTCACTGTGGAAAACACAATAACACACATCTTTGTTCATTTAAGTTTTACAAATGCATA
Source organism: Typopeltis vanoorti (assembly GCF_054136105.1). Taxonomy (NCBI): domain Eukaryota; kingdom Metazoa; phylum Arthropoda; class Arachnida; order Uropygi; family Thelyphonidae; genus Typopeltis; species Typopeltis vanoorti. The sequence continues at coordinate 139,166,097 of NC_143556.1, forward strand.
TTTTATTCTGCTGAAATATTATTATTTACAAAGAAAAAAAACTTGTAATTACCTAAAAATATTTCACAATATTTAGTTTAGACTCTTAACATTTTCCAAAGATTTCAATAAAAAATGTTCATTACTCACTGTTTCTTGGTTACATTACATCAAAATAATTGGTCATGCAATAGAGTTTTTAGAGCAGATACCATACTAAGTACAGCTCCATACATTTCATATTGCATCAGTCTGGAAATGACACCATGCCTTATTAAGCTTTCTGTGTATTCTTTTGGCACCAGATATACACAAGCAGTTTTTGTAAGATGTTCATAAATATCCCAAAATAAAGAATCTTTATCCAATTGAATAAAATCTTGATGGTCTAATTTTACCATTGATGTATTTAGATGATTGGTGATAATTTTCCCCATGATATGAACTGATGGTAATTCAATTTCCAAAAATAGTAAATGGTTATCAATATCGTGCATTTTTGGTGAAAATCCCTGAGCTTCTTCACAACTAATAAAGAAAACGTTACACACCAGCTCCTGAATCATTGAGCATTAGTTCCCCATCATGGCATTTCAGAATATAACACTCACCAAGGTCCATTTTGCAGTCAATTCTTCTTTGCAAGTAGCTGAGGATATCAGACCACTTCCTGCATAACTTTTCTCAAGTGGTCCTGGATAAATACATCACAATGTTGTCAATTCTAAAATAATAGTCTTCTAAAATAATAATCGGTTTCCATCCTTTTAGAGCTATGTGAAGAGTTTTGTCTAGTGCTATTTTCCTGAAGAAAGAAAATTTCCAAAGAAATTTTTAACGTTGTGTTTGGAAATTTCCCCAGAAATTTCCAAACACAACGTCACGATTCCTTATCTCGAAACAATAACCACAATGCTATACGCGCACCTAACACACCACATGATGTCCCTGACAGAAGGGGCCCCCAGCGAAATTGCAAACATTTCAAATGCTATCTTATCACTATCCATCACTTATAATGCCATATGCAAACCATTTACTTATCTATAACTTATAACAGCACATATCCATGACACTGGCCTCGCTTCCCCCAATTCACCTTATCCCCATTTTGTTTAAAGTGTCCCACCAATCACACCACGAATCCTTATCCTCTAATATATCTTCCTTTTCCATTCAAAACAATAATGTCACTTATTTACAACTAACAAATTACGTCACATATTTACATCTAACAAATTACATCACTTATCTTCATCTGATAACAACACACATCCATGACACGATTCCTTATCTTATCTTGATCTTGTTCAAATTCCCCCACCAATCACGACACGAATCCTTATCTCGAACCATCACCCACAATTCCATACGTGAACAAAACAACGTGACGTCACACACACAGACGTTCCCAGAAAAATTCCAAACATTCCCAACTCACGACGTCACAAACACAAGCCATCATCATCTGAACAACCAATCACGTTACGATTCCTAATGTGATCTTGATCTTGTTCAAAGCTCCTACCTTACTACTCAGCCAACTAAAGGTGACACACAGGAGGCAGTAATTGATCTTTTTTTAAGGAATACATTTCAACAGCTTGAATTGTTTGTGATGTAAAAGTTATTGTTGTACTTTGCAGAAGAGATGGCATCTTCGTACGACTGTTGTAGATGGCGTGAAATTCGGTTCGAGGGTGCAGCTATTATAATTGGCAATTAGTGTTACACTTTACCCTTTCCAACAATTACAAGGGTCGGGAGCGCACACACACACTGTATGCATGTTCCTTGTAATGACCAAGCTGTGTGTGAATAGGAGTTCTCAGGAAGCTTAATTTTCATTCCTTCACCCTGTGACCGGTTGTCTACTGATCAGAAAAGTGGTGACAGTCTGGCAGTTAACCCGTTAGCCTCGTTGTGGAGGAGGCTTCTCCAATGAAAGTGATGGATAATCAAATTGATTTACATGCGATTTGAGGCAGTGAGCTTCAAATCTCACGTAAAGCGATGTGAGGCAGCGGTCAACAGCATTATTCAGTACTTGTCTTGAGGGCTTATTCACAGAAAGAAATTCGGCCATTGAGGTGTTACAAAGTGGGAACTAACTGATCTTTTCTTCATCCTCACCTGGGGCAGAGGTTTCATTCCCAGAAACAGGAAGAGGCATTCATCCTTTTCAAGAAGTTTCTTTTTGATCATCTGCACTGCATTAATGTTTCTTTCTTAAGGATAAGCGTTGTTATGAAATAAATAAAATGAATACTCTTCACTAGATGGTGTATATCTTAACCTTTGGTAGGGACCCCAGTAGTTCAAATATTTATTACTTACGTTTGCTTGAAGATTGGCCGATTTTGTTACTTTTTTTTTTTATAACCTCCTACCCACGAAAGATTGTGAAGTTAGTACTTTTGCATATTGGATAGGCTTAATACTCCGAACCATATTGTTGTTGAAACCAAACGTGGTGCTTTTTCCAAGCGGCTTCAGTTCAAGCAGCAACTTCTCATATAATATGAAACAAAATTCTTCTGCAGTTGAGCAGAGGTATTTTATAAAATCCGGTGTGTGTGGTTTCGATATTAATTAACTGCATTGTCGATGCACAGCTGGTCTTTATAAATATTAAAATCTAATTTCAAATTAAAGTGAGTTTTTAATACTTTCCAGCTTCACCACTAATGCTGGAGTGCCTTAAGGCTCTGTCCTATCATCCACTCTTTCTCCTATATATAAATGACCTACTCATAATAACCACTAATCCCATCCACAGTTTTGCAGATGATAGTGCTCTCCACTCATCCTACTCATTTGACAAACCATGAAGTATTCTGACATCCCAGGATACAAGATCAATGTTTAAAACACTATAACTAGTGCTTTAAACATTGAGCCACATGCTATCCTCCAATGAGAGAGGACAACCTTGTTATGGTCAATGTCACCAAAACACAGTCTTGCCTTTTCTCACACAAAGAGATCCCAGCTCGCGTACCCTTACTCTCAGTAATACACAAATCACCAGACAAGATCAGATCTCTTTGCTTGGCGTTCTCTTTCGTATTCAAGAGCCTGGTTTACACCCAACCAACTCTTCACTATATATAAATACCAAATCTGTCCATGCTTAGAATACTGCTCACATGGGGTGGTGCACCTAAAACTTCCATTAAAAAATCCTTGACGCCATCGAGAGGCATGCAGCTAGGCTCATAGATGATCTCACTCTTACAGACACTTCAACCTATATCTCACAGGCGCAGTGTTTCAACAGTGTCTGTTGTACAAGTACTTCCATGGTCACTGCTCTAGTGAATTTGCAATCATAATTCTTCCACTTTCTGTTGCATCTGTTAATACAAGAGCAGCAATTGCTCAGCACTCCTTTACTGTGTAACTGGAACCACACAGAACTTGCTTCTATTCATCCTCTTTTATTCCGTCCACCTCTGTTCTCTGGAACAACCTTCCTCAAGAAGTATTCCAAAACAACTATAATTTGCAACTCTTCAAAAGAAAAAAATAACCTTCTCAGTCCTCTAGGAACTGTAGGCACCACATGTGCATATAGGTCCCTCGACCTCTGTGTATGAGATCGCTCTGTTTTTTTCTCTCTCTCTCTCTCTAGTGTGTATATATATATATATATATATATATATATATATGGGAGACTAAGGAAAGTGATCACATCTTACTCCATCTTTGCTACCAGTTGCCTCAGACCTGAAAATACTTCAGGGGCAAACTTGACTTACCAGCTTGTTGGCTTACTTGGGAAAAAGGATTAAAACGAAGTTTATAAAATTGCTTGGTATCTTTAATGTATAGTATACCTAAGATAAAAGAACTTTCTACATCTTTCTCTCATCCTGAGGTTTTATTTAATAAGGCCAAAGCACCTTGTGGCAACTTGTATAGGTAAAATTTATAAGTTCTGCATTACTTCAACCTTAGCATCTCAGGGTCTAAAGGTCGAAACCAGTCTGGGTAGTGGCCCTTCCCTTAATGCATAGCATCATACATGTCCGCAAGGAGATGGGCTTTGCATTATGGGAGGTACTAAGGAAAGTGATCAGAGCTTATCCCACCTTTACCACGAGTTGCCTCAGACCTGAAAATGCTTCAGGCGCAAACTTGACTTACCTGCTTGTTTGCTTACTTGGTAAAAAGGATTAAAACTAAGTTTATAACATTGCTTGGTATCTTTAATATACAGGGTGGTTCAAAATTCCACATACAAACTTTGAGGAGCGGTAGAGAACATCAAAATCAACCATATTCACATGGGAAAGCATTACCGGAAACGCCACCCGAAAGTGATAGGTGGCGCTGTTCGCCAGCGCTCCAGGTGAGCAATTGGGGGCAATTGGGATCTTATGTACTCAACTACTATTGAACTGTTCAGTTATGCTAAATAAAGTTTTTTACACTACTTACTGCCTTGTGTTATTTCTGCATCTTCTTGTCCCTGTTAGTACCTTCCGGTGGCGTTTCCGGTCATGCTTTCCTATGTGAATATGGTTGATTTTGATGTTCTCTATCTCCCCTCGAAGTTTGTACATGGAATTTTGAACCACCCTGTAAATTCACTATCATGTATTGGTGACATTTCAACCACAAAGTAGAGTAAAAAAAAATCCATGTTGCTTGGTTTGGATGTGGCAACATTATGATTAAAGGATACATAAATGGAATGAATAGTTAGAAGAAATGTGCGTCATTAAGACGTCGAGATATGTTGCCGTCCTTGTTAGCTGAGTGGTCAGTGTGTCCAATCTCCGACCAGCGGGCTGTGGGTTCGAAGACTCCATTGGACACGGATGTTTGTGATTGTCCTTATGTGGGAGATGAATTTCATTGCCCGGCGTGAGATTAACCTCATCGCTTACTGGAGGCCTGAAGTGGCTTGAAAAAAGTCCCATGTTTGGTTTCCAGAAAATTTAATAAAAATAATAGTTAAAAATTCTTAGTCCACGCACAGTTACTAATTCACTACAGGCTTAGACTTTCATGAGTGTGGAGGTTACATAAAAAAATTGAACACCTCTTTGTTCACTTGCGAACAGTCGAGATTTGTACGGTAATGGAAGAAAACATTGAACAAGCAGATACTTGCAGACCAATTTTAATTGTAATAAATAGAATCCTTCGTAAATTGAAATGGAATGATACAGATTTTGCTGAGTTTGTAAAGGAGAATGTTAAAAAAGTTGGAGGAAGCAACCAAATCTTTAAAAACTAAGGGGGGGTGGGAACTTCCCTAAGTTAGGCTTAACTATGAAAACAGTTTGATCTATCTCTTACCATTCTGAATGTGTGTGGTACTCATGAACCACTGGCCAAGAGGCGAGTATATATCACATTAATTAATTATCTTCTTCGCTCTGTCACCATTGCCATGTAAGGACTGCTTTGGTACAAAAAGCAAAAGCTGTGTACCTTGCAGCTGTGGTAATGTGTGATATGAGTCGCAGCACTACATATCTAATAGTACAGAATTTTTTTAAAAATATTATTAATATAATGGCTTCTTCAGAAACAGAGAGAGTCCAGACTCACCAGGAAAATGAAATCTTGTCCGTACAGAAGAAATCTTGAGGATATATCATTGGAAGACGTCCGATTAGAAAGCGAGTTCAAAGGTTCCATGCATAATTAAGTTCATCACAATTTAGAATGATAATACTACTTGATAGCACAATAAAGCTGCTTATTGTAGTGGCTTGGTCACCTCATATTCAAATCTCATTAGCTCAGGAAGAGTCTTTATGAGGGATTCTTAACTGAACGTTGAATCAGCTGGTCTCATCCTGTGGTGAAATGAGTTTTTCATTCTGAAATCAGTTTTTTTTTTTTTATCCTACGAAACAAGCAAGTCCAAAAGAATATAATCAGTTGAGACCTAACCGTGGTCTCACAACTTTAGTTGCTTAGTCCGTACTTCCAGTCATACCTGACCGGTACATAAAGAAATAGTTTGAGAATTAATAAGTTAATAATCTGGAAAACTGTTCTGGCCTGAGTAAAAATTTCATGATAAGGGATCTAATCGTATATGTAGTTTACAGGGACTTTTCCTCTCAAACTATTTTAAATCCAAAACCCGACAAACCAGTGTCGTCTAAACATAAACATAATTGTTCACCGAGAAGATCACCATGGATTCACTCTATTCTGTAAAAAAAAAAAAAAAACATACAAAAACTCGATTGTACACACCAATAATGTTGAGATTGCCGAAGCAATGTTGTTCATCAAGCAGCAAATGTACACTCATAACAGAAATTGAGTTGATTCATTTCTTGGCAACGTTTATTATTATTATTATTATTATTATTATTATTATATATGCCTTTCAAACAATGATGTTGAAATTGAATAATAACCATTCAGAAAACTATTGAATTCTATCAGCTACATTGATAGAGTCTGTGGAAAGTGGTGAAGAGATGAAGTGGCTTGTCTTAAACATTAAGACCAAAGTTTTTGGAATTATGTCATCTCTAAATGAAAAGGTTGTCACAGATGAATGTCTTTTAATAGCATAATTTAACTTAGCGATTGATAGAGAATACAGCGAGTATACGTGAATTTAACGTTGCAACAACTATTATGCCATTAGAGTGCGCCGAGATTGTACAATTGTCTGTCACAATTAGCATGACTATTTTTTGTTGTTACTAAATATATATAATTCGTGCTAAGCTCGTGGCATTAATTATAATGTAAACATTTTTTATAAATGTATAAATGAAATGTTGGTCCACATTTTTATTGACTCAAGACGTATTTGGTTTTCTCCTCCAGAAAAGATTTATGAAGTGGTTACGCAGCACAAAAACAGTTGGACCTCACTTATCTCACTTTTTCTTTATTCTTTCACGATCATAATTTCTGCATCCTAATACATGTTTGAAGATAGCATTGTCTGATTGGACCTGAATTTAAACATAGTTTTAATGTCATGCAAGGTCAAATTACTCTTAGGAATATGCAGGTTGTGTACTTTATCGTATTCCCAAAATTTACTTCATGTTTGGCCGATTTAATTTTCATACGATAGCACAACTGTGAACACTTAATTAAAAGATCGCTCTGATTGGAGAAGGGAGTGGCGGAATCAATTTATCGAAAACACCACAGATTTCTCCTATTTTTCACTTCTGAGGTTACTTGACAACACTTACTTACTTACTTGGCACATGCATTACTTCTTGAAACGCATCTTGAGTATTCATTGACTCTTCCCAGCATGAAGTAGGCTGAGAATTCGAAGGAATAATTGACGTCTTAAAAAGGACATCAAATATAACTTAACTAAGCGAAGGTCACCACTGCTTTTTTTTTCTTATTGAGGATAAATTAGTTCGCTTTTTATATTGTCAAACATTTTGAATAATTCTTCAGATCCTTAAGATATGCAATGAGTACCATTTATCACTAGAAATGTGCAAACATCTTTCGTTTCAGGACTTTTCGGGTGTGGTTTCATGTCCACAAATGTAAGCAGATAATGTAATTTGTTTTGCTGTGTACTCAAAGAAAATTCGTGCTGGAAATTCCTAATCAGCGTTTAAATACTTAATAAAATACTGAGAATGTATTCTTTAGCAACTGCATTTTATCCACAGTGGAGGTAAACGGATTTTGCATTGTTTTATTTAACTACATGGATATTTTCCACTAGTTAGAGCACAGTGTCTGATATCACGTGGTGAGAGACTGGATATTCTTAGGTATTTCTTGGCAGTACTTTAATGTGACTATAGGTATCAAAAATGAAAATAAACTTCGTTTCCCTCTCCTGCACATTACACATAAGATCCTGGCATAAATCTAATACGATAAATGTGTTCGTTAAAAGGGAGTAATACTATTTCGGTATGTTGCTCATCATTCAGAAAAAAACTAGTCTTTAAAATGTGGAATCGGGTTTGATGCTTACTACGAAAAAAGGATACCATATATAAATAACTGGGTAATTTTATATTTCCTCTGTCTTAATTCATTAAATATTCTTAAATTTTGAATACCGTTTTAAATGGATGCTTGAGGACTAACAAGACTATACCTCTTAATATAATTTGCACAATTTAGGCAATCGTTATCAGATACTAGCAGAGCACTGCTTTGCTGAATTCTTGCTTCTCATGATACAAACGCATGCGGTCTGGGATATTCATCCCGCAACACTAAATGCAGCTGGTGACCGATTCTATGCACCTGTTACAAAGCTGTTTTTTTTTCTAGCCACCTCGTGGTTTATGTACACTTTGAGCCACAACACTGAAAAGTGACTACAGATGTTTTTCTTTCCTTTCAAACTAAACAGTTCATCTCCTAGTATTATCCTAAAATCTGTGGCGCTTATTTGTATTCCAGAGGGTGAAGGGAGCAGCAGGGAGATGCATTGTGTTCGCCTGGCATCCGAAACAAGATGCGTAAAGACAGCCATCAAAAAAGCAGATGTGAAACACTTTACCAAAAGTGGTGAATAGTGCATTTCATATTCGTTGCTGGATCAGGAAATGGTTAATTCCTTATACAAAACAGTCACACCGCCCTGGATCATATATGAATGAAAAGCACGAATTCGGATGGAAAATAACTGTAGTGGTTCAAGGAACATGTTTTGAGCTGAGACCAAGGGCTCAGGATATAAAACAAACTGTTGTATGACGTCATGTTTCTTATGATAACGTTACGCGTGATGTTATAAAATCTTAAATGTTTCATTGCTCTTTGACAAAATACTCTAATCATGAAATATTCACAGGAGAATAATTTTCAGTTAATTTATTAGCATGGTGATTAATTATCATCACACTTCACTTAAAAATGCTCATTGCCTTAACGAAATATTTCAGCACTGTTTTTTTGCAGCCTGTGTGTGGGAAGGCGGCATGGTGTCTTTGCTTTACATGCAACAGCTTTGGGTTCAAATCCCATTGCGGCATGGGTGTTGGTGAAAGACTATTTGGTATTAATTTCGATTTTCATTGCTCTGTGTAAGACTTGCTTCATCCTGCTTCTTGAGGCATAAAATGACAAAAAATGTTTGGTTCGTCGTACAGCTAACTCTCAGCCTACTCGCAGTTTCCATCCTTTGGTGATAGGATTCTAATTTAAAAAAAAAATAATCAGTGGCTTTTTAAAGAGCTATGAGCCACTAGTAGCTTGTAAAGTCCACTTTAGAATTTATGAAAATAATGAAAATATATGATTAAATTTTAAGTAATGAAATCAGGCTATCAAATTTTTATTTCCTATAAATTTGGAAATTACATTTTAACAAAACCCGAGATCTCAATTCTCAAAAAAGGATTCAATTTCGCCTTAAAACCTACTGCTATTTCTAAAATAGAGTTCATCTGCAACTTAGAAAAAGCCATCTCATTGCTACCACACCCAATAGCTGATGACCTACGATTAAAAAGTAGCATAATCCTCTCCACTCCGCAAGATCTCCTAACACCAACTCTAACCAAATGGAAAGAAGAACACTACTCAAATTAAGGAATAATAAAGACGTCATCATACTTAAAGCTGATATACGCAACAATACTGTTATCTTAAATACAAAAGATTATGAAGAAAAAATTAACAATCTATTATCAGACACGTCTGTCTATGATGTTCTCAGTACAGATCCTACGCAAAAAAACCATAATGACACCAACGAACTATTACGTGGAATGACTAACTGGCCTATAGACTTAATAAGAAAGCTAAAATCCATGCACATGTTGACTCCAAGATTGTATGGCGTTCCTGAAATACATAAAGAAGGTACACCATTACATCCAATGGTTGATGGAATCTATTCTCCAACTTACCAACTGTCTAAATATCTAGCTAAAATTTTACAACAACACATTCACAACTCGGATACTTATATCAAAAACTCGCAACATTTTATTGAGAAATTAAAAAAGATCCCTATCTCTGAAGATGATATACTAGCAAGCCTTGAACGTCACATCTCTGTTTACAAACATTCCAGTTGTGGAAGTCATCAGCATCTTAGACAACTTGTTCCCAAGAAACATCACTACGTTGTTCAATCATTATTTAACATCGAACTATTTTGTTTGGCAAAAACCCGTCTACAAACAACTTACCGGATTAGCTCCCCCCCTCTCTCTCTCCTTCTTGTGCTGACTTATTCATGGAAGACCTAGAAGATAAAATCTTATCTCAAATTACCCCAAAACCTAAAACTTAGTACAGATATGTAGATGACATCTTTATCATTTGGAATCATAAGAAAGAAGAACTAATGGATTATCTCAACCAAATCAATAGTTTCCACCATACCATCAAATTCACATTAGAAATTGAAAAATATGAAATACTTCCATTCCTAGACATCCTAATAAAGAAACAAACCAATAACAGTATCAACCTGTCTGTGTATAGAAAACTTACGAATACTGGACGTTACCTCCATTTCAACTCTTCATATCATATATCCCAGAAACTTAGCATTATCCATATGCTTAAGAAAAGAGCTATACAGTACACCACAGACCAAGATGACTTACAAGAAGAATTAACTACAATATCCAGAGAGCTATCCTTAAATGGTTATCCTAAAAGACTCATCAACAAGACTCTTTTTTCGGATATAGCACAAAGACAACGTGATGACACCCAATACATCAGTACTATAACTATTCCATTTGTCAGCACCATTTCCAAAAAAATGGCTGTCATTCTAAAACCATACAATATTAGAGTAACATTCAAGCCAGTCAACACTATTCGGAAATTTTTAAGATCACCGAAAGACCCTCATCCATTCTACAAGTACTCTGGAGTATATAATATAACTTGTTGCTGTGGTGTTAGTTACATTGGTCAGACCTCTAGAAGCTTCGAAACGAGACAGAAGGAGCACATAGGCTATTTTAGAAACAACAGACAAGATATTTCAGGTCTTTCTTCCCATTTCGCCACTACCAACCATCTTATTGAGTGGGATAAGAGTCATATGCCCTATATAGAAGAGAACTACCATTCCAGAACCTTCAACAGGAAACCTAAATAAGAATCAAGGTCTAATCCTACCGGAGATTTGGAAAACTCTAATTAGATCACTAAACACCAAAGAAATGAACTTTCACGCCAATTACATTTTGTCTCTCAACAAATAAATCATGTTCCCGCGACACGCATATTGTCTCACGCACAGTACTAATTTTGTATGAATTAGAACTGTCAGTTAAAACCTAGTTTGTTACCTTCATATCGCTTATCAATTGTATTCCTGAAGATGCCGATAGCAAAAATCGGTGAAACTAGTAGGATGATAAATATTTTTCACTTGACTAACATTCCTAAAATCTGTTATAGTTTCTAATACAAGTAGTCAACAAAAAAAAGTTCACACTACAAGGATTCCTGTTACATTGCTCCAAAATGATCAGTAGGACTCTTAGAAGATAAGAAATCACGAAGTCATTTCATATTATCATTATTATCATATTCATAACAGTTCATATGTTGGAACAACTTGAATATTGTCAAAAATAGTTGATAATTAATGGACTCCGTCTCTTGCTTCACCATCGCCATCTCTTTGTTCGGTCATATCCTTTTATGTTGCGTCAATGGATAGAAAATATGCCTCGACTCAACTTTTTATTGCTTCCACTGGCATCCTTACTGATAATAATGTCGCCGTTATCTTTTTTACAATAATGACATTTCTCGTCAGATGGATTACAAATATCCTATTGGCATCACTGGCCAACGATTGATCTCTAGCGAATTTCTTATTTCAGACACTAAACAAAAGGACGGGACCAACTCCATGCCACCTCCCAATCATTAGCCGAGATGAAGTTATTTGAAATTAATGCAGAAACAATTAAGTCTGTGAGGCCAGTGGATTATGTCTGTTAAATGCTTATGTATTTTCTTCTGGCTGGTTTGTCTGTAAATGAAGCATGAGTTTCGTTTCTGGAACCCATGCCATTTCGGTATGATGCCGACTAGTTCACTTTCAGCTGAAAAGCCTTGACAAAGAATCTTGTGACCTAGAGAGGATTTGAACCCATTTCTTTCGAACTACATACCAACTGGGCTACGGTGGCTTGCCGAAAAAGAAATATGCGCCTTTCATTTTATTTAATTTATTTATTATTGTTTATTTTTTGTATGTGCGAGTGCGGAATGAATGTGCTTATTTTTATATTTTATTTATACAGATACATCTTGCAGTAGCAGTAACATATGCCTTGGCCATCTCCAACACGTGGCCGAAAGTTTAGACGACTGAAAACGTGTAAGCCTGATGAGATTTTTCATATTCAGTGTAATATCACGTTTTATTCTTTTCATTCCCGTCCTATTCATTTATCGTTCATATTTACGTAAGTGAATGAGGATAAAATAAAATATATCCAGCTGTGTTGTCAATATTTCGTCGTACAGGAATTAAATGCTTACTCAGCTATAAAATTCCCTACAAGATTCTAAGCTCGGATGATCCTGCCCGAGAGTTTCTGTCGGAAGTGGCCAATCTTCTGATAAATAATTTCTTTATTTTACATAAAATCATATCAATAAAAATTATGCAATAGATTTTTTAAACCTAAATTGGAGTATTTGTATTTAAATTTCGGTTCTGTGTTACATAAGTTTTTACCGCTTTTTTTTTTTTTGGAAATTCGCGCTTTTTTTTTTCAAGTGACCATCACAGGTTCTTATGATTGTTCTTGAAGTCAAAATAATTACACACCGCTGTAACAGTCTTATGAATGGGCAACAGTTGAACGAATTGCTCTCAGTTCTTATAAGAGCATTTTACAAATCAAATCAAGAACGTAGTTGTTTTAGAGGTAAAAAGAGGCCCATGCATTTTCGAAGGTATTTTTTGCGGCAAATTTACCGAAACCTATCTAAAACTCTTCTATATTTAGTTTTATTTATATCTTTATTTATTTATGTATCACTTTTATGAGTTGAAATACATTTCTGACAGTCGATGGTTCAACTTGCCAGTGAGTCATAATCCACAATTTATTTACTGAATGGCGTAATACATTGAAGTATCGTCATCTATGAGCTGCAACCCATCACTGGACATTGGTCTCCTCAAAAAGATTTCGCCACTTATCCCGGTCCAGTGCACCGAATTGATAACTACAGAATCCCAGATTCAAAGCATCGCTGCTCAAATTCCTCAACATTTATCAAGTAAAGTTCGCAAACATGAAATTAGTTGTCAAACAGTGGTTTGTGAGACTCTTGCAGGCTGGATTTTTTTAACATACAAGACAATGCTAAAACTTTAAGAAGTATTTCTTCTTGGTGTTGTCTTATTTCACTGTCGTATACACCTTCTTTAATTAAGCATCTCTTGACCTTATATGAAGTTACCTCTTCACTACCATTACATTATAGAAATGCCACTCTTCAGACAACACTCATACTTGACGAACATTCCGCTGTTTCTTTATTCGAAATGATTCCGGTGTGGAAGGATCGTCGAATGTAGTCGGCACAAGTCTCTATTCTGTTTCAGTACTAAATGATTCTTCATTTTCTCAATGAACAAACCATGTATCATCGATCCAGTTTTTTTTTTTTTTCATAGCCCAGCTGTTCCCACAGCTTTGTAACCCATCCCCCTTTCTAAATCGACATAATTTGCATCCCAGTGCTTAGCTAATATTACTTGTGGAGATTTAATGGACTTCCAAATATTTCAATTACTTCAAAGATATTCCTTAAATAATAAGAATATCTGTGTTCTGTGAATACGGAAGTTTTTCCGCATCATTAGTCTCAATAGAAATATAGGTATTTCTTAAGAAAATTATATTTAAAATTATTGAAAAAGTAATTCACAGTATTTGCATTCCATACCAGTGAGGTTGGTAATTCGCGCTGTACCTCGACAATCCATTTTTATTTCTTCTAGAATGAAACCGGATAAATGGGCGTATGATTTACGATTCCATATATTTGTGTATAAATTACTCCCAGCACAATGTAATTGCCAAAATGTAATATACATTTTGTTCCGTATAAAAGTGTTGAAGTTTTGACCGCATCACTTTTTACGCCTCCACGCTACGTTTCTGAAATTCTAGTGCATTCTTATAGGGAATGCGACGAATGCTTAGGACTGTACTTGGCGTCATTTTGATACGCTATTCTACCATACACAAAAGTTCCAAATGGTGTTTCGAAAGAGGTTAAACGGGAATTTTGTTTCGCTATCTTCTTTACTGCAACAGAGATGCCTCTTCCACTGCCATAGAATACCACCAATTTTTTTTCATAATTTTGCTAGCGAACTATCACTGAGCATTGCCCATGACATGCTTTTCTACAGTAGTAGTTGAAAGTTTCCTCTACATATCTCCTATTGTCATTAGTTTTGTATAAGGGATAATACCTAGGGTGCTGAATGCTCACAGTATAATATTAAATAAACAATAATAATCCCCAAGGATTATTATTAATTAGTGTTAGAATTTGGAGCCAGTATTCTATTATGAAGTCAGTAAATAATTGTTCGTACATCCATCCATTTAATTAATGTAGGCACAGCCCCCGATGGGAGGGAAATGTTATATATACAGATACACTATAAGCAATGATTCAATATTATTAGTACCATTAAAAAAAATCCCTTCCCTAAACAAGCCAGGAAGATAACGTGTATCGAGAATCGGTGTCTTTTGATATATTTCGGTGAAGCCTAAAGAGGCAGGCTAAGAATAGAATTGGTTTCCTTTTCATATCATTTAGGCTGCAGCAAGACATCTCATTCCTTTACCAAGAATGATATTTTTAGAACTTAAAGCTGAATTAAAACTGGATTATCGCAATTCAGGATTATCACAAGACTCAAATAATTAAAATTAATCGTCCAGTTAAAGCTATATATATATAAAAAGCCATCTCGTAAGTCATCTTGAGACAGCGGTAGTGCGTCAACCGTCGCGCGGTTAGCCTAGTGGCTTTGCTCTTCGCAACCATATGCCTGGGGAAGAAGTGTCCTAGGTTCGATTCCCGTCGAAGACGTGAGGAGCTTAAGGATTTTCCTCAGTCATAGCTAAGTTAGCCGGTCTTGGGCGTGGACAGCAGGTTACCCCCCCCCTCAGTTTATCTGGGGGTTTTCATCCCCCAAGCAGGCAAACTTCCCCCGTGAACACACACGGATACATCATGAATATTCCTTTTGGGGATGCAGCAGAGGAGTGGCGATCCGGCTGCATTAATACGCCAGTGTTATTACTGGCGTATTAATGCAGCAGTAGCGGACTCAACCCGTCCCAGACGGATGAGAAGGAGAGGATATAATAGTGCGTCAACCATAAAGTGTAGTCTGGTGAAATTTGTTGAATATACACATTTTAGCATCGGGGGACACGACGACGTGTTCATCAGAAGTTGTTTCTAAGTGCAGATAATTGATTATTTCTGCATAACAGATTAATTATTATTAGCCATTGCATATAGAACAGGGTATGCGATTCTAGTGTAGTTCCGCTGGAGATCGCAGTATCGCTGGTATGATTCGCATAATTAAATCGAAAATTGAAGTACTGAAGCCGCTACTGTCCTTTGACCGTATTGAGGGGGATGATGATGATTTGTAGTTTAATGGCGAAAGGACAGGGGCGGGGTGAATCTATGAGGAGAGGATGATGATGATTTCTGGTTTAATGGCGAAAGGACAGCTAAGGTCATGCTATGAGAAGGGGGGATGAATCTATGAGGAGGAGGATGAATCTTGGGACTTAGTGGAGTTCGACAAACTGTGAATGACGTAGCTTATACATATTGGTCAACACCCATATGTATTGCGCTCCTTCATTGCACGCTCGTCAACTCGATATTTGAACCAAATACAGAAAATCCTTCAGTACTTGCTGTACTAGATATCTTTGAATATCTAGTACAGCAAGACAACATTTTGATCTTGGCCTCTCCCACTGTAAATGAGCTGAATGACATCATGATATCTTGTTTGACAATATCTCGTGGATGAAATCTTTTTTGAACTTTGTGATTCAGGCAGAAACCGATCCTTATTTCTATATGGAATGTCTATTTTATAACAGAAAAGTTCAATTATTTAGAATTATTCAATTATTTTTGAACAGCGTCATTAATGCTGGACTTCAACGAATTTTTTTCGTAGCAGGGTTTCGATTACTGATTAAACTTTTTTGAGAGTAACAGCGTGTAATGGACTTTATGGTGCACCGATGGATATTTATAGCGACAACTGCAGTCCACCAGTTATGGTAATCACTGGACGACGCTATGCGACCTTTGTTGTTCTCAATTTCCGAAGAGGGGAGGATGAATATTGTAAGGCTTAATATTGTATAGTAACTAACAGTTCAGAAATGAAATATGCATTACAAACTAGTGGTCATTTTGACCTGATATTTGCAATAACTTGTCTACAAGCAAGTTCATAACTAGATTCATGTTATGCAGTACAGGGGAGTGAATACAGTGACCACATTTGTGTCCCGCTATATATATATTTAACTGTTATCGTTTTTCAAGTGTTTCAACGTACGGTACCGATTCATCTCGGCAATCAGGCCTGCTGGCCTTGGTTGTTCGAGTGATAACCTTCTATATTGTCGAAATGAATTTTTAGCTTCCATCGTAGGCAGGGATATTTCTGAATGCCTCTAGGTGGTAATGAATTTCACTTCCTGATGTTGAGACCCACCACTCTTCTAAATTGCAAGTTTAAATAGTCAGCAGGATTCTTGTGTCACCCAAGACTAAGAGGCGCTACAGGTGTGATGAGGTTAACATTTTAAAAAACTATGTATACATAATAAATTTAGTTTAATCCTTTATCCAATTGTAAGCAAACAAAGTTTGCGCGTGAAGTATCTTCAGGCCTGGGGCAATTCGTATATATACATACACATAAGTTTTTAGGTCATATAGAGAAATATGAAACTTTGTTCTTATTTTCTAGATAAGTTTTATTCATACAGCTAATTTAGAAACAACAAGTTGAATTTTAATGTTTATTTTGGAATGCTGTTCAGTGCGAGCTTTTCAGTCAAAATCTTGGTTAGTCTTTCCACTGCTTCAGTTTGAACATTTCTTATTTACAGTAATATTACAACAAACAATGATATGCGCTGATTTTTATGTCTCCAAAGGAATTCCTGATCAGAGTTTCAAACATTAGAGCTGAACTAATGCTTTTAACTCTGATAGGTAATTTTGTGATTTAAAATTCTAAATCAGGAAGCATGATTTAGTGAGATGGTAAGCGAGTTTACTTTAATGTTAGACATTGAAGAAGCATGAAAAAATAATCTTCCGCCTAAGCAATATTTCCGTTTTCTTCGAGGCGTGTTTCTTTGCTCATTAATGACAGTGTTATATTTTATTAGTCATAAATAAATACAGTTATTATTTTTTGTGACAAATAACTAAATTCAGCACTGATCTCCTTAACAAATGCTTTCTCTTATTTGATATGAAATTAAGAATTATATGTTTAGTTTTACAGTTAGGAAATCGTTAACACTTGAAAGTATTGAACAAATTGCGAAGTGGGTTAGACAGTGAAGTTTAAGGATCGCACATCTTTATGGATGGAAAAAGGTTCGCCTGAAGTGTTTCATTTTAAAAGGAATTCTAACACCAATTATCTTTCAGACATCGGAGGTTTTGATTGTTTCACATCGAAAACGCGCACTGAGCTGTAATGATGTGCACAGTTAAGGGGGGGGGGAGGATTGGATTCTTTTCTTCTGTGTGAAAATTTTGTAGTTTCGATAGCATGAGTGTCCACAAATTACAGGATCCTTTTGGGAATTCAATTTTGTGAAAACTAATGCTTCAACTGTATAATTCAGATTTCGATCGTTTCGTTCATTAACAGCTTGTTTCTTCTGTAAATCCTATTCGGTGAATACATTCACCGCTCTTAAATATAGAAATAAAATGAATTCAATAAAAAGTATAATTTGGATATCTGAGAACTGTGTATGGGTTCAAGAAATAATGGAGTCGACTCTCGGCTGTTAACGGACAATACTTTAATCACTTCCACTTACGTCAAAATGACACTTTGTGCTTTAATGTTTGGCCGAAATAACAACTTAGTTTGAACAGGTACTTATATAGTCACATGGCTGGCACTTAGACGGACCACAGGATATCCGCTTATCCCTGGCTAGTCAGATAGAACTTTTAAAAGCAGAACAATAACAATAACACTGTTTAGAGGCATATTAACGTGGAAAGTCAATCATCTTTTAGAGAGGGAAAACAAACCTACATTCTGCCATTAATATATCAAGTTGTTGATTCTAATTTTGCCTACCATTATATTAAATCGCATAATACAATATGGCAATAGATACTCTGCCTTTATTTTAAAACGTCTTTGGCTAATATTTGTATCTCAGTTTTGATTGAAATGGTGTTATCCTTAAGGGACATCAGTCGTTTAAAATTAAATGGTGTGCTATCGGAATTGCTACGAAGGTGGATTTTTTCTCCCTCTCTAAAGATAATAACATAGTTTATTTCTGAAAGCTTGACTAACCCAAGCTTTATTCTATCTACATCACATGTGGTAATTTGATATTAAAATATTCATAGAGATCACTTCTGGCTAAATAATCATCTATTTTATCACCCCTTGAGCTTTTTTTTTCTTCGCAAAGGAACTTTTCAATTCTCTTGACACTGCTCACAGACAAACTTGGGAATACATAGCATGCTATGACCCAATAGAGATAAAACTATCGTTTTTTTTTTGTTGTTGCATGCAAGAAATATACGTGATAAAATACAATATCTAATGTCAAAAACAACAGTTTCTATATCATGCAACTCCTATAATGTGTATCTGTAATGCTTTCCGCCATGCAGCAGTCGACGGAGTTCATTTGCAGCAACTGATGGGTTTTTACATTTTCTGTTCATGCAACAGTATGACGCAAACAGCACATTTCAGTTAAAATACACATCAAAGAGAATTAGGACGATGGCTCTGTGTTAAAATCCGTTTCATAAAAACCATTCTTCTCTAAGGCAAAAAGTCTGAAACACTTCTGGATGCGTAACAACTCAAAACTTCCTGAGCTTGTGTATATGTTACTTTAATAGTTTACATGCAAGGGCACCTGTTTGAAAATAACACCAACCGCTCTTTCTCTCTGTTTATATTTATCTTTCTATCTAATATAATTATCTATATATCTGTCTATCTAGCTATATATATTTATATTTATATATATATATATATATATATACACACACACACACACAGGCTTAATGGACATATCCCTGGCTTTGGTTTAAAGGCCATATTACTCCACAATATCAGATTATATTTATCAACTTCAGCGCAACAAAAATATTTCATTAAAATGCTCTTAAATGACTAAGAGTAGAATTGTGAGTGATTGTGAAAATAGCTCTTTCTCTCTCTCTCCAAATCGATGAATGCTATTTAGATAAAATTAGTGATTTCATAAAAACCACACACAGACACACACAAACATTTTTATGGGCTGGGGAATAGGAATCACCAACAAATGTTCCAGAAACATGCCACTTAATATCACTTTGACTTGAGCCAAAAACGCAACACCAAACGAGCGACAAGGCGGCACGTTGACGTAGCAGAATAGTTAAAATGACAACAGAGAAGTGGACAGGCTAGACTGGAGGCAGTGCTGGACTGCAGATATTCTGTCCTTCACCCCTTTTTCCCCAACTCTCTTGTAATATCTCAAGGTTCTGCAGCTTTTCAGTGAACCCAGGGTCGGCCAGCTGCAGATATCTTTGCTGGATGAGGCATATTGGGCACTTGTGCTGAAGAAGCGTTCATAGCATTCATGGGGTCAAAGTTAAAGTCCAGATTTCCGTCAACACTGAGCTCATGGCTTATAACCTGATCCACATCACATTCAAGGCCGCCCTGGAGCGAGTCGAAATTGATTTCCAGGTCATTCGGGAGAGGGTTGTTGAGGGACAGCAGATGACTCATGACTTGATTGGCTGTGTTGCTAAGAGATGTGGAGGAAGCTGCCTGAATAGAGGAATTACTTGGTGGTGGATGAAGGTTGGATTGTACAGCTGGAGGACATCCATCACATCTATTTTCTTTACGAAGTAGACCTAGCCTTATGATGGTTTCCTGGTCTAGAGGGAGTACGTAATTCCCTTGAAGGGAAGAACGTTGCGACTGATGGGAAACTGGTCTGGGAGAACTGTAGGCACTGGGTTGTGGGAGCGAATCTAAGGAGTGAGATGGAGAGATGGTGTGGTTGTTCTGGGATGGAGAAAGAGTTTGAAGATTGGTGAGGGTATAAGAATTTACATCGTTCAGTCCGGGATCGGTAACCTGCTGGGGACTTCTCTGCTGCTGCTGTTGATAGGGAGAAGTTAGTGTGGTTAATGTCACATCGTCTGTTACAGCAGGCTGATAAGACCTATAGTCGTTGTTTCCTCTGCTATTGTAGGCGGTGTTGTAAGAAGGTATAGTGTATCCATTTCCGTTCAGGGAGCTGTTAGAAAGATGGCCATTAGGACTGGACTTTAAGCCACACTCACCTAGATAGGCGCTGTCTCCACCTCCGAGCTTCATGGAGTCGGCCAGGGAGTCTACTAACTGATCGGTTCCGTAATTGTCAACTGCAGACTGTCCACTGTAAAGTATGTTTTGCGAGCTGGCAAGCTCAACATTCCAGGGAATGGGAGACAGAGGGGGAACCTGACTATCGTGCATGTCAGCTTCCACCGCTGGTATCGGGGAAAGGCGACCGCAAGAACTAGCGTTGGACGACGCACGAGGACGGAAGTCTGGACTCATCTGGAAACCGGGATGCACTGGTGACTCAGGAAACATGTCGAGTCCCTCCGAAATTGATGAGCTTGGACTGGGTGTAGCATCCAATCCATTTCTTAGAAGTTCCACTTTTTTCTTTACTCTTCCGCGTTTCTTTTCGTACTTCTGTGTTTCCATGCTTGTCGCTCTGCGCCGAGCAGCCTTTCCTGGCTTAGCGTCGGGATTGATCATCCACCACGAACTCTTGCCGGTGCCTTCGTTCTGCATCCTCATAAAGCGATTGTGGAGAGAAAGATTATGGCGAATAGAATTCTGTAAAGAAAAACAAAACGAAAACTTTTCAGTCGGCTATGCAAAGGGATCTCTGAATGCACATTAGTCATGATATTCATCATTAAAATAAGTTTATTTAAAGTAGTTAAGAATATTTTATCGTAAATTACTACTTGTATACAATGATTCATTTTTGGTAGCAAATCATTTTCAGGTAATGCTTTCACCACCCGGTTTACTGAAAAGTCATGCAGATCTACAGAACAGATTTGTTGACTGATTTAACCGTTAGCCCAACCACTACATTAATGTTGTGCTACAAGATCAAGACTTTAGTAGGTGGGATAGTCATTAAAAACTACCCTATATCCAAGAATTGGAAGTCGTAAGCCATTGAATAAATCAAATAATTTACATGCTGGCTTGCGACTAATTTATTTTATTTAGATTTTGATACATTTAAAATCCTGTTAGAAAAAAAAATCTAACCTGGAAGTTATTATACAAACCCCAAATGGATGAGTATGCGAAATAGGCTTATGACATCGGTTGGAAAGTACTATCTTTACGAGAGTGATTTATGGAGGAGATAATGAGGTGAGGTCACAGCAGTTTTCTGACCTTTAACGACTTCCATTTAACTCATGTATTATTGCGGATAGTCTGTACGGAAACGGTTATATGCGGATGCAAAGTTGGATCGAGTGATAAAGGACATTTCTGATGGGGACTCGTTGCAGGATTACTTGAACAGACTGAGCTCTCTGGACTGATTCTATGAGCGTCACTTTAATATTACTAATTGCAAGGTAATGGATTTTGAACTAAAAACATTGCAGCCTGAGTATTACATGAATGGGAATTTTCTGCAAGTGGTCGATGACGATAGAGACCTAAGAGTAATGATCGAAGGTGAGTTAAAATTTAGAGACCACGTTGCCAAGATGATTAAGAAGATGATTAAGACGTATCTGACAAATGTAATGTCGAAAAAAAAGATCCCACTACTTAATGAAAATCATATTTGGTTTGTGGAATTTTGCACGTGAAGAAACTTGTCTTCATAATTTGAGAAATACAAGGATAGGAGGAAATTGATAGCAATACAAGCTTGTTAGGATTTACAATATAAATACAGGAGGAATTTTTCCCCTTATAGCAGGTGAGCGGGGTCATCCCTACAATCTGGGTACGGTCAGGAACAATAAAATATTCCACAAACCTACATTTTGTCTCCATTAAAATAATTCATAATTGAAAAGAACAACAATGCAAAATGAATGCCTTCTGCCCATTACTGCTTATACTCCGGATCCATCCAGACTAACTTTAGAATATAATTTTCGTCAATTACTCTGCATTATGACCAAAGAAAACGACTTCTTGCTATGCGAAATATTTAACTCTCGGTCGTTCTCTTAATATTCTGGAGAGAGAGAAATTAGAAAACTCTGAAGCGTCTCTATAGTAAGAGGTTTCTTCTGACTCCGATATTACTGCTGTTCTCAAAAACAAACCTAAACTTATTCTAGAGCGATTACTTCCATTTTTATGCTAACCTTGCAGCTCTAAAATGTGCACATATTTAGGTGGTTCTAAGGTGTAACAATTTATATTGCTGATTACGCATCTATTTTTTTCTGACATCCAGTTTAGATTCCACAGAAGACACCTGCGTTATATAACTCACTTTTGGGAACATCCTATGCAAATGATTCAGGAAAACCTTGGTAGTCGCTATCGACACCTTCAAGGCCTGGTACATCAAGAAGTCAAAGTTGTCTTCTTTGCTAGTTGACAATTTATTATCTTCTTCCTGTATTTTGCAATTAGGCTATTTCCTGTATTACTTGCTGAGTGTAGAGTGTCTTTTTTTATTATCTTCTATACACGTCTGTGATAAATTACAACTGGACTCTATTTTTCATCCTTGTTCTCTCTCACATTTTACCACCCTCTTGCTCTTTGCTGATAGCAACATTCTGCACTGTCCCTCACTTCAACCTACAAATAAGAGCTCAAGAATATCGGTAACAGATCATTAAATGCCGAGCTCCACGTCATCCTCTAATGGCGGAGAAACACAATCGGCAACTCCAATCCCTCCAATACTCAGTCTGATGCTTTCTTTGCAAAAATGAGGCCAACTAACTGATATAACTTCTGAGCGCACTCCAGAGGTCCTCAGCGAAGAAGGGAATGTTATTCAAGAAGGGTTTTCGTTCTTGAATAACATTCCTAAGCTTTTCTTATTTCTGCTGGCGTTTCTTCATGAACTGACTATCCTCTACGAGTCTTATCCTTACTTACCAACATACTACACCATCCTGATGTTAGCAAGTTTTTCCCCAAAAAACTTTAAAAATCATATTCTTTGCTTAGGAAAGAATGATCATAATTTGCAATCGTTTAAACAATGTCATTAAACGTGTTTTTTTTTTCTTGTGAATCTAGTCCTTAATCTACGCTATTAAAAAAAATAGCGTTTCACTTGAGTATTTCAAATTTCCTGTAACAAGATTTGAACTCGAATTAAAATAATAATATCACAGTCGCCAATTCGTACTAGCATTAAACCGCCAGCCCACGACCAATACAAAGCGTTATATAACGTACAGTACTTCGAATTTTCTAACGATTATACAACCAAGGTCATAAGTTGAGGCCATGTTCGGTTTCTTTCTTCTGTAAAATTCGACACCGAGAAATCACTTCTGAGAACACCCTTCTTTTAAAGCATCGATTAATCATGCCCACGTGTATGATACGTCCTTCGCATACGGTGGCACTAAGGAAGAATGTAACAAGCCTTTGTTATCTGTATTTTGTTTCTGCAATAATATACAAAAGGTAGAATGCTGGTCGCCGATAGAACGCTGTATAACTTATCTTTAATAGCAAGCTGAACGGAAACCTTTCTTTCCACTCCGCCTCAAACGTTGCGAAATCTCCCCTTGCATTACAAGGTGCGAGTACCTTTAATTCAAGGTTATTACAGAATACCTTTCTAGTCCCCCCATTGAAAATAAATAAAAATTTCTTCGTGTTTAGGATTTTTGTCTCATAATCTCAAAAAGCATTTTCTTTTTCACTCTGTCTGCGAGTCACTATAATGGATGAGAAGGAGAAGAGGAGTTCTATATAAACACTCCGCGCTCCTCGCATTCCGAAAGTGTTGAAATGATTATCTTTGGAACAAATACTGCACTATTTGCGCATGCTACCGCGAGTTCAGCGACAGTTACCTGCACGAGGTGTTAACGACCCTAAATCGACAGATCTGACCTGACAAAAGACGTATTAAGGAGAGTTGCACCTGACAAGACTAAAGGATTAACAAATAGGGTGGATGTTACGAGGAACTACTAGGAAAACGACCAAGACAAATCCCTTGGCAACTTAGGTAATAAATGTTACACAGCGGTGTCATTAATTTTGCGCTACGGCATTTACCGAAGCATCCTAGTCTTGTGCAGGCTTCTCACATGTGTGCACCCCTTTCAAGGATGAAGCGAGTTCAGTTTTGTGACATCATGAACTATTTTAAACGTAACTTTTAAAAAGAGAGTGAAGGCATTTTTTTTTTTTTTTTCGTATATTGTTTTTCTGATGCTGGTATACGACAACCGTTTACAAACTCCATCTAGCGGTGCATTTTATTTTTTAATAATTTTTACAATTTGTATATCGCAATATTTTAATGTGTTGTTAAATTAATAAATCTTGAAACGAAGATTCTTTTAATATACAACAGTTTTGAATATTTTTACATCACGTATTTTAAATAATTTAAGACTACTCACATTTGATGTCATTTAAACATATTGACATTTTAAAATATTTTGAGATGTTTTTTAGCACCTTCTCATATTTTGCAAAATTGAACTAAAAATAGCAAGTGCAATATTGTCATTTTTAACGTTCAGACCCGCTAAGAAATTGTCATCCATTTGGGCGTAAGTGGTTAAACTTGCATAACAACGTGTATTCGTTTTGTATAAAGCCTGCATCCAAATGCAAAGCGGTATGTTTGCATCTCGCAAACTAATGGCACAAGATTTATAAAATAATAGTTTGTGAATGAAGGTTTCGAATTCAGTTTGTATACTCCAGAAAATTTAAACTTCAATATGTTTATTTTAAATTTTATATATATATATGTAAAAAGATTTGAAACGTTTTTATGTCACGTTTTTTGTCTCTTCATTGTTTTGAAACGTCCAACAATGTTTTTGTCTTCATGAAACAAACACATTGTTGTCACATTGTTGACTCATGTCTCGAGTCAGGAGAACCGGCTTACCAGCCCGAACTCCGGGGGGATTGGGCGCCGTAGGCTCCAGAGGAGCAGAGATCCCCTAGTATATATATATATCAGCAAATGTCAGTTAATGTGATTGAAATTATCTGGATATTACTGTCCCTCTAAGAAAAATATTCCTATTTTCCTTACTGGGAAATCCAGTAAGAAAGAAACAGTTTGAAAAACACGGCTGTAGATTTTAAAAAAATATATATTTCGGATTTTTGTTATTATACCTTTATCACTATTGATTCAGGCAAATCTAATGTTATGGATTTTTATGCCTATCGATATGGCTAGATTTCAGATTGATTTGATAGGACACACTCTCGGATATATGGATACCGTGAAGATAATCTTGTAACACGGCAGCAAAAGTTTCCATTATCTGGGGCTGCATTTTATCCTGAACAGAATTTAGTTCTGTTTGAAATCAGTCATGACATTGTTTTCTTGCAACTTTCCCTGCCGAGAATATCCATTTATTATTATTATTTTATTTGTTTTTTGTCTGCAGCGAGTTTTTGAAATCTTTTACAGCCCAAGTGATACGTTGTTTACTAAGTTGAAGGTGGAAAAAGAAGAAGAAGAAAGTATTTTAAAAGACTGTCTGTGAAATACCTTCAGCGCTCCCATTATTTCTACTGGATTTACGTCATAACACCTCAACATGTTCATTGGCAGCACTAAGGGAACAGACAAGCAAAAGGAATCATCTCTGGAAATTAGAACCGATAGCGCGAAGCAGTGGAAGGGCTTGTTATAGCGGCAGACGAGAATTCGCAGCAGAAAGAGACTTTCAGAACACTTTGCTGCTGGACAATTATGTAACAAAACAAGAAAATTCTATGAAACAATGTACAGTTTTGCTCCTTTCGCAGCGCTAGGGGTGGGAGAGCAAAGCAGCACAGTCGCTCTCGACAGTCGCCAGACTAGAGAATAACGATAATACCCGAGTTACGAAAGAAACCAAGTTTATTGGTCTAGACTTTTAGCTAGCCATGCTGTAATTTGGAAGGGGAAAATACCTGAGTATTATAAGCTTTCTAATAGCGAAAACCTGCCAAGTAATGAGCAGGTGATAAAATCCGCTGTCAGACATGCTAAAATGGAATATTAAAGACCGTCTATCAAGGATAGGTTATAATTGGTGGCACTTAGCCACAGTATTTCACTGCCATCTGTTCCTTATATATTGCACACATGATGGGATGGTCTCTTGGAGCAGACAGTCGCAGACCAAAAGAACCTACAGAGCAGATTGGTGATGGCAAGTAAAACACGTTGCGATATTAGTTGCGGATGTCAACATCAAGTTAATCTGTGTCTAGACATTTACTTTCGATCAATATTTCAAAACTTTCCATTTAGGGGAAGGGCAAAATAGTTTCGAAGTCTTTCAATGGCAGTTTAATGACAATGGCTGAAAACTGTTACGTAAAATCTGAATATAGTTTTATATTCAGACAATGTAATTTTTAACATCTGTTATGAGTACAACGTAAGTGAATGTTATTGTTCCCGTTTGTCGCTTCTCATGACCGTGGAGAAGTCAATTTCATCTGTAAATACACAGTTTGAAGGGATTTCGGAAGTCACATTGAAACAATGACGTTAACTGGAAGTGACGTCATTCAGTAACCCATTTCAAGCAGCTCCATTTTGGTAGGAAAACTGATCCCATACTTTCGTTACTTCCATACTTTTTTACTCGTTTCTTTGCACTGACTTCCTGTATAAGGAAGGAAGTGGTTACATTATTTCTTCGTACAGTGCCGCACGATAGACGGTCACGAAAATCTGGCGCCTGTAGTGTCAATGCACTTGCAACCGGCCCAAGGGTGCCGTGCATGGATCGACTTACAATTCATGGCACGGCTTTGCGTCTTTCATGTTTTATTTATTTTTTTCTTCGTCTTTCTTTTTGTTTATCAATTTCAGGCATGCATATTAGAAGTTTTGGCCTTTCTTTGTGATATGTTGCAGCATTCTTGTTGATCACTGGGAAGTTATTTTCTGAGTCGTTGCAACTATTTGTATGCCGTCCAGTTTTAGCTCGATCATAATTTGAGAATCTTTTTCACGTGACCAATGCATCAACCGTGAGAGCTGGAAAACTTCTTTTCTGAGTGATTGATGAAGCAAGAAAGAAACAAAACAAAAAAACGAACTTGAAGTAACTCGGCTAATACATTGTTGTATCGTAAATGAAGCACAAGTATGTGACAGTGAATGATATGTAGTTATCTTAGGATGAAAAGCTTATTTTTTGCTCACTATTTCTATTTAATTCATTTTCACAAAAAGAAGCAATTAAAGGTTTCGAATGGATCCACATGGGTAGCCCACCACCAAACAATAAACCACGTTGCTTTTAATTATTGGCATCTATCGAGTGCTTGGTTCATTTGTCACCTGAAAAACAATACAATGTCCGCACGCAGGTCGAACTAATCGAGAGAAAGAATAGATACAGTTGCTTGACAGTAAAGCTCCTCTTACATGGGGAGCGAGGAGACTGGAGGGGGGGGGGATTAGAAGCTATTCTCTCCCATCGATAGTTCAGCTGATTTAGTTCCATACACCAGCGCCACGTAATGGTGGAATTGCGTGACACTTTCTTCTATGGAGCTTTTCTGGAAAGTGCCTTTTATTGCTTCAATAATCCTTAGTGAAAAGATCGAAGCTCGCGTGTCCGCATGTAACCCACGTTACCTGTACAAGTTGCGAAATCGGCACTTGGTTGTATCGCACACAAGGTTCCGTTCTAAGAACTGCTAGCGACTTTATCCATCAGCTAAGTGTAATCATGTCTTACAACGTCATGCTGGTTTCCAAGCGGTCCGCAGCCGGCTTTGAAATATCACACGTGGAAAAGATCAAAAGATCTTCAGCAGGAGATTGGCATTCTCGGGAAATTTTCTGTTAACTACAGTCTCCTTCTTAACCTGTAGCATGCTAGGTTGAACAATTAATTTGATCACTGACTCACTGGGTAATACTGGCAATGATTGCAAGTTAGCTACTATTGTTAAGGCGACTTCCTTTAGCATGACAATCAGCCGTGGGCTCTCATTTAACAAAGGCCACAAAAGTATAGTAGTCCCCTATTATAATACCTTCGCATATATCGGACGATATAACGCTAATGGAGTGTACTTCCGTTCCATGCATAATTCCCCAGTGAATGACTTCATTAAAAAAAAAAAAAGATGTGCTAATAATAAAAATTTCAAACTCCACGGAAAGTATAAATGCTAAAGTGTACATTAAATTTACAACTTGATTTGTATTGGGTAATACTGTACATTGAATTGTATAATATAAATATCTTGTATAAGTGATGGGAATGATAATAATAAACTGAAACTGATGATGATGATAAATATGTATTTTAATAATAAGGTGCAGAACTCTGAATGGCCAAATCAATGGTTAACTAATAGGTTATTCAAAAGACAGTAGTAGAAGAAATGAACGATGACAAGAATTCTCTGAATCTGGAATTTAGAGTATTGAATACATGCTATACGTATTTTAAAAGATCTAGAGCAGGGATTCTCAACCTATGGTACGCGTACCACTGGTGGTACGTGAGCCAATGCCGGGTGGTATGAAAACAGATTTGCTTACTGGTACATCTGATGTCTTGAATTAAATATAGTGGTACGCCACTGGAAAAGGTTGAGAACCCCTGATCTGGAGGGTAATGAGAGAATTAGCGAATTAAATTCTGATAAACATTATTTATACAGAATTACTAGCTTTTCATGCCTTGACAAAAAAAAAAAAATTTAATTTCTTGGATGCGATGTTTGTAATAAGTTTCTATCAAGAATGACTGAATGACCAAGTTATCCTGCGAAGAGAGAGATTTCTTCTTGTTTGGAGATGTGGATGTTATCAGAGACTACAAGAATTTTTTGTTGTTGTTGTTGCCGTGAGAAATGAGTCAGAGAAAGGAAGAAATATAAAAAGAACGCTCGCAGGACCTGAATTTTGAACTTAGGTCAAGAATCCCTGCTCTAGATCTTTTAAAATACGTCTATTCAATACTCTAAATTCCAGATTCAGAGAATTCTTGTCATCGTTCATTTTTTCTACTACTGTCTTTTTTTGTAGGATTATAGGATGTAGGATTATAGATTTCTGGTTTACCTTACCTAACAAATCTAAAGGTTTCTGGACTATAACAGTTATCTCACTAATGGTACAAATGTACTTAGGTTTTAAGGGGTCGGTCTCACATTAAAAATAAAGTTCAAGTCTTCAGCAAAACTAGAATGGATGGATATATATATATATATATATATATATATATATATATATATGTACATAGTCAACTGGTAAATATCAGTGCTGTATACATAAAGGATCAGATAGCCGTGGAGTTAGTTTCACTGTGTTAAGACAAAGGTATCTGACAGCCATTCTGTTGCATATTTAGACGATAGGCTATAAAATGGAAACTAACGTAACAGATTTTAGTGCCAAACGGTCTAGTACATTAAAGTTAATAAATAATCACTCAAAGCTTCTCAAGATTTTCTAATGCCATTTGTCCCCAAGTGAGTGATATTAGCTAAAATATCTCCATTGCTCAACAGACGATCATTTACTAGTTGAGAGGTTTCTTGGGTGAGTGGAAGTCGATTGTTTATGTTTTTGCTCCCACTACATTAGGAAATAAAAAATGAAGTAAGAGGATGGTAATAGTTTCCTCTTTCTTCTTAGGAAGAAGACGAATATCGCTAATTTCCAAGCTGTAGGGTAGATACCCGTAAAAAAGGATTATAAAGGCGACAGAAAAAGGACTTAATTCTACCGCTCACTTATTATAACGACGAGAAAAATCTTATCATGATTGAAAATCAAAGAAATATTGAATGTTGCGTGTTTCAAATGGCAGGAGAAATTTTATTCATATCATCAGTACAATAATTAGAGATTTGGCAACCAACTAGTAATATATGCAGTAACACGAATGAAAAGGAGAAAAAAACCCGCCAAAACATTTTTAGATCTGGAAAAGAAACGTTTGGGTTTTGCTTATTTGTTACCGTTCCGAGTCGAGTTTTTACATTTCTGTGCTTTTCCCATTTCCTTGATGGAACGGAAATTGCGAAGAGCTCAGTCACACTTTATAAGGTGACTGCTCAGTCACGTAATCTACGATCTGGAAATAAGTAGCGAATGACCCTGAGAATTCTAATCCATCTAAATCTACCACAGGAGCTTTGCATTAACTTTAGTACCTCCCATTCAGTTAAGGATAACATTGCAGTTAAGGCAAATAAAGAGAAAATGCCGAGTATCTGGGGCACGAGACGGTATTATTACTAACATAATTTTTGGATTTTGTAAAACTTTAACCATAATAAACTGATCCTAAATCAATGATTATCGAGGAGGGGGGGGGATCAGTATCTGGATTGTATGTGTACTTCAATGATAACCGTACATATTGCGATAGTTCTCGTTAGTATATAGAATCAGTCTGCTGTACTGAGTCAACAAAGCTATAAGTTTTTAATCTACAATGCCTTAAAGTATGAATCCAACTGATTATATTAAATTTCGTTTTAAATCGATTAAAAAAAGGTAGAAAAAAAACGTGTTTTTCTGAAGATAACGGAGATTGTGGGGATGCACTCGTCTTTATCTGATTCAATTGATTTCATTTAAATACCGTGGAACCTCGATCAGAAAATTATTGATGTGCAGTTTAGAGTAACGATTTTTTTGCACCAGATGTAACAGAAAAGAGGGTTTCTAAAAGGCTTTTGCAAATCTGCTGTGAGTAGCACTGACATAAATCGTTCGCGGATGATCTCCGCTTTGTTTGAACATGCATCTAATGATTAAAATGTTAATACGTGGATTTCTGATACAATTCCAGTGTGACAGATCTTACGTATTTTCGAAAAGTCCATCGTCATCACAGGAGGAAGGGGAAAAAAGTGCGAAGCAAAACCAAGGTCGTGCTGCTGACAAGATTGAGATTCACATTTCTGTAGTTTTAGCCTCTTAATTTTGTCAAATCTTTAATTAGTCGATGAACACATTTGGTAGGTGTTGGAAATTTTAACATCATATTGAAAGCAAACTAAAAAAGTTAAGCACGTACACTGGGATGGCACCTTTATACGTACGTTTTATATCCATTATCTCAATATTTACAGAATTTTCAGTTGAAATTAGTTAACAAGTCTCCTACAGAAGTAGATGGATTTTTCATCCAGAAACTTATTTTTCATCAGGAAAAGTAGGCAAACTGACCAGAAGAACACATCAATTAGCACATAGAGAGACCGAGAATACATATTGGCATCATCGCTTCAACTGTTTCCTTCCTTATTCCCAATATCAACATTTCCATCAAACCATAACAGGTGTGAATTTTAGCTTAGATTTTACAATACTCCGCCTCTGAAAAATACAGCAGAAAATTCTCTTAAACTTTTGTTTTGCTAAAAACAGGGTTCTTGGACATTTTACTAAGTCTTACAATATCCGAACTGCACAAGGACGCCATGCAGAGTTAATTTACCAGTGTCAACCAAATAACGTTCCGATTTTGAATACAGCAGTTCTTGTTGTTGTCGCCATGGAGAACAAGGTTTTTACCTTCCGTATTTTCAATGTTGATAAGGTTGCAAATAAATTATTTGCATTGGCTTAAGTAATGTGAATACAACCAGAGATATACTGAA
This sequence comes from Typopeltis vanoorti, assembly GCF_054136105.1. Lineage (NCBI taxonomy): Eukaryota > Metazoa > Arthropoda > Arachnida > Uropygi > Thelyphonidae > Typopeltis > Typopeltis vanoorti. The sequence continues at coordinate 139,198,186 of NC_143556.1, forward strand.
TTTTAATTCCCATGCTGTGAGACTCATAATATGGAAGGATCCACAGAGCTTAAAGATTACAGTAAAAGCGTCAAGCGAGATTCCAAGTACCATCTAAAGTTATCAAGAGACTCACCGAAAGCTTGTTGCATTGGGAGGGGCCCCCAATGCATCAAGAGACCCCCACACGCACACACTCCTTCCTCTTGGTGGTTTCTTTGCCGAAATCGCCAAGTGGAGTTTTGCGGTCGTATTTTATATACTGATAATGACGGAGAGAGAGAGAGAGAGGAGATGTTTTGAAACTGCTACTGCGAGGTAGAGATCTGTCACTGCATGACACCATGTGTATCTCGATTGCGTCAAATTGCGGATTACAACTTAAGTTATCATCCGTGCTTAGAAGGATGTTGTAATTGCTCATTTTCTCCATTATTTTGTTCTATTAATACCCTCCGAAATGTTTCTTTTTTCCTCATTCTTAAACATAAGAAGATATAATTTTATTGTTTCAACTCCTCTGACTATTGGCGTAATCGTCAATTGAAACACAATGAATTACATGTTGGCACTTTAACAATTGTGGTCTATAAAAAGATGTTTCAGAATTACCGCAAACGTTATTCCATGACCTTGCTGCGAGCAAAGACGTTTTTCATTGTTACGTGGTCAAATTTAAATACAGTTTTCCAACCGAAACTTTTCGGTTGGAAATTGAAATGCAGAGTATTTTTTTAAACGGGAGGACAATGCATTGCACCATCGACTGTAATTTGTGCTTACTCTCTCTCTCCAGAATGAATGAAGGTGGGAGTTGATTATGCGTTATAATAACTTTAGGCATTAACAACTGTTTCCATCTGACTCGCTTCGCTTTTCGGGGATTATATTCGCTAATTAACGAGATTATCCAGAGTGAAAGCTGTGATAAAGTGGCGGTTATTTTCTACTACAACTCCCCCCCCACACACACACACACATACGCCCTCCTTCCTCTTGGTGGTTTCCTTGATCCGCAGTAAAAGTGCGTGCAGTTCATTTACAGAAATGTGTATGACAAAGGAAGACGAGCTGACTGAAGCAAAGTAATTGGCGAAAGTCTCGGAGTAGACACCGTTGCCTAATAATTCACTGAGCGCTCCTGCGTTTGAAGTGGTCGCACTTCTGATAAATGGAAGCTTTCAATCTCGTACCTCGAGACAAATATATTGCACGATCGGGGCTTATTAGGATGTTAAATTGTCTTAGGAAATCTGGCCGTAGTAGATTGAAATCTCTACCAATTTCTTCGCATCACAAGCTGCACTCTTTTTTATAAATAAGGGAACACTTCAGCATAAGGTGAGTACTTAGAAGATTAAGAGAATTCTGCGACTGCTGATTAAAGTGGGACCATCATTATTAAAGTTTTCGTTCGATACTTGCAAATGAGAGATTAAGGTTCACTTCCTTTATTTATTTAAAGTAATGTCCTTATTAAGAGTAGCAAATAAAAAGGAAGAATTTTTATTTCGAGGTAACTGTATTATTGCCTACAAGAAACGTGAAAAAATAAAAAAAAGCTTCTGCAATAACAAAAGAGATTCCACATAACATACGATCCTTGCACCTGACTGACGATACGCAATATGACTGACAGCTGTAAAAGAATCCTTATTAAAGCAGTAAATAAATTACCAAGCAAAACACACGCATAAATCCAAGTATGTTACGAATTCCCGTTCTTGCTAAACACTTCATGGTTTGCTACGTAGAGATGTAATTTGTCTACCAAGCTCAGGTTAAACTCTGTTCTATGCCATGTGGCTCAACCTTCGCTGTTATTTGATCTAAAGCGCCTATTTCATTTCAGTTATTTACAGTTGTTATTGTCGTGTTCTCTCAAAAATTCGAGCGATTCGCAAACAAGAAACATATTAGAATATCGTATCGTATTTACCCTATTGGGCGGAACGCAGCTTCATTCGTTTATATCCACGGAAAAGGAAGTGTGAGCAGGGGGGGGGGGGGGATAAAGAAGATATTTCAAGTCAGTTTACTTGTGTACCTAACGGGAAAAACGTCAACATGTTGAAATGCAGAGCGTTTCTATATTTCACCTGACTGGCCGTAAAAATATCGAAACAGAGAATTTATCTACTTTTTTTTTATTAAAAAAAAAAGAAAAAATCCTGCAGGGATGAGAATTCAAGTTCAGGAATCGCGATTAATATAGCTGGGATGTATATTGCATCCGCTGTAGGAAATCGGATATGTGAAATTTCTTCAGGCATATTCTCAAAGAGTGGTATCATGTTTTGTATATGTGACGTCAAGATCGTCAGCGTCCCCCTCTTGTTTACAAGACGATATTTTGATTTGAAGAACTAAGGCTAGTTGGCATGCGTGTATTTTTCCATCTCAAGATGATAGCCAACATCATTTTCCAAACTTATTATCGTCTCCGTAGCACAGTCGACAGTCCTCTGGTGGGAAAGCTCTGCTTTCAATTCTCGTCGTGCTACAACAAGAACGTATAAGAACTTCTCAACTAAAGGTGAATTGCTGCAAAGTAACGTCAGGATGCTGTATTTTTTAAATTGAATTTTTCAGTTTTAGAAGCAGCAGAGAGTAAGTTTTCATCACGGGAAAATTTGCTTTTACATCCATGCCATAAATAATACGTCAGAAGGCCAGTTACAGAATAAGGTACATGTTCTTTACTTAGTTTCTGAGGCTCACTTTTATATTTCGTTATGATGATTAGCCCCTATTCCCAATCTTTTCCATACAACTATTTTTAAGACTGTCGTTCCGAATAACAGTCTATGCATGGTTCTTATCATTCAACTCATCCTTACGTACGTACATTAAACGCACCATTCTGCTTTCACAGCCGTAAACTACACACACACAAGTGAGCAGCTCATTCTGTTTAGGAACACAAGCACTTTTAGTAGTTCTCTCTACAATAAGGAATTTCATTTATTTTTAAATTATCAGTTAATATACAATTTCTATATTCTTTTGAAAATTAACATCGAAAATGGGGACGAGCATTTACTGTGCAATATTCCGATGAACGACATTCGTGGCTTTACATTATAATTTGACTCGAATGTTCCACATTTTTTTAAAAATAAAACTAAGGACACTGCTGAGTATCGTCTCGAGGCCTTAGAACACTTAAGAGAACAGGTATTCAGAGAAATTTGGCTAATCTGTGCTATGTCGAAAGGTGAAATACGGTTTCAAGATCTTTGTCTTCAATTGAAAGCCCTTTCTCTTTCCCTGTACAGGATTCGAACCAGAGTCTTTCCATCAAGGGAAAAAAAAAATGCATTTCAGCTTTTCTCACTGCATTAGGGAGGTAGATTCCTACCCGGCTTTATCCGCTTAGTTCCTTTGCTGAATTCTTAAGTATTTATCCACCTATTTTCGCTTTAGAAGATTCGCATTTGGCATCATAATGCACATGAGTGAAGAGCTGTTTCGAATTAAACTGAAATGAATATGAATCCGTCAGCAAACTTCTACTCAAGTGCATGCGTTATAACAACAGCAATATTGTTATATTACTGAATATGCGTGCGTGTATTCATTTCATTGGTGCGCCTTCTCCCAATGTTTTCGATACTGACCACACACAGTTTCTGCTGCTTTTTCATTTGAAATCGGACGCCTCATAACACTAAAAGGATCAATCACTTGCAGTATAGAACACGTCTTTATGCTGTTAGAAGTAGTTTCATTTGGCAAGAACAAGTTGGTTAACGTATGGCTACAGGGCGACCAATGTAGCTGAATATTTAATCCCAGCTGTAGCAAATGCGGAACCCAATTGGGATCATTTTAGTGGAGCCCCTAATTTAGGTGTCAGGAATATCTTATGGAAATATTAAAATTAAATAATATTTATTGATTATACTTTTTTACAAAAAAAAAAAAAAAAAACTAGATACAAAGAAACTTTTCTTGCTTTTTGTTAAGCGAAGACTTCCAAAATTTATCAAAATTTAAATTTCTAGCTTTATCACATAGCGCTCGATCGGCTTAAGGCCCGTCAGTCTAATCATTTGATAACTTTTAGAAACCATTTAAGAGCCTTTTAACAAGTATTCTGATTAAAAATTGTCAACCGAATATTAGCAACGATTTGAGCTGCATAAAGAGTGACATTTTCTTTCAATGGCCTAACTGTACTTCAGTAATTTCAGCTGTCCAGTAATTCGAACTGTCTGGGTCTCTGTGTACTTTCACACTTCGGTCGCGTGAAATGGGAAGCATGAGACGTATCACGTGCATTCCTGCTGATTCACTGCTACGAACTGGTATTAAAAAATAATGAAATAAAATCCTAGGAGAAACAGATACGTTATCTGCATGAAGGACATAAATGAGGCGACTTCGCAATCTGAAGTGTTAATACTTAAGACTCAGCAGATGACTACTCGTGTTAAGGAGAAATTGGCTCAGCATCCTTTTCAAGCTTTTCTTAGTAGGTCGCATTGATGAAGTTATATTCCAAGGTACTCCTGCTCAACCAACTCCTGCACACGCGTCCAACTTGTAACACTCAATACGTATTGCATATTATGTAAAATTCAATAGATTGTCTGCCAGTTCAGAAAATTATTCCCGAGAGTGGAAAACTCGTTCCTTGCTATAGTGTCGGAAGTCGCAAGTGAATAGGTAGAACCTGATCTTTTTTTGTTCAATGTGAATAAGTTTTCATTTTTCTTGTTCTCGTCTTCGTTACTCGAAAGATTTTAATCAAAAACATCAAAATAGCTTAATTATCGTATTTTTCCTCATACATTTCTGATTATTTTAAAATATTAAAATAATCAGAATTATTTAAGTGACGGTATCCAGTAGCTTGCAATCTATACGGCGTTTAATTTTTTTCTATGAATTTATGAATAAAATTTTGAGACGTATTCATTAATAGAGACGCAGCAGTAATTTTATCTTCTCTAAATAATAAAATTATCTGACAAATTTTCCTATTTGGGAGAGTTAAATTATGACGTAACTTCCTTAAATAAACAGTCACACTAACTCGACTCTACCGTTGCGGCTTGTGCAGAGACGATATCCCGTGGCCACTGAACTGGAAGTATAACGGAACACATACTCAGAACGCGTTTAGGTGCTCGAGTTTCTTAAATTTCTAGAATCGTTCGCTATATTACATTCTGCTGTCTCTGCAAATAGCTGTTGACGAACGTGCTGGGTCACGTCCCTGCGTGTGATGCAAAGAGGTCAATCTGAATAACTTTTTAAGAGGTGCAGCCTGCGAAACATATAACGGAAATGGAATGTATGTCTTTCTATAACACAGAAGACCATTAAGCAATCAAGGTTTTGGATTGCTTAGTGGTCTTCTGAATGTTTTTAATGATGCTGCGATCAAAATTATACAGACAACAGCTATTAAAATAAATCAAAACAGTGAAACAAATGTTCAAATTGAGCCAACAGGTGTTGTACATCGAAATGTTCTGGGGTCATGTAAGTGTGGGCTCACTGTTCCGTACAAAACTCTCCTTCCGATTTCCTGGCTGATTACAGAGATCAGTGACGTTATACGGTTTCGCAATGGCAATCACTCAGAAATAATGAGCGGTGCTTGTTAATATTTTACTATAAAAAAAAAAAAGCAACGCCCAAATGTTTTGTATCACCATAGCTGTTTGATTCCGAAATCAACTCTTCGCAAATGCCTTGAAAGAAAGATAAAACTGTTTAGTGAGTGTTTTCTCTGTTACAGAAATTTGTTCGATAAACCCTTTCAAAAACTTTCTGTGAGAAAAAACAAAAATGTACCATTCCTTGTACAGAGTGTTCGGTGACTTTATCACTCTTAGATAACATTCCTGGGGAAACTGCTAGCTAGAACAAGGACAAGATTTTCAACTGTTATGAGTATTTGAAATGCAGCGTATGAGGACAAACCTGGACATGGTCGCAGACTAACCAGTTCATCAGTAACGCTTCGGCTGGTAAACAGGTCAGGTTGCACAGCTCATACTCGTCGCCTTTTTTGTTCCCTCATTACTGTAAATATGGCGTTTACATTTTTCAGTTGAAAATACGCGAAATGTGTACTATTTCTGCAATGGCTCGAATATTTGTCTCAGATATTCGAGGAATATCTGAGACAAATCCCAGATCTACGTCTGTTCAGTAATGACCACAAACAGTGTCGATAGTCGGTCTTCTTTCCGAGATGTAGGTTGAGTGCCCAACGTCCGAGAGGATAGAATGCGGATGAGGAAAAAGGCGTCATTCGAATGGCATTGCTCATTGAAGATGTATAAGCATTACTTACTGATGCTTATACATCTTCAGGTTTCATATGCGAAGCTGTCGGGAATAAGCAGTTGGAATTCTCTAGTTTGATGCACAGCATGCATGAATTTCGTTCTCTCCATCCCTAGGGAACGATGAAGAACAATTCACTGGTGGGGAAGCCAAAAATACAACTTTCATTTATGCGCTTATGAAAATCCATACGGTTGCATTGCAAGTTTATAACATCAATGTCATGTGTGGTTGGTAACCAAATGAACGAGCCACGTTTGCTGGCCTGCTTGGTTGAATGGATAGCGTTTCCTTCTGCCACTATGTCTCATACTCTTGCGTTTGTGATTGTATCACCACACCTTTAAAGTTCTATGTTCTGTTTTCAGTGAGGATTCCCCGAAAATCTAATCCTTGACTCTACCGCATCAGAATTTGCAGTAAGTCTCCAACCTATCGCTGGTGGTCAAATCAATATATACAAAAGAAAATTCCGCAACGTCTGATCTCTGACTTTTCGCTGTATTTTAGTTAAATCAAATACTAACACTCTTAGAAAAAAATTATCTGAAAAGGCGAATAAAGATGGACTACCAAAAGGAGTTACGCTTTTCACATAGTCTGAATGAGCGCTTCGTTGATCGGCAGTGAGTTCCATCGTGGTTACTAGATTTCAGTCCACTAGAGTGGAAATACATGAAAAATGTGGTGTTGGAATACAACATGGTCGCAACGGATGAATTTGAATATAATTTGCATAATGCCAAGGTCTATATAGTCATTCATCAAAGTTGCATCTACTGAACGTATCTAATTAACAAATGTATATATTACCGGATTAAATGAACGTACGTAACCTATTATTATGAACCTTTAAGAGTTGATGATTAACCGTATGTGCAATGGTTGTAAGTTATGTGAGAAAGTAGATGGACTATTCTTCACAGATTATTTAGATAAACTAATGGTATCATCACTGAATTTCAGGCGAAGTTAAGGAAAAAGAAATATCAGAGCTCACAGTGATATACTTAGTTATGTTATCAACACACGGCATAATTATACAATACTTATGCTTTTAAAACTCCTGTGTGACGCAAACGTTATGCAGTATGTAACTACACCTTCCTGATGAAAGTGTAACACACGTGTCACAGCTGCTTTCATTTATTGATATAGGGACTGCCAGAAGATATTCCATATATGGTGTATAGTTTTTGTATGATGGCCTATAGCATATATGGAGGAGCTGGGAGCTCAGTTAATGTTGTCTGATGAAGAGGATCGCAATGAGCATTTTAGGCAAAGCTTAGGGAATTGGTTCCTAACTTTGGGTACAAATATTTCATCATGGGGTGTAATGAACAAAGACTTTATTATCAATATATGCAGCGCCTGCAATTCTGTATGTGTAAAGAACATTAGCAAATGCAAGAAAGGAAAAGGTGTATTGTTTTTGGAATTTACAATGAAATTCCAGGGGGAAAAAAACGAAGGGCAATTGATCACTCAGGATGGAAATAAATCAACTAAAGACAGGATTTTTTATCCTCGTAACAGGCTACTCTCTCCGGACACTCCCACAAAACATTCATTATTACTTCTTTTATGTTCCATTTTCCTCTGCAACTGCTGTTTGACCTTACCACAGCTTGATCAACATTGACGAAACTTGACATTCGTCATCGGTTGAATCGCGTATTATTACTTCCGCTTGTCCTTGAGATGACATCAACTGGATTCAGAGTGCATTCCAAGCAACACTTCCGTCAGCAGCTGCAGGGCTGTGGACATAAGATGTCACGGAGAGAAGTCGAAGGTCGAAGATAACATAGCTGAAGGCAGATTAAAGTAAAATTAAATGTGGGACTAAAGGGGGATATGATCACTGTTTTCATCAACACTGTTGTTATAGTGATGACAATTCCCTACCCGTTTGCAAGGTTTCCTGGTCATCTCCTGGATGTAAACATTTCAAACTACATCAAAATAGCTACTGGGGAGCCTTTTCGTATAGGAATGATACGAAGTTAGGATGAGGAAAGAAAGCAGATTAATAATTATAATATATGGGCGTATAGAAATATCAGAATGTATGAGCACAGCCGGAAAAGATAAAGGGTTAATTGTATGAAAGAAAATAGTCCATACATTAATTAGAAACAAGGTATTGATTCCAAAGCATCTTAAGTACTTCATTAACCTGCTTACTTAACACTGAAATGACCGTTCTTACAGCCATAATTTGGCTGCAAGAACAGCGCTTCATTCTCCGCTACAGGAACGACATATCGCATACTTGCATGTTACACATACCACATGTACCTGTATGGTAATAGTGACGCAAACGTTATGCAGTATATAACTACGCCTTCCTGATGAAAGTGTAACACACGTGTCACAGCTGCTTTCATTTATTGATATAGGGACTGTCAGAAGATATTAATGTGCTGATTGCGTACTCTGTGAGTGAAATGAAACTCGCTAGCGAAAAATATAAATTCATAATATAAAAAAATATTATTATACACATATTGAATCTAAAGTTTCTACGTATGCAGAAACTTTAGATTCAGTGGCGGCTCATGACTTGAAATCGTGGGGGGTGCTGCAACTTTTGAAATATACATACACACTCTAAGTACACGTGTATACGTACGTGTTTGGATAAAATATCAAAATTATGGTAAAAATTAAAAAAAAATTAAACATAAAAAAATATTGTCTATTATCGATAAAATTATAGAGTTTAGTATAATTCAAAATTACTTAAAAATAAAATCCATTCCTTTAATTAAAGGAATGGATTTACAATTTTTGGACATTACAGTTAAATCCTTTAATTGTAATGTCCAAATATTTAAAGAGACGGAGTAAACACGAACAAGCACTAAGAAAACTCTACTACTGGCGCGAACTACATATAAACAATAGTGGAACTGCGCGACGGACAGTGCCGCATTACGCTAATAGCTCGCTTCTCACTATGACTTGCATATGTTTGGGCCGTAGCAATATGACACTGTGGTAAACACAGTGCCGCTAGCGTCCTTCGCTCCCCCTAAGTGCTACAAGATGGATTTTTATTATTTTTTATAGAAAATAAGAGAATTGTATAGGATTGTTGATGATAAAATTAAATATTACAAGCAAATATAAATAAATTAATAAATATATTTATATATCGAGAAAAATTGGGGGTGCTGCAGTTCCCCAGTGCCTATGCACGAGCCGCTCCTGTTTAGATTGAATATGAAAACTTGAAATTCATAAATTCGACCCAGAAAGTGCTGTGGTTCAAGGTGTACTTCAATAAAGAAAAAGTTGGGAAAAGGAAATCAATAATATACAGAACTCAAGTAATACGTACGTCGGCATTAGTTGCTATTCTTTTTATTAGTCAAAAAAGAAAAAAAGAAGGCCAGTGGATATATTTGTAGTATTTGATGAGGCAAAAGACACAAAGTTTAGTATTCTTTCTTAAAATTATTGAAGTTAATGTAAGCGGGTTTGATTGTTATTCAGCAGGTTTTTTGAATCTTCAAATTATCTTTTAAAACATTAAAAGTGCTGCATATAAAAATTTAAATTTTTCTAAGAAAATTCTTCAAATTCGCGACTAGTAATACTCGCACTCACATACCCACGTTATCAGACAGCTGCATTGTGAACTGATTCAATCAGATGCAAGTCTCTAAAGATATTCAGAATTTATACTTCAGAATTATGTCGTTCGAAATTGTGCTATCAGATCAGTACAATTCTTAAAGCTAATAAAAGGTAATAATGTAGACTCATATGGAAGATTATTTGAGCTTGTACACATAAATTGTTTTAGCAACTTCCGATGCTTCACCATTTAGTTTTTGCTTATTCGCTTTGAATGCAATGATTGCAAATTTACTCTGGATTGGCTTCACCAAATATACACATTTGTAATAAGCACATTAAAATGAGGCCTTTAGAAATCTATCGAACACCCTCCTTAACACCACATGAATAATCAATACTAAATGATATTCTCCAGGCAAGATACATAGTTTAACTGTATGTAGGTCGAATCCCAGGAGCCGTTGTCATTGGATTTTACGTCTGAGGGGTCGTCTGCTGCTAACGCAAAGATCACGTAGTTGAACATGTGTGTCATTAGGTGGCGATCACTGGGGTCCACCCTTGTGTAGGCCGCACTATTGTGCTTCGACTGTCTCAGGAAGTTACTAATGGTTCTTCATTCCCTGGGGAAGTCGAAAAGTGGAACTGTCAGAAGACACCCATTCCACACACCAGATGAGACAGGAAGACAAGGAAATGTGGTTAAAGGGATGGGGGATTCGTTCGGGTTAAATTCTGCAAGCGTTCTCTTTATGCGGAGCAATTTGTTTATGCATCTGCTTCATTTGTTTCTACTGAGTTCTTTAGTCGAAGAAAGTGGAATAAGTGTTCACGACATGTTTAACCTCCTCAATATCATTTTCAGTCACTGAGAAATTGAAAAATCCGTCACTTCACTACACTGAAATCTTCTTTCCTCTCGGTTAATTTTTCTTATAGCATATTCAAGGGCTGTTGTAAAAAAATAAAACTTTTAGTGAAATGGGGTTTTCCTTGCCTGAACTCCTCTTTCTTTTATTTCTTCGTCCTGCTTTTCCATTTATTTCTGTTGATCCTTGATATTATGTTAGCATATTAAGAGAGAGAGATGAACACCAATCTAGCAGGCATATTATATTCTTCTGGGGGGGGGGGGGGTCGTTATTTGAGTTTAGGTTTGCAAATGATGTAAGTTGCGCCTGATATTCTAAAACCTCCTTTTTCTAATGAGAGAGTTGTGGGTTAGGTCTATAAATTCTATTTTATCGTCTTTTTTATATTAAAGGTTGATTTTTATTCTTCATCCCATCGTTTAGGAGTTCATTTTTTCCCCAAATATTCCGTATGCCATTCTTCAAGTTTTACATGAAAGAGATCCTCCAACCACCCACCTCTAGTCAGCTTACATTATTTTTTTACATTCGGCTTTGAAATAATGCTGGGTCTAATATCCACTTGACTTAGATAACTGCTTTTTTTTTCAGCATTCTGTCAAGAGTCCAGTTGCTTTGGTAAAACGATATATGGATTTCATGTATCGTTTTACCAAAGACATATTAACTCCATAACATTTATCGTTGTACTTATTCAGTACTGTTTTAACTAAAATAAAAAGCCAGAAGGCTTCAGTTCGGCGATGAAAAATTATATAAGTCAAGTTTTTGAAAGAATTGAAAGAATCAACCAGCTTGAAACAGCTGTCAAGCCAGTAAAACATTATCAAAATTGACCAATAAAAGGCAAATATATAGATTCTTGGGCGGCGCCTATGCCTTCTAAGTAGTCCATACTAAGGTAACTCGTGAATGCCTGGGAGTGTATGCCCGTAAGCTCTCTGGTCAACTTGCATTACGAAACTTTCATAGTTTCTACATTCAGCTTTGAAATAATGATGGATCTAATATCCACTTGACTACTTATATAACTGTTTTTTTTTTTTTTTTGCGCTATGCTGTATTTTAACTTTGTTCCTTCAGTTATATACTTCGTAAATCATACTTTTCAATATCTCCTTAGCCATTATCATTAATACTTTCATTCTCTTTGTAATCAAGTATTCGATTTCATCTTTCTGAGCTGTCAAATAAACTTTTCTTGGATTAAGATTTTTTTTTTTTTCATTACCTTACACATGTTATTTTCCATTGCTATTTTAATTATTTTTTATATTAAAATTACGCTTTTTTTTCTCGTTCTTGCTTTCACCAATGAAGGCATGATATCTTTCTTATCACGTGCATCTCGTTTCATTTTCTTCTCTTTCCGATTATGGTTTTTGATATGGAGATTAAATTTTTAATGTATCGGTTCTTATCCTCTTTTTTTTTAATCAATGCATAAATTTCATCATTCTTTATTATACAACTAAGAAACTGTTGATATTTTCTATAGCACTCATTTTAACGAATTTTTAATCTAAATTTACTTACACTTCTTTTTTCTAAAAGTCTGTAGAATTTCTAAGATGTTTCTTGTTTTATTATTATTATTTTTTGTCTTTCAATTCGTAAGATTATTGCTGTTTTACTAAGAACTAATCTGCGATCTTCGTCATCTAATTCTGTTTAAAATTTGCCTTAAAGAATATGCGATTTTCCCATCGCTGTATAAACTACGTTATTCTTATTATTTTCATTTTGCTATCTTCAAGTCCATTTCTTTTGAGTTTCTTTTATTTTAAAGATTAAAAAAGAGGAATCCTTCACAATTTTTAATTTATTTTTTCTGTGAATTCACCTAGCACCTCCCCTCTTTCGTGTATAATCTCCATATCATTAATTCTAGTTGATGCATTTGAATTTTGCTTTTTTCCTACTTTTTCATTCAAGTCTCAAAAACATTATTTTAATGTTCTTCATTGTGTAAAATAGATTTTATGTTTTTATGAGTGAAAATAGTTGGAAGAAGATCGCTTCAACGCATGTTTTACGCTGTTTTACTATGGTTTGATATTCTTGCTGAAATAAATTTCCTATTTTTATTATTTTTTGGATTAAATTTCCTTTGCACCTGTTTTTTCACGTAATCCAATTTATATACATCTTTAATATCGTCGAATTATTTTAGCAAGAATTGACTAGTCTTGCTTCTCCATTCAGAATATTAAGGTTAGTAAGAGTTGTCACTGTTTTCTCTTGTTCTTATTTAATGTCTTAATGGTTTTAAAACTTGGCAATGTTTATTTCCATCTGAGACACCTCTCTGTTATATAGTCCGTATGTGGTTAAAATTGTCTTTTTTCTCTCATACTCATATTTTTTTTTTAGTCTTTTTCTGCAGCTGGAAAAAGGCTACGTTAAATTATGTAGCCTTTTTCCAACTGCAGAACAGAATCGTAGAAAACTAATTAGCGAAAAGTAGAATGGATTCCCATAACACCTGACTTACTCTAATAGCATGAGACTTTGAAGTATCTTAGAAAATAATGTGAAATTAAGGAAGCGGAAAAAAGGGATCTGACATGTGAATTATTATAATAATGCACAACTAATCTGTGATTGTTATGTTATTTACTTTAAACAGGGCATTAAATTTTCTTATGAAACAAAATTCTCCACACTTTTTGCAAACTACATATTTCTAAAGAAGTTGTCACTTTTCTTGGATGGGTGTGTGGAGGGGGGAAGGGGGACAGAGCATGGTGGGAGTCTTGAGAGGGACAAAATTCCAATGATCATGTCCCAACCGTACAGCTTGGTGTGCTTTAGGGCTAGGCGTCGATCATGAAGAAAGGATAAGAGAAAGATGCGGAATATTACCACAATATGAGTTAGAAGATCAACAGACGATGATGATGGTATATTTCTCTTTATAATAAACTCTACTTCTACTAACTTTGTGGAAACAAAGAACAAAGCAAGTTAATTATAACAATAGGTCGATGAAAGGAAAGAAAGACATGCTGGTTAACTACTGTTTGCCAACCCACCGGGCAGTCTCAGAAGGATGTATTTGATGCAATAGCAAACCAATAATGGGAAGTATTAATTGGCAATGAAGGCTGTTTTCTGACCTTAATGAAAGTGACAGATCTTGGGAGTGGCATTTATTGAAGTTTTGATAGGTAGGTAATACGATATTGAAATGCATCAGCTATGAATGTGACTTTTCTCAAGTAAATGAGGCATGGAAGGGATCCGTCTAGAAATAACGAATCATTTCAGGAAAGGAATAAACATGTTTTTGATATCCTCACAAGCCAGCAAGAATTCTACACAGATGAACGACTCACCAGGACGGCACATATCTGAAGATTACACTACTCATAACTTACTGGTACTGAATGGTCATCTTATTGAGCAGAGTAATATGCCGTCCCACTCACTAAAACTTCACTCTTAGTCATAATTACACCAGGAATAAGTTTAAAGCAAACATACTTAGAAGCTCGAAGAAAACACTTGACGAGTGTCAACAAGATTTTGGGTAAAATTACTGAAATAATTTCTTACATTAATACTGAAAATGGGGATAAGATAAGACTGATAAGACTTCTGAACTTCGCACCACTTCACTTTGTAGAAAAAAAACAGTAATGTCAACTTTCTTAAGCTCCAAAAAATCAAGGTTAAACTATATGTTGGAAGACCTAGTGGGTGAAACATAAGCATTGAAAACCGTTAGGTGATATAATCGCAGGCATCTGATGTTGAGCCTCATTTATTGACTATAGGCTTCAAACTAGTTGTATGCTTCCATTATATATATTGTAAACTGTGATACGGAGAAAGGACACCGTTGTGGCTAATTTGTCAGATAATATTTTATTGAGGGCGTGGGCAGTTTGCAGCAAATCGCAACGTCGATCTAAAACAGGGGTGGTGAAAGAAATCTATTGTCATGTTAGTTGTCATTCGGAAGATCACAAAATTTGAAGATGATGCATGTTTTTTTGAGTGCTAAGGGAAGGTACGTTTTTTATTATTTGCACCGAACCAACCATCCAATCTTTGAAGAATGACCTCTCAAGTGTTGTAAAACAACACTCGAGAGGTTTTTAATGAAAAGCATGGTTATTCACGTCTGTAACGAAGCCGCTTCCCCAGGGAGATCTTCCTACTCTTCACAGAGAGGAACTTATTATTCCTGATGAACGAAAGACGAGCAGTGCAGGGAAGATCATCTTTTAATTCAAGCTACATTCTACAGAATCGCTAAGAGCCAAACCTAATCGAACAAAGTAGAATAATGACTCGGGACGCTTTAGGATCTGGTTTCAAGAGTGGTATTTCTTGGCTAAGTTTTGGCACGAAGAGATCCGTGTTTGGAAAGCGGTGTTTGCAATTGGCGTTTCATAGAATGAAGAATCCCTCCCCCTCTTTCTCTCTCTGTGTATACCTAGACAGAAATAAACTAGACTGATGGAAGAATTAGAACAAAAATTGAAGAGTAGAGGATATTTATTGATTATCTTAAATTCAATGGGAAGGCAGTTTATTGCGCACTGGAAGCAAAATGATTGCATATATTCCATTACCTAGGTTCGACATGAGTGTGTCCCTCATACCGAATGTAGTCAAATGCACGGAATATCGTCGACGGATATGTCGTTTTTTTTTTTAGATGTTTGTACTTTTGCACGACTTGATTCATAAAACCTTACTGTTTCCTTTGTTTATTGACTTGCTAAGAAAGAAAATAAGAAGAATGGACGTTGTCCTTCCTAAGAAACACAAATGTTCAATATAAGCCATTAATCAATCCCAAGATTATACATCTTTCGTTACACATAAAGCTGAACCAATGAAGAATTTTGTACATTTTGGACATCCTTCCATCCTCAGAAAAAGAGAAAAACTGATTGTTTCACTTGAAAGCACAGTAAAACTAGATAAATTCCATCGAATTAGCTGCATGGCACTCCTAAATCTGTAGTTTTTTTGGTAATAACAAAGAACAGCAACTATCACCAAGCGATAGAGCTACTGTTGCACAACTCGAAATACAGGAGGTCAATAAAATACTTTTTACATTCTCATCTTGACTTTTCAGATAAAGAGGATGCTATTAACGATGAATAAGTTGAAATATATACATCACAGATATATACATCACAGAATAACTTCATCAAGAAAAGCAGTTCCTGGTGATGGATGACTGTTGCTGGTTTTTTAGCGAAATGAACGCAATACTGAAGAAAAAATTGACTCTATGAGTAGTAAATTTGCATCCAAAATGCACAACACATTTTTGCATTTTTTTTGTTATATTTGAAACTACATTGAGCGATAGTTTAAGATTCCAAGTATAACTTCATTTGAAGAAAGACTTTTGTAAATTCCTTAATGGATTATGTGCGAGTTAATTTTTTTAAATTATTCCTTAATTTTTTTATTTACACTTTAAGTACAAATTAGGAGATAACATGCCTTGCAAGTTGTTTTTTTTTTTTTCACTTTTTATTTTCTTACTTCGTTTGTGTTTTCGAAGACTCAAATTCCTCTTTAACGAAAAGTTTTCAGTCATGTTAGGCGGAGAAAATAAAAACAAAACCTTCGGATATTTATTTCTACAACATTGCATCTCTCTCTTTCCTTTACATGATCTATTTTTATTGATCTATCTTAACTGATTAGGAAAAATATTCAGCTTTAAATTTTCACCAAAATTAACAAATCACCAGATGTTCTCCACAATAAGGAGCATATCGACTGGATACGTTTGCGGAGTAGCGATAAAATTTTCAAGAAAGGCTTCTGTAATATGAGGTGATCTTGAACGAATGATATCCCTTCACCGGGACGATCATCATGCAGGTGTTTCTGGACTCAGTTCGGACCAGTTCCCACCTCCTTAATGACAGCCGATCTCATAACTTATGCTCGTCACATACGATGTTTCAATAATACGAAGACCTCCGTGCTAAAGACGCTGATCGTTTGCATCAGCTCATCTTCTAACCCCCACCCCCATCCCCCATAAATTGCTCAACGTCAGCATGTTTCACTTCCGTAGCATCAAGCTGAGCTCGTGCACGTCACCGTGCCAAGGTCGGAAAGCCGATTACGTTACATTGTAAAGAAGAACGTTAAGAGGAACTCCGAAGGCCAACCGCAACCACCAACCGGCGCAGCCTTAAACTGTGGGTGGGTTTTTGTGGCTGAGGTCGCGTGTGTCCGTACCATTCATTATTTTCACTTCACTTTGCATCACTCGTCATTTTTTACTCCACTGAAACGTCTATTCTCGGCGTTAAGTGAGGCACACTCGAATTCGGCGCAAGGCATTTCTTAAGAACGAAGTTCTTTATAGAGATAAGATTTGTCTAACGATCGCATTAGCAAACATGTCTTCTAAAGAGAAGTAAATGAACCATAGTCTTCCCAGCTGGATGCGATTCAGAGGTCAACAACTGAATTTAGATCAGCACACAAACACATTTAGATGAATAAATGAAGTTCTTCTTCTCAATCCGAACGATTAGAGTAAAACTGTGAGAAAAAACACGCTCCCTGTTCACTAGCCCAATTTGTCGAGAAATTTACCGCCATTTGTCCCGTGAATGGGTTGTGACCGACTATTCTGTTGAATACGGAGAAAGTCTATAGTTTTTATTGATCGCATAAAATAGAGTTTCTTATCCGTACTGCAAACTCCTGTCTGTATTTTGTTTTCACAACACCATCATTACAAATCGATTCTGAACAGCATTATAGTTGAAAAGTTTGGTATGGATCGATCTTTCTCGGTTGCAATTATGAGCTGCCGAATGAAATGCTGACAGTTTCAATTAAAGCACACTCCCACCTTCACCTTCCGGAATATTAAATTCATTTTAAATACGAAGTGACAATAAAGAAAAGTATAGTTGTTATTCAGTTTAAGTAGTATTTTTGAAACGGAAGGGACGCATTCTTCGCACTACAACCGTAAATCATGTCATTAACTGCACCACTACTTTTTATTTTATTTTTTATACTGAGTCCATCGCACATCAATCATTCGGTTTAAAAGTATTCTCATCAACCGTTCTGGTTTCTGAAGCATGTCAAGCACCGGAAATTCGCTCGCAGCACCTCACAGGTGCTGATATACATTCTTAGATCATTGTCTTAATCGAAAATCTGATGTAAGCTCGTCGTTCGTGTATGTTGAAGGAATTGAAAAAGGCAAAAAACACATAAGCGACGTCGAACTCTGGAGTAGACTAACAACACGCCTCTGAATGAATGTAATGAACGTGGAGTACTATTATGCCTTTCTGTGCAGAAAATTACCTAAGAAAGATTTTAAGGAGTCAATCGAAGTAATACGATTTCATTGAACGGTTCATAGCAATCAGGACCTGAAATGGCATAAATGTATGCGACTTTTGCGGAAACTGTGACGTAATACCTCGGACGATACAGAAAAAGATGAAAAGTGCGAAGAACGTTGCCGAAGCACATCAGTGAGAACCTGATTGCTCCAACGATATCAGCGCGTGATACTTTGAGAAATGGGACGCTACTGCGTGCTCAGCCGTGTATTCCAATCCAATCATTCATAGTATTTTCATCAACATTTAAACTTTTATTTCATTTTAAAAAATGACTATATTTTTGTAATTAATGATTTTTATTAGTTATATTCTGAAATTCGCTGTCCTACTAAATTTTCTGTTGATAAGCGCTATTCTCACGACAATGTGGTTATTTCACGATAACCACATTGTCATTCTTGACAGTTTAAACTCTTATTGCCAATATTATTCTTATATACTAGTCAATGGTCTAGGAAGTATATCTTTTAAGATAGCTGCGAATAATGCTGGTGGCATAGCAGAAAAATAAATAAATAAAAATAATCATAAAAATAAATAAATAAAATGACTGACTTTTTTATTTTTAAATAGTACCTAATTTGAAAAGGAGGAAAAATGGCATTTTACTTCGCATTTGCGCAATAGAATTGTTCATGGATACCATAGAGCTTGCCGATTTGGCAAATATTTCGGTATCTGTTCACACAGCGTGATAGTAGATTTAAACAAAGGTACGTGGAAAATCGCGTGATTTCCCGAGTGTTGCAGCTTCTGCAAAGCAACAGCTATGAGACAATAACCATTGAGTGGAGTACATTTGTTGTGTAAAATTATGGGGACAGCTACCCTATTAGAGAACTTACTTTAATTTAAATTCAAATAACACTCGATGTTTCGAGCTTTATTTTAAGATCATCAGGAATACACACATTAAGACAAATTACATCAAAATTCACTATATTAAGCCACAGCCTAACTGTTGTGATCAATCGTTGGCGTTAGGCTTACCTCTGGTAAGAGAGAAGAAAAAGAAAACATAAAAGTAAGAGTAATTAGCGAAAGTAATCAATATCTACTAGTTAGAACAAATTCTTTATAGTCGTTATTTTTAAGTTTTATTTATTGTCTGAGGATCAGTGGTTAAGTTTTTTTTAACATTTTTATTCTTCCAATGCAGTATATGGTTATTTTGTGTTTGAAGAATTGTTCTATAGTCCTGTTTTATTATTATCATTTTCGCTAGATGTTACGTGGGTTGCAGATGAGTCATCCGAATCCTTGGGACTTTTAGGCCATCAGCTGTTGTATGCTACATGTTCTACATAACATGTAATATATAATGAAAGAGAAGTATGTGTATATTCAGGTTTTTCCGAGATAATCAGACAAGCTTCATAGGTTTATACCTTGTATGAATCTCGGATCTTGCAAAACAGTGTTCTGTGCAATATTACTTGATTGAATTTAACGGAGTGTTTTCACTTAAAAAATGCTGCCAAAGATATGGCACGAAGTATGCTAATGTCAACACCACTTAATCTGCGTGTTTTTTTTTTTTTTTTGCTTTTTTTAAAGCAAAGCGAGTGCTGCTGTTACAAGTCGATAGCTCCGTATCGTCTAACCATATTGGCTCTAGTCGACAAGTGTTTAGCCATGTATGCCGACATCTTTTGGAAACTGAATCATTTGGTGTAGTATACGAACGCGACATTAATCACCATTTTTTTTTTTTTTTTCAATACTAGAATATCGTGGGACATGTACTCAGCAGCCTACTTCGGAGTTCATAAAACTATTGTTTCGTGCAAGCTAAATAAAGAGCGTTTGATATTTGTAAAAAGTACAACTCGAGATGGAATGTATAATTATCTTAATGAGCATTTAAGGAGTGGTGAGAATCCTCAAGCATTTAAGGTTAATCGTACCACACCTGTTCACACGTTGTCTCAGTTGGGAAAACATGTCTTAATTTGTTGCAACATGAGCTGCCGGACCTTTTACAGGATTGCATTATTGACATTTCATATGGGGATGCACTGCACTGGAGAAGACTTTTGGACACTTCCTAATATTTCGAAATCACCATTAAATGGAATTAAAATATTTCGTATCTTCTGAAATAAACTTAACATTTTTAATGTTAAGTATATTTCACAAATGTTAAGCACGTTTGTGACTACAGTACATTGTGTCATTTCGTACTCCATTTGAAGCAAAAGTAACTGGAAAAAAGTCCGCTTCTGTAGTCAGCCACGTGATGTTTTCGCAATATATTGAGAAAGGAAGTGTTCGGATACAATAGAAATCGAAGAACACCAGTTTAATTTGTTATATATCTTGACACACAGAAGCAAAAACACTTTTTATATTATTATATAAACTTTAAAGATAGCATTATTTGTTGGAATTTAAAAAAAAAAAAACTGCTTTTACATCCTCGTTCAACTTGGAGCTTGCTCACTAAAAGAAACCATCCATTCCAACGTGTTTTGTTTTTTTTTTCATTCTCTTCCCGGTTCACAATACGTTTCCTTCAGTACTAGTCAATGAGCTTTAGAGCTGCCAAACATACTTTGATATCGTTGATCGCTAGAGTTTCATATTTTCAGCATGTCGTTATCCGGATGTTCAAATTTTATTTTACGGTTTGATTCTTAATTCCCAGTTTTATGCATTTTTGAAGATCTACTTCAACCCAGTCTTGTCTCATTTCTCGGGAAAAAAAAGCAACCCTTCCCATTTTCACAACAACGAAATCTGTACTAGATGAAGTTTCCGCTCATCTCTCGACGTAAACATGTAATATTGTTGCATCTGCATGCAAGGAATTAATTTTACTTTCTCTGGAGGAGTTGCTTTATCTCTGAACGACTATTAGCTCTGTCATTATTATTTATTCATGTACGAATAGGGAGATATATACAGATATATTCATATAACAACTCATGGAAGTAAATTAGCTCCGAGGAAATCACGAATCAGAAACATCATTGAATACCGTTCTTAGATTTGGGGCGATCTCCCTAAGGGCTTTTTGCAAATATACTTAACTTGGTACAAATTAGAGCAATTAATTTGATTAATGATCCAACTTTCACCAATTCACTCCACTCTCTTTCACAGAGACTGGTGCTTTAATTTTCTGCAAAATTTTAACGGTTGCTGTTCGTCAGACTTGCTATTATTAATTATCCTCACTCGTTTCTAAATCTATAAAATTTGTAATCTGATCGGCTATTCAGCACTTCTTTACATTTCAAGTCCAAACTCATAGAACCCCTCTTCGTTCATTCTTTCCAGTGCTGTCTTTCAGAACATTCTCCCCTCTAATGCATTTTCTCGAAAAGCGTAATTTGACAGTCTTCAAATCTAGTGTTGACAAGTTGTCTTTATTTCTTATCTCTTTTCCCCTTTCTGTCCATCCACAATACTAATATACTGTAGATGCCCCAGTGTGGAATTGTCATAAAATATATAAAAATGCCTTCTTATGAATGATTTAAAAGCAGCAATCTTTTTTTTTTTCCCGGACCACATTAGACATCACAAATCCCAGCGAACCCACTGAATAAATTTGAAAGTTGATAATTTATCAAAGTACAGACACTTTCTTGGTATCCATTTATCTCTGTCTCATCGAGGGTATGTATTCTATTTTCTGTCTTCCTCAAGTACTTCGTTGTCATGGTAACAGCTTCTCCAATCCCAGACTAAAAGAGGTCGAGAAAGAAGATCATTTTTATAGACTCTGTTAAGGCGGCTTCTATGACAAGCTGAGCTGAGAGAGAGCTTTAAATATCATCTAATCAGAGAAGCGTTTTTTAAGAAAGAAAAGTAACCTGCTGCACTCGTTTTTGTTTTTCGTTTTTTTTTTTTTTTGTCAAAAAGTCTATTTTTGACTCACAACTATGTACATTCCCAGATCATTAGTAGAAAGCTTAATAATTAATCGATTAACTTGTATTGATTCGGGCCCATTTTCAGGTTAGCCTGAAGAAATGATTTCGATTCACTGTGTTTACCTACAAAACATCAATTAAAACTTAACATGCACACAGAAAGAGAAAACATCAGATATGATTTCTGAAGGGAATTATATATATAAAACTATCGTCCAATCTGTCTACTCTCTCACATATATAAAATCATGAACAGAGTAATAATACTGAACAGAATCCAAAACACACTCGAAGACAACTCCAGCAGAGAGCAGGCAGGATTCAGAAGAGGCTTCTCCACAATAGATCATATCCAGGTCATTTCACAACTAACAGAAAAATGCAGAGAATACCGAATCCCTCTATGTTTCCTCTTTATTGATTTTAAAAAAGCATTTGATACCATAGAACACAATGCAGTCATCGGTGCCTTACTGGAAATAGATGTGGATCCTACTTACATCCAAGTGATAAAAGAAATTAACAAAAATCAGACCACAAATAAACCCTATTTGATTAACCTATAAATATAGATATAAAGAGAGGGGTCCGCCAAGGTGATGTGATCTCTCCAAATCTATTTACCAGCACTTTAGAATACATTCTGAAAAAAATAAACCTAAACGGAGGAATAAGCATAGATGGTGAAAAACTACAAATCCTTGTTTGCCGATGATCTAGTATTGATATCCCACAACCCAAAAGACCTAGAAGAAATGGGTGAAAAAGTATACACAAACAGCAGTAAGATAGACTTAGAAATGAATCTAGAAAAAACAAAATGGATCAAAAACATCTACACAAGTGACAGTCACTTATGTATTGATAACATCCCTATAGAACAAGTTGACTCCTACAAGTACTTAGGACAAACAATAAAAATGAATAACGATTTATCTGAAGAACTAGCAAAAAGAAAGAAAGCTGCATGGCTATCATTCAAAAGACTAAAAGAAACACTTACTGATCAAAATCTTGACATCTCTGCGAAGGGAAAATTATTTAATAGTGACATTCTTCAATCACTCCCATATGAATCAGAAACATGGACCACGACAAGAAAAGAAGATGAGACTCTCAGAATAACTCAGCGTGCAACAGAACGCAGGATTTGTAACATCAGCAAAATGGAACATGTTAGAAACACGGAACTAAGAAAGAGACCAGGCATAAAAGATGTGGTAACTGCAGTATATGAAAGCAAGATGAGATGGCCAGGTCACATAACCAGACTCAGGGATAACAGATGGATATATAGAATACTCAACTGGCAACCAAGAATAAAGAGAAAACCAGGAAGACCACCTACAAGATGGGAAGATCCACTAGTGAAATCTATGGGTATAACATGGAAGAGAGAGAATCGAGATCGTTGGAGGCATCTCTGTAACCTGCACTCATGGAGAAATCCTGAGTGAAACACATATCCATTAAGGTAATATATATATAAATATATACACACACACACATATATATATGTGTGTGTGTCTATATATATATATATATATATATATATATATATATATATATATATATATATATATATATATACACACACACACATACTGTATATATATATATGTGTGTGTCTGTTTTACATATCGCACAGCATCCCTTGCAGGCTCAGCAGGTTGCAAGTTAACCGTGATGCTTCAATTAGTGTAGGATGCTTCTCTGACTGTGAGTTATACACTGGTGTGGGGAATTTTATGATTATTCTACCATTTTGGTTTTAGAATAAATCGAGAAATTATTTTAATTATCTTAGCCAAGTAAACGAGAGTGCTTAAGGCGAAACTTATATTTTACGGGGAGGGGAATAATAATAATACATTAAAAGAAATATTCCACTCTTAATAAGACTTTCTTGAGCTCACCTTCTTTAAACAGTCCGTACGCTAAACAAGTAGAAAGGCTTACGCGGAAAATCCTTTCGCTGTTATGGCAACGTGGAGTAATATTACAAATCTGTACTCTGTGCTCACACAAATAGCCTAATTACTAACATTCGGCATCAGACTGCTCAGTGATCCCGACATTCCAGATAAGGCAGAGAGGTTATTGATTTGAATTACCTACGAAGCAGCCGAAGCCATGATGCCGCTGTGTAATGTTAACTGTCCTCTGTCCAGTTTGTGTTGACGGAGGGAAAACCCTCCCTCTTCCGTAACAAGTAAAGCTATTTCACTAATTAAAAAGTCATTATAAAGTTAGGCGCATTCTAGACGGGATTCGAACTGAAGGTTGATTCCAACCTTAGGAAAAATGTAGCAGAATCTTGCAATAATCTATAAGGGGAAACAAAACGAGAAAACATAAAAATGCCGAAGTTTGGATCCCAATGCCTGCATTTGAGCTTTGGCTGAAAAACTTTCTGCGCCCTATTTCGTCAATACTTGTATGATGTTTAGTATCTTACAGTTTGTGTTTTTCACTTTCTTCAATCTAATTTATCTGACAGTAAAGTCGTTTCCTTGTTGACTTTAGCGTTTGAAATATCAAATGGTTTATTTTTTCGATTACTAAAGCATTTTTCCATCACTGAACGTGCAAATGTTCGTTTACTCTTAAAATAACAATTATAAACTTAGCTTTAGTTGGACTTTTGTTAATGCCTACTGATAATTGCAGTTAAAGAGATGAAGAAAATACAAACTCAAAGAATATTTTTGGCACGAACAACTGCATTTTTATACCCCCACCACCACCACCAGGAACGATATAACAAAGATTTATTTTAGTAAGGGAATACCGTGAGTAGGCATATTTAAATAAATTATAATTCTAGAATAAACTCGCGTAAAATATTATTTTATTAGTATAATTTTCGCCTAAGTATCAAAGGCAACTTCAGTACATGAAAAAGTTCATCAAACAATAACTGGCAATTCCAAAAGGCGCCACCTAAGTAGCTAATGTAAGATAACTAAAAAAAGTCAGTAAATTTCCTAACTGATTTCCTACTTAGAATTGCTCGTGTAAGGAAATGAACGCCACTGTTCTAATATGAAAGCCTGATAAAATAACCAGACTAATACTAAGAATAAAGAAAATATTTAAAAAATCAGCAGCTAAAATTCTACAGTGTGAAGTGTTTCTTCAATGTTAGATTGTTCCACCCCCCCCCCCTAGATACTACAGAGACGGGGGTCTCAAGCCAATAAGCAGCAGTGGGGGGGGGATTAACACGGTGCAAAGATAATTGTCTACTAGATATAGGTATTCATAAGTATCCACAACCTTTCCGAGACGGAAAGGTTGTGGATACCTATGGCACATTAATACCTCGGATGGGTAACGCCTTGCATTATCGAATAACCCTGTTTTGCGTTTTAGATATTTAGGTCACCAGTAATTTTCCAACCAGTCCTGTGGTTGGAAAATGCTGGGTTAAATCCAGTGAGGCACTCCTGGAACGGTCATAAGAATTTTCCGACTAAAGATGAGTGCTCTCTCCCAAGAAATTTTGCATTATTTCATGTTGCAAACCCGTAGAGAGAACGCAATGCAGTTTGCAGACATAACACACCCCTGATAAGCTTAATTACTTTGACATAATCTAAAACATCCAGAATGATCGACTGAAGTTGCAAACAAATTATTAATAAAAGAGAGGATTGATCGTTACAAATATATCCACATGACTTGTCCATTTCCACTAGTTTTAAACCTGAAATACGTGAAGATACCATTTATTTGCAGTCACTGTTCTTCCTCTCTATTTATCTACAAATCCTTTAAACATCTTCCCTTCCTAAGAATTTCCTGAAAATTATAAAGTACATTTTATCCAAACTGTGATCATATCATTCTTCCCAGTCATTTATCCATCCCTAGTGCATGAAGGCAGTGGCTCACATTTGAGATTTTTTGATTAATATTAGCAAATTTGAAGTTCTATGTCACAAAAGTAATTTTTGTTTTAAAATTGAGCATCAAATTAAACAGTAAATTCCATAAACCTATTAAATGAATATATTAATTTGTTTGTTTGGAGTTGTGGGGAAGTGAAGTGAGAGGCAATACCTCACTCGGAATTTATAAAACCAACTTGAAAAGAGGTAGACAGTAACTCTTTTACGACATTCAGATGAGATGAGAGGTGGGGGGGGGGAGTATCGATTTCTGTTTTCACTGAACTCAAATGTAATAAGTTCAATTCATTCAAGGTATTTTACAACACAATACTTCGATATGTCACATGATTCGCTTATCATTAAAAGAAAAAAAAAATGGCTTTAAAATCTTGTGTAATCTCTCTTATCAGATGACTGCTGCAGTTAGTATTCTCTCTCTCATACACACAAATTTCCACGTGCCAGCGAATTTTCATGATCGATTTCGTAGTGCTACTCTACTGCATCGACAGAGGCGAACATTTTCAAGGCCACTCCAAGAAATAAGCGAAGGTCACACAATGTACCACAATGCCTTTTAAATGCTACCGAGGAAAAGCAGCGTCACGCGAGAATGGTTGCCATCGCGTTTGGTTTTGTGATGTTCGTATCTTAGATTGTATTAAAAAAAAGTATAAACTACAGGTATGACGAAAGAGGAAAAACATAAAGCAAATCAGCGTATTCGGAGGGATGAAATTTGAACGAGCAATTAAGATCTTTTGATATTAATAGTGTAGGCTTATCCTGCGATTCCAATAATTCGTTAAAGTACATTAACTGAAGATGACCCACTACATCACCTCAACATTACTTTTCGCGCTTATTTATACAAATTTGCGATGATTTCAGTATGGAATCGAGTGAAATAGGAACAAAATTTTGAAACACGTGTTACGCAGTACACAGACGTTTCGTCGCCACATTTAAAGCTTGTGCGCGTGTGTGTGTAAGTATAAATTGTAGAAATTAGTAGTTTGAAATAATCATCCACGCTGATAGCGAGTTAAAGACCCTATTAAACTTGTTTGGATGTTTTTATTTTCTTGTCTTAACCTTGGACTTACTGAAAGTCGATAATCGTTTATCACAGTAAGCTTTGAACTTTTGATTTTTAATTATAATCATAAAAGAAAAAAAAAACCTTACAATGTTTTCCTAAAAGCGAATGAACGGAATAGAGGTTAAAGGTGGATATAACTGAAGTTTGTTCGGTGCCTTTCGGAAGAATACGAGGGTCATAACCTAGCGACATAAAAAGCTCTGTGCCTTATCTTTGGTAGTGAAAAATACAGTACAGAGTCTGTTTGATGTTTTTACTAAATACAACAGTGAAGTCACGTGAACTTTTATAAAATTAGACCTTCTGTAGGTCTAGGACATTTTGTTCGCATCAAACTCTTAAAATTTATAAATTAAGGGACACATTTTCTTGATTCGCAATCTCATATGATAAACCAACCGATTACGAAATGAGATAACTAGGATTATTAATTCGCTGAACTGGTGCTGCCGCCTACTTCTTTCAATGAGTACAATATGAATTAAAATGTTCTCATATTTGCCTACGGATATGACAAGCCATTAAATAAATTTGTATTTGGCTGCTAAGCATGTTTTCGACAACTTTTCGGGATAAAACACAACCAGGGAAAGACGAACAGAAAACTGGCAGCTATTAAACTCCCTCCTACTCGAAAACATTTTCTAAGACGCAAACAGAAGTTCTCAAACAGTTCTCGGTTATGTGACGCGTCAATATCAAATAATGGCAATATCCCCGTGACATGTCTCAACCAATCAAAGAGTTTGCGGTCTATTTTTATCGATAGTGGCACCCACTAGACAGAATCATCTCAAGACGCTCATAGTGACGATGTTGACACTTAGCAGCCAGACGTTTTCCATCACTGTCACACATGGCGGAGAGGTCAACAAACAGCTGCGGTAGAAACATCTCTGTTTACCTAATTTTAATTCCGTCCACAATTTCGAAGTTCGTCTCGCGGTCGTTGATGTCCAGCACGAGACTACGAAAACACCTGAGTTTTGCAATAAGCCAACCTCGGTCGCACTACATGAACAGTGTCGAAGTTTTTTTTTTTTTGTTTTATTTTTCGTCATTTTTATTTTCCATCTAAACAGACAGTATTGGAAAATTCCATGGCTTAAGGGCGATGAGTGAGAGGGCGTAAATACATTTAACCACGTTTCTTGACGAGCAGTCATGTATGGACTTCTATCATATGCACACACCCACACATTCTCAGAGCGCCATAACAGATCGATAAGGCTGATAAGTCTGACTTTATCACGTGTGTTTAGTAGCTGGCGTGCCTAATTTTGTAGCTGCCGGTGGTCACACCACTGCGACACGTGTAACAGCCCGTTATCTACGTCTTCGTCCAAGATGTGTGTGTAAATAAATTTTTTACTTAAGCTGTATATAATGGGAGTCAAAGGCGATGCAAATACTGAGTTAGGTTCAGACTATAGATTTCTCGCTTCGAACAGCCAATAAGAATTAAGGCTTTGCTATCACTACTATAATCTTAATATAGAACAGAAATAGCAGCTTAAACTACTAATATATTCTTCCTATTTTTGTAAACAGTGTAATTCTACTTGCATTCAAGTATGAATCCGCATAGGAAACCAGCACACCACCTGTACATTGACTGCAGTGTGGATGTATTTGGTCGATTTGTACTGTTACAAATACTCTAAATAAATATACTGCTAATTAAAAAAGCCATAAATTAAAATCTTAACGAAAATCCATCATTCAAGTTTACAGTATTATATAAAATGTTACATAGTTTTTACTACTTCCATTACTATAGAATTATATTTATATCTTTTGCCTTCCTGCTGTTGCAAGCAACTAAAATACGGCAAAATAATTGTATCATTTTGTCTTTTATGTTGATATGAGTAATATTAATTTTATTTTTTGTTCTTTCGTGTAATAACAGCAATACTGACTCCTGGTTTCGTTTTAATTAAAATGAATTGATTTTTATGCATAACACTGACAAAGAATATAAAAAATAAAACATTTGGTGTAAAACGTGTTGATATCTCGCACAGGACGAAGCAGCCATTGGATACTAGGGAAACCGGCTCATATCAGCGCTAACACTTCATTCTTCGGCTGATATAATAAAAATAATCGGACTGTTTGGAGACTTTTTTTTTTTTTTTTTTTTTTACGATTCCGATAATCACAGATAGAGGTCGCTAACCCTTTTAATAGTTAACTTCAACAGATTCCGTGATTTATTTTTTTAAAATCCCGTAATCATTTATTAATCGCGACTAAATAAAATACAAAACAAGACAGATCACTTATACACTTTCATTTCAGTCTTGACATGGTAGTGAAGAGTAGCCACCATTATATCGTAAATTGCGTTTTAAATTTCCTATTAACTAACTTTTAGATTCACTGAGGCGTAACTGCTCTATGGAATACATTACTAAAATTATAATATTCGTGGAAGGTTGATTACTAACTGAAGGCCACGCACGTGTATTTGGCAAGAACATCTACGCAATACAGTATATGTATACACTTACATGATGACAGAAACTTATCTCGAGCAGATCAGCGCCGACTTCATAAAATTCAGTTAAATGTTCGAATCTCCATTTGCAGGAATTTCTGCTGCTTTATTTTATTTCTCCTTGAAAGGAAATTGTTGAATGCCTGTAAAAAGTGGGTTTGGCATCTTGTTAGCACCTAATATAATTTTCTATTGATATTTATAACACATTTCCATTTGGCCCAAAATATATCACTAAGGTGACCTTGGCAGTTTTAATGTTCACCAATCAGTATCTCGACGCACTTGTTTGTATACTGAGATAAGTGACCTCTTGGGGCACACAGTATCAAATGACGGCACGTTATTCTCCAAGATATCAATAGAACTGATTGACAGTCACTGCCCTCTAAGTATCTTGAACCCCGATCTCAAGACAACAAGTCCACTGGACGATAATGGACTATCAGAAATGGTGACTTTTGAAAAAAAAAAAAATCATTCATTTCCAGTTACTGTTTTCTCAAATGAGATGCCAATCAAGTGGGGAAATATAATGAAGGAAGAAATATTTACCGATTCTCAATACTAATTGACCTGAGTCAATACTATGACTGTTAGTGCCGATTATTTGATATGGATTCCATCACAAAAAGCAAATATATCATCGTGGAAGTGCTGTGGCAATTTCCCAAGTCTCTGCCAAATTTGACTTTATGGGTCAGTCTAAGTTTTCTAAAGTTTTCCACTGGGAGTTCCAATCACATTAGTAATTACACATCAGATTACTGATGGAAACAGAATATGAATGGTTGTGTTACAAATGGCAGATAAAATATTGAGTGGTATTGAAACCAGTTCATCGAGAAAATTAATAAATACCGGGAGTTGGCGTTGGGGCTGTAATAATCGACCGAATTAAACAACGAATTGTGCTAATATGAAAATATTAAGGGAAATACGTTGATCTCCTAAAAGTCAATCGAATATATATAAAGTCTTGACTTTATCCTAAGAGAAGTAGATCGTTCTACAAAAACGTGATAGCATACGAGACGTCTTCGCTACTATTGGAAAATAATAAGGGGCAACTAAGGCACTTAACAAAATCGCTGTTAAGTGTTCCCACTTCAGGTTTCTGTCAGAACACCATCAGTAACAGTAAGGCGAATAATTACATCTTCTAATATGATACACTCTGGGAAAATCGCTGTCCTTCAGCCCCACAACCTGCGTTAGCGAGAGCGCATGTCGACAGTTCTCTAGACACTAATTACGTTTGAAAAAAAAAAAAAAAAAAACACTCGCCACACGTAGTTGACCGTAAATTATGGATGTACTCAATGTTACGTCATGACACCAGTAAAAAACTTGGCTAGAGGTAAAAATAAAACTAAGAGAAGTTACTTAAAATGAGAAACTAAAAGTGAACATCAGAGAAGGGCAATCAATATCATCAAGACATTGCAGAACTTTGCAACTGACAGCTTCTATTTATGTTTGCTTCAAGTCAACGAGTATTTATGATACTTCCAACAAGTAAATGATTGATTGATTTAGTGCTTTTTTAAGAAATCACAGGCTACACTGCTAACATTTCTTGTCTTTGAATAACGATAACTTTGTCAAATATATGCAGTTTGGGAATATTTCGGCTTTGAACAATCATTAACGCATCAGTTAATGATTGAGCTAAGTGAGAGATGCGCACTATCATTTTACATTAAATTGACTTATTTCTAGGATAATTGTTACCTTCTTTGTGATATTATGTACAGGGTGGCCATAAATTAACTTCCGTCTTTGGAGGTATCTGTAGCAGATGAATTCCGCGAAAAAAAATATTTAGCATCAAAAGTCGCCGATAGGGGAAATTTTGGCGCCGGCGGAGCCGAAAGCAGTCAGATATTTGCAGTAAACGCAGGTAAAAAGGATTATACAAATTTTACTGTGCGTACGTGAGAGCAGCGCCACCAATTCCACTTAAAAAGGGATTGGGACCATTGAGGCAGTTATTCGAATGAAAGACGAGTTGTGCTCAAATATGCGTCCTACCTTGCCTCAACGTGCTTTATTTGTTAAGTTGTTTTACCTTAAACAGTGCAATGCCGTAGCAGCCCTTCGGGAATTTAGAAGGCTTCATAACCTGCGTACAGGTCCTATGTTAGCTGTAGCACTGAGAGCTATGATTAAGAAGTTTGAAGAAACTGGATCATTAGGAGTTAGACCTGGCAGAGGACGGAAAGCAGTGCAAGAAGAGACAGTAACTGACGTTGCTACTGCGGTGTTCGACGACACAGGGACCAGTACTGGTCCAAGCACTCGTTCCATAGCTCGCATACCTGATATGGCTTATGATACAATCTGGAAAATCTTACGGAAATTGCTTCACTTCTATCCGTATAAGTTCAGTCGTGTGCAAGCACTAACTACTGCAGATTATAATAAGCGCATGGCCTTCGCTCTAACGTTTCTTGCTCGAATGAAGGTCGACAATGACTGGCTGTGGAGAATATTGTGGGGTGATGAGGCTCATTTTTATCTGAATGGGTCGGTCAACATTCACAACTGCAGAATTTGGGCATCTGAAGGCAGAATTGAACATCCCCAAGCGATCCAGCAAGTACCACTGCATTCTCCAAAAGTAGCCGTGTGGTGTGGCTTCACAGCCGATTTCATAATAGGACCATATTTTTTTGAGCGTATTACCCCTACAGGCCCTGTAACCTGCTTCATTACTGAAGAGATTTATCGACGAATGCTGGAAAATTTTGTCATTCCTGCATTGCAGCAAAGACAATGTTTGGACTCCATAATTTTTATGCAGGATGGAGCACGACCACACATTGAACATTCAGTAAAGCGCCTTTTACGCCAGCATTTCAGTAATGAGAGGGTTATCAGTCAGTTCTTTCTGACGGCATGGCCGCCTCGATCCCCGGACATCACTCATGTGACTTTTGGCTGCAGGGGTATTTGAAATCCGTTGTGCATGTTGGTGGCGTTCCTAACTTGCATGTCTTGAAAGAGAACATAAAATATTTATCGGATTGGATGCTAACAGCTATTGTCGGATTGGCATAAAAGATTTATCGGATTGGATGTTAGCATCCAATGCTATAAATCTTGTCGGATTGGATGTTCATAACACGGCTGTTATGAACATCCAATCCGACTTCTTACTCTCAGTTGTAGAGCATGTTGCAATTTGTTGTACACAAAGGTCAGCACATTGAAAATCGTGTATGTGGTCCAGGGACCCTGATTCCGATGAATAAAACATTTCCTGTGAGTTCAATCCCTACATTAATTTCTGTCTCTCTCGTAAGTTGTTTTAGTTTAATTATTATTATTCTTATTTTCATTGTAATGCGCCACATATCCAGCTGGAATGAGTGACGCGTCTGTCGCTTACACCGTCGAAATGTTATTTCATTTTATCTGCCTATAATGTAATTATCCTTGTTTTCGGCTCTGGCAGCGCCAAAATTTCCCCTATCGGCGACTTTTGATACTGAATCTTTTTTTGCCCGGAAATCATCTCCCCATGCCTTCAAAAGTCTCAATATAAAATTTGGTCTCATTCCGTTTATTGGTTTTAGCTACAGATGCCGCCAAAGAGGGAAAGTTATTTTATGGCCACCCTGTATATGTTTTTATTATAATATTTTGCAGGTAACTTCATTGTCATAATTATTTTCCGATGATTTTTAAGAAAATTTTCTTAGGATTTCTGCTAAAAGAAATATTTCGTGTCAGGTTCTGCGGCCTCAAAAAGTTAAAGAAAACTCAACTAATTCCTAATCCTCACGCGATACAAAATGGACTACAACTTTTGTTACTTACCAGATCAGCGACAGTTCATTTACTTATGAATTTTTGAGTAAAAATTTGTAAAGGGCGTACACTTCTTGAACGAAATGAGTGACAGAACGCGTCAGCCTGGCTGTCTGAGTTTTCAGGTGGATCCAGTGAAAGATGAAATCTTTTGACTAGAAGGAGGGTCTTCTAATTAACATACCAATCATATTTTCTTCTTCATATGCAGAATGCTCTTTTAGATATTTATAGACGCCATTAAAAGAGTCTGTAAGGAATATTTGTTTTCTCCGCAGCATGTTCGCTACGATAATTTTAAAAAAGAAAGTCTCTGCTGTCTTTGGAATGAAAAACATGTTTAGGAGTATTCTGCAACAATAAAAACGATGAAGTGAATAATTCCTGAATTCCCATTAATTTCATGTTGTGTATGTCAAATACACTTTGTTCATAACAGGCCTAAATAAGGGACCCGGGACCCGCAAAAAAAATAATAATAATAATAGTCCACAATTCATTTCCATTTCAGTTGTGTCCATACTTTTGACGAGCTTGGAAAAGATGTTACTTCGAGCCTGCAATAAGAGAATCGGTTCTTATTTGTTATTGTCGAAGCAACACTATGGATTATTAGATTCTGCAAAAACAGTACTTGGACTGTATTTGGGTTATAGGATAGACTTATTGCTCATGTGAAGCGTTGAAATGTTTGTATCCGGGTTATAATTTCTCTCTCTGCAAAGTAGAAACTTTTCGCTAGAAAGATATCTTTCGTGTCTGCCTTGTGAGATTTTAATACCAGGCGCATCTGCTCATTCTATAGCATTTTCTTTATAGCACTGCGTTGTAAACAGACTATTAAATAAACTACGCTGTTCTACGATCTTTTGTTCGTGTAGTCGTACAAAATCGAAGGGGATTCTTTCGTAATGGAACCTTGCAGAAAAACGGAACTGTCGCAGCCGTTGTTTATTGTGCGCAATTCCGTCATGAGCACATCAACTCAAGAACTTAGTTTTCTTTTTTTTACTTCCTAATTCCGACGTGTTGCTTACGTTGATCTGACCTGATACCCTCGCGTGACAAGCATCGCTCATCATATAGGAATGTCAGCTGGAAAGTGGCCAAAAGCAAAGGGAGTCAGAGATGGGGGTAGGGGAATAAAGTTCAGGATTCCGAGAATAAGAGTAGCCATTAACATTCGCACAAAGAAATCCACATGTTCGAAATTGGTCTTTTGGATTTCTGGCGTTGTGCCCAATGCACGTCACTCCAATATGTTTCGATTTTATAATGTTCGGAATGGTGCGGAAGACGCCATCTGCCGATCGCCTCAAAACTTCTGGGTATGGCGACAGGAAGCGTGACTCTTGGTTGGAAAAACCAAGGTTCGAATCTCTCCAAGAACTAGAGATACTAAACCGATTACAGAGGGAAAGGGGATTTTTTCTTCTTTCTATCCCTCCTCACCGAAGGAATCTGCTTTTACACTTCATGATAAGTGAGATAAACAAATCCCACAAGCTCATTTATTTACCGTGATTAAGTTAATCCAAACATTTAAAATTACAACCAGAACTTTATTCAAGCGCACAAACACACGCATGTTCCAAAAGAAGTAAATAAAAATCATTGGAAATCTAATTTCTTTACACTGTCTGCAATAATAGATCGGTAAGGTGAGAATATAATCTTTTATATAAAGAAATAACAACTGATAACTAACGTGAAATGATTTATTTGATATAAAGTTTACGCGCATTCGAGGGATAAGTTACAAAATAAATAAAGGAACAAGCAAACATATCTGAAGATTAAGAAAAAAAGTGACAAGTAAAAATATGATTTGTGTAAAACAACCTGTCTAATCTATAACTCAAGATCTCACGATTTTTTCTTTTTTTTTAATATGCGCTAACTTAGGCGAGCAATGCTAAAGACAATTTTCCACGAATGTGATAACCATAGCCCATTAGATCCATTAGGAAGACACAACAAAGTGTCACGGCTTTCTTTGTGCAACGTTCCATAAGGAAACGGCTTTTTCCAAAGAATTCTGTTTAGAAGTGGCAGAGTGTTCTGCAAGTCCAGGCTCTTCCTGCTTTAATATATACCACGACAAATACTGCAGATCTAGCGGTTTGGTCAAAACATAATAAACCACAGGTAAAAGGAATGTGATGAATCCCAAGCTTGGCTAAGTCCCTTTTTCGTACAGCCTGGAAAAGAAGTAAACTTGTGGCGAGATGAGGCCACTTCCGTTCATATATACCGTGAACATATAGGATAGCGACATGGTGAACATTCTCCTCAGAGACTGCACGAGGTATTAAGGAAAAAGTCGTTGAAACTATTAGCAAGGCCTCAGTGGATGAATAACAGATCTGATGGTACCGCAGTTTTGACAATGATAGCGATGACACTGAGTCTCATGTGATTTTATTTTTAAATACAGAAACAAGTGTCCTTTCTAGCTGATGAAAAATGAGATCTAGAAAGGAAGTACTTTTTTTTTTTTTTTTGTTTCTAGTGTAGATTAACAGCATCGATCTTGACAAAAGTCTTAGAGTTCAGATACAGAACTTGAACAACAACAAAAAAAACAGTATGGTACAGACACCTACGCGTCTGTACCGTACTGAAGGCTTCGGTTGAGTGTTGAAGAACAGTCTTTGTTCAGTCTTACATAAAATACTCTACGGCGGGGGGAAAAAGGGCATGATATGTCCATCCCACCTCCTTTTGGTAAAATTTAGTTTGACAGCTGAAATAGCGTGAATGAGTTCCACAATTAAAAAGCTGAACTACATTGCTATGAATAATACATTGGCCTTGTCGCTTCGGGCGTAAATCCAAATCAGTGAACAGTAAGAAACTGTCCCCGGGGTAATTTCGAAGTTTTGTCTAATGAATATTTGTGAAGGGGGGGGGAGATCAAGACTAAGTGTCCACAAAGCTAAGATTAGGTTCTGAGATCTTACTTTTGAATCCTACTGTTTCTTATATAACACACTCTAGTTGTCAAAAATGCTATGGACTTACTAAGAAGTCTTAATACTGCATCTTTTTTCCTAACATTTCTTAAGATAAAACTTAAATCACTACGGCAAGACTTTCCTGCTGTTTTTTTTTTTTTTTTGTAATCCATTTACTTGGTTATCCTACTTTCGCAAACGATGTAGATCTGAAGCTTTTCGTCGCGTGAACATCAAAACTACTTTCAGCACAGAAGCCAGAATAATCTGGACTTCTAGAACATGGTTCTTTGGGAAAAGAACCAAATCCTATACAAGAGCAGATTCCTCATGGAATATCTGAACACACAGAGAGAGAGAGAGCTGTGAAGCCTTCCCACATTCCTCTAATCTCAATAAATCAGATGAACACTGATTATCCCCTTCGTGAGAAACTATACTCCTTAACATCTCTTATCTAAGTTACTGCATACTTTTTTTAAAACAACTTGAGCACAGATTGCACCGTGCTGCTTTGCGCTAATCATGTTTTTGCCTTCGATGTTTGTTGTTTAATTTTCAGTTGAATTTGTTTGCACATGTATTCGAATTTTTTTAAATTATCTTGAAGATATATGATCTTCAGGATATGAATGAATCATTTCACGTAAGTAATTCGTTGTTATTTCTCGAAGTAATGTTCTACTTACAGTTCATTTCTTCAAGGAAAGAATATAGCTTAAGTTACACATAATTCCATGTAAATAAACAACATCCAGGCACAAATTAACCTTGGAAAGAAGTTCAACAGTTCGATTTTATATTGAATCAGATTAGGAAATTACAAAGCTTAAACACTGACGTTACTCTGATTATGGGAAATTCAAAGTTCTCTCTTCCACGTATTTAAAGCAAATTGAATGAGACCACGTCTGTTGAATCATTTAACCTCGTTAATCTACCGCGATTATCAGACGCTTACCTTCTTCGAAATCATCTCAATGCGTCTTCCATTCAGGAACACGTCATTACTGGTGGAGTATTACATTTTCCCTAGCAAATCCTTTCTTCCCTGAAACAAGTCGCTCACTTCCGAGAGCAATGTGAGACCTCGAGCTTCCTGACAGCTCTTATAATAACGCTTGTCAGAAACTCTGAGCTGAGGTGAAGATGTGCGAGTTGTGCGGATTTTTTTCTTTTAATCTATCGCTTAATGTTAATAATTATCGTGACAGTCAGTGCTCTACTTCATCTAATAATGCACATCGTGACCTCTTTATTTCAATTTTAGGTCTCCGTGAAACGACAGGTGGGAAAACAGCTAATTGCAAAGCTGTTATAAAAATGAAATAAATAAAAAAAAACCTTATAAATGCACAGTTCAGTGACCTGAGACTCCAAACTTCAGCTGTGTGTAGTTTTCTAAAATCCGGGTTCTTTTTTACGCACGCTGCAGCGTTCTGTCTGGACAGATTTCATTAAATTGATGCCAACAATTTTCATCGTTATCCTGATAACTTGATATTATGTGGCCATATTATTGGTGTATCACAGCACTAAAGAAAAAAGTGCATAACCAGAACGAGTAAAAGTAGCTAGGATAGGAAACATGAAAATTCCTTTTATGTTCCTGTTCTTAAGATTGCAATCCTTCTATTCCTGTTCAAGAAGTAGTTTCATAAGACTAGTGCATATGCCGAAAGCTTATGAACCAGTCGCATTCGGAAAGCGATCACCACTCGCGATCTGAACTAGTTTGCCCAGCCCCTACGAAAATTAAATTTAAATACAACCTAACTGAATCAATCTATGCGATTGATACCGTGTACATGTCTCATCAAAACCACAGGTTTTTGGGTATTACAAAGATGTCGCGCAACCAAGCATTTAGGAGTATTCAAAGAGCAGAATACTTAACCTGTATTTTTAAATGAAATGATTCATTACAGTAAAATCCTAGAAACTTATGGACATATGCCCGTGAACGGAGTCTCCATAGTTTGTCGGTAATGACGATACTCTTTAGTTGGAAAGTGGACTTGAAGAACCTTCATAATAGCTTTCCTGCTAAAGTTGAAAACTTCAGCCGGAAAGCTATTATGAACATTTATATGAGGTGGCCAATTGTGTACGAAATTGATCATTATGGACGTAAGGAGTGCTTCACACTGCACCATCGTTCACCAGTCTTGCAAGTTTCGAGTGCATTACGTTGATCGGATTCTGAGTAGGGAATGCAATTTCGGTGTCCTTTCCAATTGAGAATTGAGTTTCATATGCGGAATGAATGTGTGTCATTTTAGACGAATCGAAATCTTATGCGGAAGGCACAGAAAAACGCTGTTGCCTACGGCATTTCTTTAACAAGATGGATGAATTCGATTTGCAAGTGATCTTGAGGTCTAAAATTGAGAAAACACAACGTCATCTTCAAAAGAGCCTTCGCTCCATTTTTTTTTTTTTTCATCCGAACTGGAATCCCCTTTGGTTTCATGTATATGTTGCTTCTCAGAGAAACAGGTAAGAGAGAGAGAGGGGGAAGGGGGGACTCTTAGTGATCGTCCAAGGTTTCTGTAGATGTAAATATAGGAAAATCCTAATTGGTAATCCGTGGCAATTGTGCTTTGATTGCATTTTCGAATCACGTGATGGAACTTTCCTAGGCTACCTTTACACTCCACAATGAATAGCAAACACTTTCCAACAATACAGACGAGGACTTTGTTAGACTTGTTGCGTGACGTCATCACTGAATCTACGTTTTACGGGTCTCTGTCGCATACGCTGTAGGAACAACTTAGCTCGGCATAAGCCCAAGGTTTTATGGAATGGCCTTGATAAAAGAGGACACGAATTGCGACAGAATGGCGCGAACTGACATGAAAAATGACTTGCTTCGCGGCGCAAGACGCTATGTCACGGCAGAAATAGTCAAAACCTCGAAACAAGAGCCTGTAGCTTACAGCACATAGAACGACTTACGCAATGGTAGCGAGTTGCTCTGAGAAGGAGGAAGAAAAAAAACGGAATTCTAAGCAACCCTTTTACTGCTAAGATGCTGACGTCTTCTGATCATAAATCTTGAGATAATTGGCCAGCCCCATTTTTAAGGCTTATCAGCAACTGAAGCAGAACTCTTCCAATATTTTTAAAACTGCGCACAACGATTTAAATCAGAGGTTAATGTGGAAGTTCTTGAAACGTCAAAATCGCCTTCGGTTAAGAATCCAGATCTTACAGCAATCAGAAAAGTTTTTCAACGATTGGGAACAGTTGTCTGCTGCTCAGATGGGAGGGAGGCGGTGCTCGCCTATTTTGTTGTAACGTTATCCTTCTGTGACTTCAAGGTGGAATGACCCCGGAAGTAATAGAAAGGTCAGCAGCTGACGTTCCTTCCAACAGATGAAAGTAACATGCGTTCTTTCTGAATTATTGCTAATCATAAAAAGAATTTAAGTAGGCCTAAAAAAGGGAATATAATTCACTCTTTTTGGTCGTAGGCCAGAATAGCCTTAAATATAACATACTGACATACACTGTATAATTTTACCCATACACATAAATAGTTCAAATATTATATAAATCAAGTATATAATTTTTCCATCGCCGAACGGAAGCCTTTTGCCTCTTTATTTTAGTAAATAGTTCAAATATATTAATTTAATCTTTGCACATTTTAAATAAAAGTGTTTAAATATTTAATCCAGAAAACTAAAAAAAAAAAAAGATTCATATGAAGCTAAAATTCTGCAGAGGTTTTTCTTGAAAGAATGGAGTAGTTGGAGTCGCCATCTTTGCAAATCACCGCATACTACTACTACCCTAAGAACAACGGTATCAAAGATCATATCAGCGTGGCCTGAGAATTCACGACCTTCTGAAGAACGGCAGTAGGGCGAAAATAGACGATGGGAAATGTCACCGGGGACGCGGCGTGAACTTAAAAGTAGATCAAAATCATGCAAATATCTGAAGAGTTTGCCAAGAGATGGCGACTGGTTTGAAAAAGAATAATTTCAGGCTAAACGTTGTTCTTTTCCTAATAAATTGTCACGTTGATGACTTTATAGTCAGTATTAGTGGTCTGCGCGAGAGTTAGACTAATATTCCACCGAACGGGCTATTTTATTATTTATTTATTGTTTTATGTGTCTCCCACCCACGAAAGGGTTTTGTAAACCTACAGTACGTTAATATCGTGAGCTTAATATTTTTTTTATTTTTTACTATTATATTTTTAGTATTTTTATTTATTTCTTTACGTAGTCCGGAACCTTCTGCTCTAGAGACCAAACATGGAACTTTTTCAATCCACTGCGAACTTCAAATAAGCGCGGGCGGTGGCGATGAAATTCATCTCCCACCTACAGACAGTCACAAACATCCCCCCCCCCCTCAAAGACGGGATTCGAACTCGCAGCCTCGCTAACGGTTCGTTTAATCAGGGCGGCAATTTCCCAGATTTTTAAGAAGGAAAGACAACCAGCAGGAATTTTCTTAGTGTTTAATATTTTTGTAATATGTTAACCATCACTCGTTTCATACAATTGTGCTGACTTGATTCTATTAAAGCGAGTAAGGAAAAATCGGAGACACTCACAACAAGGTTGCATTTCTTAATCTCATTCTTGTGTAGTGTTTTACACTCATTCCTACAACTAAAGTAAGAGCCGTTGTAGCTAAGCAGTGGGCTGCCCCCATAATTTTATTTTCTCAGATTTTAATATTGAAACTCTTCACTTGAAACGACTTGGCAAATTTTAATAGCGAATTGAAATATCAAATTTCACCAAGCCAGGGAGGAGGTAGTATAATTTTGTGTTTAGCCAACATAAATAGAATTAGAAAAAAAAAATCATTCATAATTTTTTTATATAATTCTGAATTGAACTAGGATGGCTTTGACAAGAAATTACTGTTGAGGAAGAGTGAATCGAATCTCATGGACCTCCCCACCCTCCCACAAAGTTCACTTATAACGAGGCGGAGAAAAAATCTTTTCAAATACTTTTTTGCTGATAAAAATGAAATTAAAAACGAAAAAAATCTTATCAGACTGGAACCAAGGATTGCTTTAACGATGAAACCTACTGTCCTGAGCTTCATCATTGATGTCATAATCATTAGGGTTAGAACTTCTTTTCTAACTGTGTGCAATGCAATATAGCGGATGACTATGATGTCTGCGTCAAAGGTCATTCAAAGAACTCTCTTGAGCAGCTGTACGTGTGTAAACATTCCAAAGGTGTCACAAGTTAAAAAGTACTCAATTAAAATCCGACTTATCTCTATCGTATGTGTCCTTGACATACTTTTGTTTTGGCGATTGAACTAACACTGAAATGACTTCAAAAATTTTAATAGGAATCCCAAAATTTATCCTATTCCAATCAGCCAGAGTGGAGAGAATTATCGCAATGTATAATGATTTACTGGGATCAAGAATCAGAAATGATGGTAAATGTGAAGATGAAATTAAAATAGGATAGTCGTGGGGAAAAAAAGCGATGTTAAACCTGACAAAAATTATGAAAGATGGAGTAAGGCTACGAAAGTTGGCATTGTCAAAGCAATGGTATTCCAGTAGTGATGTATGGATGTGAAAGCCGGATTATTACTGGAATATCATTGCTTAGTTGGAATACCATTGCTTTCTAGAGAATGGATTACCATTCTCTAGAAAGCGAATTGATTCATTTGAATTACGAGTGTGGAGGAGACTATTAATAATCTCATGGACTGGACAGCAAGAATGACCAATAAGAAGGTTTAGAGAATATAACGACAGAATGCTCCTTGATGGCGATGATCGCTAAACAGAAGGTTTAGCGATCTTTGGACATATTATGCGAGCTGATGAATCATTGGAAAAGATAGTTATGTTGGGGAAGATTGAAGAAATGAGAAGAAGAGGAAGACCGCAAATGAGTTGGATGGACAACATAAAAGAACTTACCAACTTGAACTTACAATTGTTGAAAGAAAGGATAAGAGACCGAGTAGGATGGAGAGCCTTTGTTCACAGGATTACCAAGAGTCGAAACGACTGGATGGCACATAACAACAACAACATAATACTTTCCTCCTTTGTGTTTCTGTCAATGGTTCGATCGAAACAAACATTGTAGCTAGATAAATTTTTGTATGGATGCCAAATTTCAATAAAATCCACCCATCCAGTCCCTATATAACTTACCTAAGAAAAGACGATGAAAGAAAATCTAAGTACGTAAGCATTTTACGAGATGCTTCTAAAAAGGAAACATTCAGTTAAGAAGGCAAACATTTTTCTCTAGTTGACTGTTTAATTTCTGAAATGTAATATCTTGTTTCCGTTTTCAAATGGTCCTTTTCTTTTACTGAAGACAGAATGCCGCTAAGCATCCTGTCATGGGAGTATCATAATATTCTCGTCCTTCCTGTCAGTCTCACAATTCTTGAATTATAATAAACAAAAAATCGCTTTGATCCCTCATCTAATAGAGACTGAGTTGGAGGAGAGAAGTGCGACTGTAATCATTATCGTATTTTCCGCAACTTACGTAGATTTTATTGTATTCTGTTACGCGTTTTCCGATTCAGACAACACCATAAAGACCTTTTTAATATTTCATTATCGCTTCAGTTTCATTTTAATTATCAAAACACAGACCTTTCTTGTCCGGTCATCGAAATAAAATTCTAACACTCGATTTGTCTCCCCTCCGTTCTGAAACCCGATCACTCTTCCTTAAGATCTTCTTTCATCCCATCTCTTATTCTCAGCATATTTTCTTAACTTTTGCATAGCAAGGTAGTTGCCCTCTCTCTCTCCCTGCGGTTCCCTTATGTATCAAAGCACTCAACTCTCTTGTATCGTTTCCTCCTTTGCACGTCAATCGCTATTTTGGTAATACATTAGCCACAAACCAAAAGGCAATCCATTCATCCTCATTCATTTTAGTTTAGCTTGCTCGAGTATTCCCCCATCTCTTTCGCTAATCATTGACGGAGTACGACAGAATACATTTTGACTAGTGATGATGTTATATTATGACTGATGTATCCCAGAACTTGTATTTTGTCTTCAGGAGTTCACGCGGCAAATACGTCAAGTAATCACATATAGTTTAATCAGAATACAACTTGTTCAATTGAGTTCGACGTCTCTTTTTTTTTTTGCCTAATTTTTTTTTTTCAAAAGTTCATTCATAATCAACATGAATCTTGTTAAAGATCAATGTTTTAAACAGACCAACGTACATAAACTATTTGAATTAATTTCATTTTCATTAAGTAAAAGTCTGAAAAGCCAAACGGCTAGTTTTCTGGCAACCTTAATAGAAATTAAGAGGATAAAAATCCCTTGTTGTTTTATAGCCAGTAAGCGAAACTCAAGATCGAGAACTACGATCTATGAGTTTCATGCCGAAAAAAGTTTCGGCATGAAACTCATAGATCGTAGTTCTCGATCTTGAGTTTTGCTTACTGGCTATAAAACAACAAGGGAATTTTATCCCCTTAATTTCTAAGTAAAAGTCTTTTCAAAGATCAAGTGATGTTTCGTGCCATGTTTAGATTGAGATTGTTGTCTTACGCGCACAAACACAGAGACCGAGGAATGGAAGAAGGAGAGATTTTCAATTCTTGTGTAATTGATATACCCGCAGCAAAGACAAGATAATTAAAAAGAAAAAAAAAACTAATTAAAAAACAGATCTGCCTGTAAATCGAAGTAGCACCAACCAAGGCGCGAGAATAGATTAGGCTAATTAGTCTTAATGTATTCGGGCAAGAAAAGCTTAACACGTATGTGAAAGGGTGAATTGGGCCAACGAAATGTGTTGTTTCCTGAGAAGGCGAAGCATCCGCACACAATAAGGCAGTAATCATATCCTAGAAGGTGTGTCGTTTCCGTCCTCGGATCAGAGTGCCATGCTTCGCTACCTTCCATGCGCCTGTTCTTTAACACCTTCTTTCATAACGAAGGACGTGTTTCGCCAACGCCGTGAATTGCAACATCACCACGGTTACCTAGCAACAGGAGAAAACTGTTACAAGTATCCTCAGTAGTTTCCCTGCGAATGCAATTGAAAAATTGATACAATAAATCTCTAAGCATCATACGGTTTATGAGGACAGATTTCTTATAACTTCTAGCTTGGATTTCTAGAGGGGAAATGGGCATCGCAATGGTGACGGCGTCCTTGATGCACTATAATGAAATTATGAACTCTAGCAGGTGGGAATATTT
Organism: Typopeltis vanoorti; assembly: GCF_054136105.1. NCBI lineage: Eukaryota > Metazoa > Arthropoda > Arachnida > Uropygi > Thelyphonidae > Typopeltis > Typopeltis vanoorti. Next base: position 139,242,668 of record NC_143556.1, read on the forward strand.
TGTTTAGTTTGCCGCTCAGGTGATGTTCTTACCTAAAGGATACAGCCACCCAAATGTTTTAGTTTTGTAATTACGTTATTATGCCTGAAGAAGCTACTGGAAAGTACACGTTATAATGCTTAGCTTAGTGTTTCCTACTAATAATCTTTTTTCTTCGTAGAAAGAACACAAAACTAATTTCACACAATCTTCGTCATTATGGTCAACGAGGATAAAATATCAGATTTTGGTCATCACAAAAAATTTAATTTCTTCCAGAATCGATTATTTCTTAAAATTTTCTTTTAACACGCGTATAAGAGCATGAAAAAACGAACATTAAATAAGTGTTTTCGCAATGTTATGAAACAGTGGCTTCACGAATAAGAGACAAACGACATTAATCGGTGTGACATGACCTCCATATTCCCTGTAGTGTCGTTGACCCATCAATTTATCACCCCGGTAAACAATATCAGTTGGCTCCTAAATAACAGGAGAATATGAAGCAGCATTCCCTCTCATTACACTCCACGCATGCGCAAAAAAATTCAGATGTTAGTGCTGAGTGTATCATCTCCCACTCTGAACGTGCATCTTTCATGAATGTTTTTAGGCGGTAGAAGAATTTCATCGCATGGTGCGAGACCATTTCCATACTGGAGACCTGAAGTGGCATGAGAAAGTTCCATGTTTAGTGCTTCTAGAGCAGGAGTTACCTATTATACGTACTATAAGCTACATACATAATACATACTGTATATAGTGCGTTACATACTATATAACGTACTATAAGTTGACAGCTTTCGTGGGTGTGATTCTCATCATATTTATATAACCTCTTCCATTTGTCTCAAATCATTATGATATTAACTCATGAAACTGCTCTGCAGTCAAATCTCAGCTAAAATATTCGAAAATTTTCCAGTTGGAATCACTCTTGAAAAAACTGCCTTATTTCGTGTTTTCGGTTTTTAATCATTATTTATGAAATTATAATTAGTTTCATAATAAACTATACAAGTATTTTTTAAATTTTATAATCCATAAAAAAAACAGCGTGCTTTTTCAAAAGTATACAGTAAAACACACAAAGATTTAAATTGCAACGAATGGCTATTGCCTCATTAGCACCACTATTGACTGCATCATGAACAACTTGTGTGCGTCTTTATAACGCTTGGTTTGCTCTCAGCACCTTTCTTCTTCATCCCTTCACTAAAGCTGAAAGTATCTCCATAAAGTGTGTAGTATTAAGAACCACACCATGGGAGAGGGAAAAAAAAAAACAAGATTACGACGCTACTTTGGCATTTGAAATCAAAAACAACACTGTCATTTGGCAAGAAGCAGTTATAAATACATGTGGAAAACGACGTGCGAGGGGTGGTTTTAGTGTAGCAAAAATAATGCGGTTTTTGTTTATACATACACACACAACAGTTACATAACATGTTTTCTGTTGACACAGGAAAGGGAAAGGCGGGGCGACCTTGCAAGGACGTTGAGCAGCGGGCCCGGCTTTACGATTACGCCACATTCAAGCACAAGAATTAAGGAAGGACTATGCGAACTGGCGCAATTGTACTTTTTGCGGTTCTACCTGCCGAGATCATTGACTGGATAACCGCTGAGGAGGGAACAACTATCTCTAGAGAGAGAGAGAGAGAGAGAAGGGCTGCTCTGGGTAACGGATAGACGCGTGGTCACGGAGCACTTTCGCCGCTGAATTTATGCGTAATTGTGCGCAACATGAATGGTATCATGCGGTTGGCACTCAACGACGACGATGATGAAGTTGACCGCACACACATCGCACCATCACATTAGCGGGCGTTTGAACAGAAGTTGTCAAGGAAACAACTCAGGAATTAAGTCGCTCACAGAGCGCCGAAGCCAAAGAACGGCTATCATTAAAAAATAAATAAGCCACTGTGCTAATAAGTGACACGTGGCCATTTATTCTGCACATGTTATTGGCACAGTCGGTTTTTCCACTGCGAGCAGCAAGCGAAGGACAACTTCATTTGATCCGCTCCGTGCGCACCGATCGATACGGAGGAACCTGTTGAACTCAGGTGATATCACTTCAAAAGGTTAAAGCGCGCTGGTAATTGGAAAGGACGTCTCGTTTTTTTTTTTTTTCTTCTTTATTTGCAACCATTCTTTTAATCAAATGAAGGCGTGACTTTTTTTAAGATGTGCTTCTTCCTACCAGTTACAGATACACCTTACAGTTTGAAGGCGATGAAAACTCAAGTGAAAACGCTTAAAACTGATCTTTTTTTTTTAAATTTCGTCAATAAAATAGCAAACCGATACGCAACTAAATTATTGCGCGACACGTTGACGAAAAAGAGTGATACAGTATAAGCTAGTTGCATGAATAGTCAAAAATATTATTTTACACATGAATTGTATCATGAAGGAAGGTGGAAGTTCCAGTTTTTTCTTAATCGTTGAATTAAAAACATCCCATTGCTGACTCCTGTGCAATCGACTGTAACTGAAACAATAACATAATTGTTTTAACCCGATGTTATGGTACTGAATCTTTACAGAAAGAAAAAAAATAAGTCGGCGTATAGCTAAGTTTGTATTCTACACCCAGCAGTAGTGTTTTACTTTTCTTCAGATCGTTGTGTATTTTTCAGTAGGAAGTTAATGTTTTCGCCTGCCTTAGAATAAACTAATTACATCTGCATAATGTCGCTATGAAATAAATTATTCTCCTTTTATTACAGTTCGTTTTAGTGGGAGAAAAGGAGAGAGAAATTCTGTGGAACTAAAGTGTAGTTGCACAGAAACCCAGGATAAGTTGTAATTATCCGAATCGCACACTTTTCACATTGATTTACTTGCAGTCAGTGTGTGGTTAAATTTACAGGCGCCAAGATAAGCTGTCCCTCAATTAGAGCACCTAAAACAAATTAGGATTAAAACTGATTTATACGCACCTTTCCTATATTTCATTTTTTTTCACCATTAGGTGCTAAATTTGGAAATGCCTTAAGAATTTCTTAATAGCATGAAATCAATCATAAAACACTTAAATTGTGAGTTAAACAGATTTTTAGTAAAATATTCACAATTTACCGAGTACTTGGAATTGATAAATGACCTGCAATCGCCTCATTCAACGCACAGAAATGAAAGATTACCAAATAAGGCCCTAGAGAATCTGTTGGTACCAATTTGGTCAAATTGAAACTGCGTCTTCCAATTATATTGTCAGTGTACCAGCATATGGAGGATGAAAGGGGGAGGGGGTTCATTTCGCAGCCCTCTCGACGAGGTAATTAACAGCAGCAACACACTTCTCTTCCTCATAGTATTAATTACTCCGAATATAATTCCAAACAAATTGCCCCAATCAGGGAATATGCGACTTAGGTGTTCTATATTTCCAAAATTTACGGGAAAATTGTTGTTTTGGATATGGTAAAGCTATATAAAAATTGTTTATCGAAATTTAGCGTTGAATGAAAGGTTGCAGCGAAAATAGGAAGTTGCTTACATCAGGTTTAGTAATTTGAAACTTAGGTTTCCTAATACTTTAGCTAACTGATTCACTAGAAAGAAATTTTTTGAGGAAAATTTGAGGAAAATATAGAAATAATCATTAAAGGAATAAATCATTGTGGCTGAATCTCCACGTACAGTTTGATTATTCTTAATTGAAAAAAAGAACATGCCGAGATAAATGAAGAGAAACGGGTGAAATAAGCAGTCCCAGAGTGCTCAAGCATTGTACTGGAAATTTCTGTGTTAACTGAGTAGCAATATCTATAGGTAATTAAAAAAAAACCCTGCTAATTCCTTCAATATGTTTAATTTATTACCATTGCGATGCCGCAACCTCCATACATGAATGGAGGTTGCAGACTGTTGATGCTGTAGATAGGACAGGCTTGGTCGTACATAATGAAATGGTGGGTTGGATAGACGCAGACTGTAAGCTGTAAAGTCCACCTGGTAAAAATGAACCCGGAAGTGAGTAGCTCCAGTGAAACCTGTGGCATTGCCTGCATCGTATGGCTGAAGGGGAAACAACATCAACAACCCTTCTGTCAACCACTTTTCAGGACAGAAAGTCGTTCTCTCACCAGCTCACACTTTTTTTTTTTTATTTTGCAGCCATTGGCGCACGACTAATTGCTTCCTTATCCTGGGTTACATTGCCTTAATTTCAACTTAATAACATAATTAGCATGCATCTCTCATTAGCAAAGTCTGCCTCCAATAAACCAGGTGGCCATCGGCTACCGGCTGGAAGTAGCGTTTGGTGGCCTTTCGTGAAACAGAAGTTGGGTATAGGACAGTTAAAAGTGGGACCTCGTATTGCATAAGCTTGCTTCAAAGCCACATATCACGTGAGAATCGAGTCTACGCATTCAAGAGAAAAAGCGTCAAAGCTATAGCATTGCATGCGTCACGGCCTACGGGCACTCAGCGTTGATGCCCTTAAAATGTCGAAGGTTCCGCAGGAATGGCGAAGAAATGAAAGAAGAAAGCTTAAAATTGTCGAGACAGTTTTAAGCATGTCATCTTTCGTTTTGTGTGTGGAGGACCTACAGAGTCGTGACTGAACTATCTTCTTATTGTTCTTCGTCTTCGCACATCATTCAGCATACGGGCACAGATCCGCCGCTCACAGGCCACACCTGAATGAATTGCCAGGTAGTTTTTTTATAAGTAATCGGTTTCGGGATGACTGCAGAGACATATCAGATATATATATATATATATATTTTTTTTAATGACTGCTGTTGTTATTGCTCATACTTTACAAGTATGTGTAGTTTTATTTGAACATTCCACATGCACTTTGATGTTCAAGTACCACTCACGATCGAGTGAGGTTTTCATTTATAGAAAGGGACAATCATTCAGATCTTTCTGAATGAATATAAATCCACAAGTGGAACCAATGCATATTCTTCAGCAGTCGACGTATATTGTTAAAACAGAGGTTGTGAAGATTTTGAGGTTTGCATCCATTAAGTCATTCTAAATCTATCTCAAATTTGTAGCATATTAAATTAATTTCATCATCCACAAAAAAAAAGCTTGCGTCAATTCTCTTGACGATACTCCCGCACTCAAAGATAACTAGTATTAGCTGTCACTACAAAAGATTAATAATCTTCAAATTAATCCTGAAAGTGTCATTATCTGTTTGATGATTATCATGAACAGTCATGCATGATAATCATGCATGACTATCGTGTTGCCTGAAAGAGGAAGATCTCATTATCACTAGAGAGAACAGGAAGGGATCGTATGCAAGACCAGGTTCCTTCCAGAAGCAGGTAATGCTGTAGTGTTGCAAAATCTATCCCACACATTGTAAGAATGTCTTTCTCACGTGACTCTTGTCCTTTTCAAGACATTTTTGATGGGAAGAAATAGATAAGATTATGCACTGTCTGAGAAAATCGTATAGGGTATCAGCACCACACAAAACAGTGACCAAGAAGTCAATATCGTTGCACTTCACTAAGGTTCCAATTCATGAATATTAAAGCCTCACCGAAGTTAAGAGCCTATTAAGAATTCGAATCGAGAGCCCCTTTCGCACTATAAAGAAATGAATAAAATTCTGCGTTCACCGTTTGCAGGTTTCCGCAGACTGAAGTTCTGAATCTCTGAAGACAAATCCCTCTCTTTGAAGCAAACGGATTCAGTATGTGAACTGTCAGAAAAGAATAACAAAGCAACATATTTATTCTCGCTCTCTTTCCCTGGCCTTCCCCAATCCTGACCATCGGAAGATGCAAACCGAGTATGTGGTTAAATTTCTCAAGGCCACTTCCGAGGTTCACGACCTTAGGGCGGAAATTCTCAAACTTTTCGACTTCCTGGGTTTAAAATTTCCGTTGTTCACAATACGTATGTATATTTCTATTTGTATACCGTCTGGAAGGGTCGTACAATGCAGAAACCGCTACCCCAATGTTCACATGGAGTAACTAAAGGTTTTCGAAATGTGAAGCGGGGAGTTGGGGGAGGGGGAAAGGAATGTCTGGGACGGGAGTTACGGGTCACAGAAGGAAATAACCAGGTAGCGATTTTGCTAGCCAATGGCCATAGTCTCTTCTACTGTCTGTCACCCCCCAGAATCCAGAGAAATATGCCTGACCCTGTCTGACCTCCGTCTGACCTTGTACTTACTCAGCAGACAGTCAAGGTAAAATGTGGTTGGTTAAAACAATTTTCTTTTCCTTTTTTTTTTTTTTTTTTTTAACAAAACAAGTAAGGTAATGAAGAAGTTATGCACAGTTGCTGCACTAAGAGTTAATCATAAGCCCCAGAATAAATGTGAGCTTAGAATTCCACACTTATCATTATGTTTGATATTTTTATCAACCCAACGGTTCCACTGTTACTCGTTAGATGGCGCAGAAATAGCAACGAAACAATATTTATTCGTTACAGTAAAGAAAACAGCACAGTTGTCACTAGTCACGGAATAAATGAATATGTAAAGGGAAAAATACGAAATTTTACGTGTGCTGATGAAGATTGGAAGGGAATACTGAAACTCGGGATACACCTAACCAGAATTTCCAGTCATACAGATGTTTCCTTATTGACGTTTACTTAAACTGTTTAAAATAAATTTGGGGAGGGGGAAGAGCAGCAGGAAAGAACAGTGCATTTAGTGAAATGATAGTAAAGTCAGATTCAAAAGCAGCAGAGTCCACTGAAATTCATGGTTAGTGTAATTCTCGCATCAAAATTCTACACACACACACACCCACACACACAGGGGAGAGAGAGAGAAAGAATGAAGCTGTTCCCAATAGAAGTTGTGGAATGTATCATAAATCAGATTCTAGTTAAGAATCGTCTACATTTTTACTTGAATAAACTAAACTTGATAAATTAAGAAAAGTTGCTTGTTAATAACTTGATGAGAAGAAAGTTAGAAAAAAACAAAAACAAAACAGAGCATATGCTGTGAGAGGATAAGCGATATTTATTTCTTCTAACCCTACCATGACAGAGCGAATGAAGGAGGAAGAGATAAGTGAAAATCATGACTGCTAACTTCCGTTTCGGAGATGCACCGTTCAGAGATGCACCGCTCTGCATCCTTCGGTGCAGAGTTAAGATTAACTCTGCACCGAAGGAAAAAAAAGACAAACCAGCCGGAGAACACAGGCAATTTACAGAAAAATATACAATAGCCGGAAAGGAATCGGGTTAGTTGTGAAGCGTTCTTCTGAAACCCTGGTGGAAGCGTAAACACTGAAGAGGAATTCGCTGCCAGTTGAAACTATTTCGCATTTCTGTTATGCATTTCTAGTCGGTTTTCGCACTATTTTCTAAGAAATAGTTCGTTTTTCTTTGTTTGTGTTCTTCTCTGGTCGGACTGAATTTGGTGATATTTAATATTTTGTCGATTCGTTTCATTTTTGTTAAAGTGACTGTTTTAGTCACTTACGTGCAGAATTCAATGCCATTTCTAAAACGATTTTTGGTTCAATTTCTGTGGGAATGGTTATATCGCTCTACGAAAATGTTGCTGCATGCTCTGTAAATTGAACTAATTAAGTTGGTTGATTACTTGCAACAGTAATTATGCAGCAGGATTTCGTGGCAATCATATCACTCCGTTGACAAAACTGGAGGTCGAAATTCACGCGCACCTTGTCATGAGAATTTTCTTATTTGTTAAATTAGAATTATTATGGAAGAGTATACAGTAGCACGTTTTTGACAACTGCATTTCACCTTTATCATATTAACATTTATCTCTTTGTGTGCATGTCCGTTCCTTAAAATCATTGTCTTCAGGCAGTCATCTCGAAATCGAACATTTCGTTTAGTCATGTGCCAAATTTAACAGAAAGAGAGCATCACTACCAAGAAATAGGCCTAAGACAGGGTTATTCGAATCATTCACCTGTTTGTGGAAAAAAAAAAAAAAGAATCAGAACCGTAGGTAAACTGAGTACAGAGTGTGTACTAACATTAAGTTTCGAGAGTCCATTTTTCCGCGATTATTCGACGGGCCTTCGCGCTCTGCAGGTAATAAAACCGGAAGTACAATAACTGTGGGCACTAACCAGCTTGTGCCCAGCGTGCTTTCTCAAGGACGCCGTCATCCTGGCTACTTCCTGGCTTGTGTTAGTGCCCAAAAGCAATTGTGACCACCACGGTAGCAATTTTGCAGCAAAGGGGAGGGAGGAAGATTTATGAGCGAACCATGTGAGTCTTTTTACCATATTCTTGTATTTCGTTCCGGTCATATCAGAATTAAGAAAAGCACCATCGCCGTATAGACGGTTGGGGCAGGCAACGTAACGATGAAAGCGAAACATTGTAGCGAAATTCATGTTTGCATTTTGTAATGGTGTGTGTTTAATATGAGAAGGTGAACAAAGGAGTATTTTGTTGAGGAACTTTACGCATTTCCCAGTCATTTTATTCAGCAAATGCCAGTCTTTAATGAGGTGAATCAGCTCCAATGAAGTGTGAAGAGATCTTAGGTCAACTTGCCTCAGATGGAAAAAAGCGCTGCGAATTCAAATCACGTGTAAATTGTGGATGTTTGGAAACAGCTCTTCTGGACAAGCTTTTCGAATTCATAAGGCTTCTTAAAAAAAAGAAAAAAAAAACTATCTGGTTGCCAAACCAGCAACTCGATACATTTCTTCAAGAACTGCCTTAAAGAGAATCTTAAAATCGTGGATTTTTTTTTCTCCGAAACACTTCTTGTACTGTGACACAAATGTTAAGAGACCAGAAAGCGATCCGTGTTTACTGTGGCAAATCTATTGACACGTGCAATGCACCAGAATGTCTTCCATTAGTCATGCGCCGGTTTTCTTACTAGGAGATTCTGGTTCGCTCTTTTGAACCAGATGCCACTTATCAGATTTCTTATTCAGTTTTATCATCTAGCATTATTTCAGTTGCACTTGCATAACCAAAATTGGCTTTCACAGTTCATCCGACTTTAATACTATCCATGTGTATGTCTCCCGATTTAAACCGCCATTTATTTTTCAGTAATATGAGTCATCTACCTGTCATACAAACCGATATCATCACCTGCAGTACCATCTAAGCATTAAGAGAACGCAGCCACCATTTCTTACTTGCCATTAATGTGGTAGTTTTTGATTGAACCATTCAGTGCAGGATGCACAACGCTTCAAGTTGTGCATCCTGCACTGTTGCAAGGCAGCGGAAGATTTTTTATGAGAACGGTTAACTGCAGAAATGTATGAGAATCAACATGATTTTCAAAATATAGACTGTTTGAAAATAAAGAGTTTATATTTTGAAAATCAGGTTATAATCTTTTCATTATGTTTATAGTTTATAAACATAACGAAATGATTTCTGAATCCTTTCATTATGTTCAAAATATAAAAAAATGTCTGCGTGTTTTTTTTCCTTCACATCAACAATTCTAAGGATGAAGTTAAAAAGAAGACATTTATCGCTAGTCAGTTTAAAGGTGACTTTTTTTCCTAAGTATTTTCTTTTCGCTAATTCTTTTTTATGTCATTGAAACCCTTCTTAAAAATCCCGAGCACCGCAACAAATTAGATGAAGTTATTAAAAGCAGTTGGGAATTTTAGGTTGATGAGTGTCATAACTGTCTTTATGAAGAAAGTTTCTCCCTTAAAATATGGCATGTTTGAGATAACTTTCTTCCAAAGGAAATCAACCATTATAAAGAATTCCCCTTGGACTCGTCTTCAAACTACGCGCGAATGAAATTGTACTGAAATCCCAAACGGCAGTACTGTATTAAGAGAGCTGCAAATCTCTTTTCTCTCAAGGTATGACTCTCCAAGGTTGTTGGCTGTAAGGGCAAAAAATACCAGTTAACAACGACCTTAGCTTCTTCGGCTAAAAAGCTATAATTAGGCACCAACCCTCTTACTGAGCACAGGGATGCTATACTCCAAGGCCTGGGGATAACTGTCGCCATAGTCATAATATGGCGTTCGATAAAGAACAGGGCATTCTTCCGAGAATATCACCATCCATGTGGACCACTATTTAACAAATATTTCCAAAAATACGCGCGATCTTTATCCAAGACAATATCTTCTTGTTAGCTAAGTCATGAATATCTTCTGTCTCAACGCCGACTCTGCAGTTCGAGTGGGCTGTTCATAGCGCAAGTGCGCATCGGTCGAGATCACAACAACGTAGGTCAAGGTTTCGCGCGTGCACTGTAATTAGAAAACTATTTATTCCTCTTGAAGAGAGGCTTCAACAACATGCATTCTCCCCCTGCTTAAATTCATTCGAATCGCTTTGCTCTCTTTATATTCGGAGATGACTTTGCAGCCACCGCGAAAATTGAAGAAATGTGATATTCAACTGTAAACGCATCACACACACACAAAGAAATCACGCTGAGAAAGAGAGGAGGGAGTTATTTTCATTTCCGTACATATTTTCCCGGTTAATAAGATGATCGCTTAAATTTTAGCTAATGAGTGTACACAAAAATCCCACAACAATTCTGATCCTTTGTTATTCTGGTATTATGCAGATGGTCAAAGCTTTCTAATGCAAAGTCTATTGCTTGTTATACCAGCTGAATACATATTTTTTAGATGCATGGCAATGTCGACAACTGTCCGCAAGACAGTGGTTAATTTGCTAGAACCGCTTCAGTATCCTGAAATGATGTTGAACGGACAAAATACATAATTTGGTCAAATATTTTAATTAAATCAATGGGGGAAATTAATAATCTCCCTGCTCAAGTGAACTGTTTGTTTTGTAGTGTCTTCGTATGATGAGATTCCATTTATCATTCAGCAGTTGTAGCTAGAAGATGATTCGATTGATTTCAGGACGAGCCACTAAACACGAGACCACGCTCATGCCAAAGAAGTCTATGTAGAGGGGGAACCAAAACGCACCTGTTTCGGATACGCTTAACCTGTCAACGAATTGTGCATATTTATGAACTCCTGTCACATGTTTTACAATGGAAGTAACTGTTTAAGTTTTGTCGATGATATATTAGTAGCAAGTGTGCCCACACGATCATTCCATATACGAATATTTCTTTCTGTAATTGACCTACTTTAACACGTGACACTATCTGTAGACAGTAACTAGGCGCAGTCTATGCATAGTTTTATTTTTATTCAATAAAAACGGGTCAAAAGTTATTGACACTGAGCCAGTCTGTCCTTGGAAATATAATAACTACTACTTTAAGATTTTCAATCCAATCCACTATTGTTATAGCAACCAACACATTAAATTGCTTGAGTGCGAAATACTTTTCTTTGGGCCTGAACTAAAAAAAGGGAGCGCAATCTAGGGAATGACAGTGACAGAAGAGAGCTATATGGAAGCGTCAAACAGAAAGGTGAAATAATAAGAAGCCGAAGGAAAATTATAGAAGAGTAAACATCGAAACACCTGGAAGAATGGATGATCTTTCTAGGGCACCCTTTCTCATCTCTTGTCTTCGGTGCAGTGGTCATGTACCGAAGATCCGATTTCAAATGGTTCGATAAATGTTAATTATGCAACCTAAACGCAGAATTAAATTTCATCCAACCAGTGTGGAATCATCACTTCGAATTGCTTTGACAAAGTGAACCAAACTTGAACCACGTGAATATTTTGTATGTCTTAAATTTCAGATTTTGTTAAATTCCAGTCAGTAGATGTTGTCTGATTATTGCAATTACAAATTCAACACGTTTTGTCCCTTTGTGTCCAGGAAAATGACTGAACAGTCGATCCCATAAATTTCATCTTGCCAGAAGACAATTTTAAAAACATTTTTTTTTTTAATGTGAATCCCACCCATGAAAGGTAGTAAACCCATCGTGGATGGGCTCAAAGGTTCGATAAGGAAAACCCTTCTTTAGAGACCGAACAAGAAAACTTTTCAAGCTACTTCAGAAAAACCAATAATAAGCTGGATTGCGGTAATGGTGGTCTCACAGCGAGATCAAATTTATCACCTAAAGACATTCACAAAATATTCACGTTTGCAGTGGAATTTCACACTCATGGCCTATTGTGGGGAAAGCTCGTACGAGAATACACTGGCATAATGATATTTTTCTATAATTCCAACCAACATGAAGTGTATACGAATGGTTCGATTGATATATTGGAATGGCTCGTTAAATTTTTGTTCCGATGCCAAATCTGAATGAAATCAGTCCATCCAGAGTCCTAGAATAAATCGCGTATGGACGGCTGAAGAACGACTCAGCCGTTTGCGAAACGTAGCTAAAAATGAATAAAAGTTAGAAATACAACAGCGCAATGCAACTGTAAATAGGATGATGCTGCTGTTTTTCTTATATTAGTTTAATAGTACCACGTGCTAGAGAAAAGCATTTTTAAGAATACGTTTCTCCCACTCATTTCACTGTTTTTCAGTTCTTCGGAATTATGGAAAAGGTGGTTATTAAAAGACGGCGATAAGTATATTTCATATCGCTCACAAAGTAAAAACAATCTTCCGTCTTACTTATCATTTAGTGCACTGAAATTCGACAATATCTACGAGAAGCTGGATAATAACTTCATTTCAAAACCTCGATTTCTGGATAATTAAATTCATTTTAAGCAAATTTGATCATATTAGTTTGTTATTCGTGAATCCTGTTAAAAACGTCTTTGGTCTTATTAGATTATATTGAAAAAGTTTGACTCTTCGCCCTCCCTCTCTCTTTCATGGATTTCTGTATAGAACGGAACCGCAGACCAATAGTACTGTTGGTCATCATTGTTTTCAGAGATGTCTGCATGTCCAAAGCTTACATCCCAGCCTATATTCGCACTATTATTGCATTATATTTGACGAGTGATTTGATAATTAACTAGTGCAACTTGATATTTGCCTTCTACTAAAAAAAAAAAAAAAAGTTCTTTTAATATTGCCTTTTCTCTCATTAACTACTCCAGGTATTAAATCAAGCCCATCTGAGTCTCTCATGTGACGAGTGAATGCTGAATACACTTGACATGAAGAGGCGCTAAAGATCCTGGTGAGTAAACGAGGAAGGAATGACACTGAGACATTTCCATTTCCTTCACTGTTTAATTTAGACGTTTTCTACGTTTCATTCACCTGATGAAGAATAATCAATCCGATGAAGAGTAGAATCATCGCACTCTTCCTTCGTTGCATTTATCTCATTTACTTCTATGCCTCAGCTTCCATCCTTGTTCACAGCTACATCTCTGCATAAGGTTGGAACCAAACTCATGGATATCAATATTTGCGTGCGTAAAACTATCTTTCAATTAAATCAGCAAGTTTTTACGTTGTGCTTGCAATTATAATTCTACATTTCGTGAAATCCTTTTCGTTTTTCCAAGTGTCTTTTGAGACTTGAAGGTCTGCGCTCTGTAAACAAGAACAAGGTTTATATCTAGGCGATAAGATGATGCAACAGTCACGCCAGGATGGTTAGTATTGCTCAATCGTTACCGCTATATTGCAGTGGAGAAGTTAAGAAAAGAAGGCATGTTTACCTTTGCCAATCGCAACTAAGATTCCTTCTTACCATACACCGGGCCAAATTTAAAATTTTCGCGTACCAAGGCGACTTGTACGTGTATTTGCTTATTCACAAATCCCATACAATAATCATAAGATGATGATTGTATCCAATAGTTCATTATTTTATAATCACACTTTGTTATATTTATAACTATTTAAATTATTACAATTAAAGAAAACACGATTGAAAAGAACATTTTGAGAAATAATTTCTCTCCGTAGACAATTGCTTACGTTGCTGCTGAGTAAATATAGCTACACAAGAGGAGTTCGTTACTGGAGGCGTGCTCATTCCAGACCCTACTGTATGGTTTTCATAAGAACAAGGGATGTAAACGTTTTAACATCTGTAGCTCGTCGGCACTCGCGATAGCATTGCGAATCGAAGAGTTCAGTGGTCCCGCTGTAATCATAGCCTTCTTTCTCAAAAAGAAAATGGCATTTCTAATGCAAAGAATTAAACATACTTTAAAAAGTAGCAGTACGATGGCTTATTCAATATGCAGTCATATACAGCAACTTGTGCTTGAAAAGATAACAATAAAGCAAATATATGTGAACTTTGTGACCACATGTTTATTAAAGAAAATTGTTTTTAAAACTAAACAGTACTAAGAACAACACCCGACAAGTTTCGTGTCGTCAGACTAACATCTTCAGGGTTAAAGAGAACTAAAAGTTTAAAGTACAAACTACTAGAAATTACGAAAATTAGTTAATTTGTTGGTATTGTGAACATATAAACAGTTCGTTAAAAAACCGAATAACAGATCTATACAACTGTTAATGCGTGTTAGTTGGAGACAATGCTATTTGTTGTCGCGTTCTGTGGTTCACGCACGCTTTGTCCGAGGTCTGAAGTGGGTAAATTTTTAATAAGCAATGACCAAACTTGATTTAAAATCAAACCTTGGCTTTTGTTGCATTGCATAGGAATTTTAATCATATTTGCCGCCTCTTTGAATTTTCTTGTGAAACAATTCTTATCTATATAGGACATATTTGTTCTATCCCAGAGTACATCATGACCGGTAGAGGTTGTGTGAAATGCCAATCCCGATTTATGTTCTCTCTTCTTTTGTACGTCCTTTTGATGTTCGCTCATGCGGATTTCTCCCGATCTCCCCGTCTGTCCCACATAGCAGATGCCACAGGAACAGTGAATATTATAAACTCCTAGTTTTTTCATTGGGTGATGTGGAGGTTTCGGAGGATGAAGAGATCTTGATATTTTTTTAAGTGGCAGGAAAGTCACTTTTAAAATTTGAGAAAATTGTATTCGTAGAGAAGTTTGGCTAATTTATCTCTCACATTTTTGATATAAGGAAGAGTGACTGCGTTCTTGAAATCTTGTTTATTTAAGTTTCTTGTAGATGCTGTATTGAGAATTTTTTAAATTAACTTAGTATTGAAACGATTCAGGATCTGTGTTAAGTATTGTATTTCTTCTTTCTGTGTTTCTTCTGTCTTCTGTACTTTTTTTTTTGTGTCGTTGTAGCGGTTCCTTATTTACAGGGCAGATGAGTAAATATTTGCTTTAGTCTACGTACACCATTGAATTAGATATAGTTATAAGTAATCTAACTCTTCAAATATATCTTTGAGGGAAAATGTATTATTGTCGAAATATTATAGTTTATATAACATTATTCAGAGTTGAGTATAGGCAGACATTTCAGGCAATCATTTCAACTATAATTTATATACGCGTGAGATTGTGAAAGCTATAAAAACAAACTTGTAAAGACCTTCTCTGTGTCTCAGTGAAGGTAAACGGTTTCCATTTGACTATTAAAAATCGTTCATATATATATATATATATATGAACGTGCTTTAAAAAAAGCGATTGACTGTATTCGAAAGTTCGTATTCAGATAAAAACCATCTACGAAGCTGGTGGTAACACTTGACCTTGTGCATGCCATTTAGAAAGCAGCTGCTCAAACTTAAATGGCACACTTTTATTCCTATTGCGAACACGTAACTCGCCATTCTTTTGTAAATCCTGAAAGTCAGGGAGAAGCCATTTTAAGTGCACATAGCACATTCATATGAGTATATAAATTATAGCTGAAATGAGAGGTCTGTTTATTCTCAACTCTGAATAAATACGAATTCCATCCTGAACCCATTCACTTTCATTATTGATATCAAAAGCAAAATAATACATTTGCTCAGCAAACAAAGCGATGTTCTGTGGGATCAGGATATTGTATATTCCAATTTTTAGGACTTCAATTAAAGGAGGAAAAAAAAAACTAGAATGTGTGTGTTAAAGATGATTTTACTTAGTACTTAACTACATTTCTTCTGACATTCATCAGAAAGAGTTCCACCCCCACACACTCAAGTCTGATGTCAGTTAAGATGCTGTCAACGAATTAGTAACTTTATACTTCCGGTTTAAAGTAATACGCCATGTTGCTGTTTTTTTACGAAGTAAAATATTTCTCCAGTAGTCACAAGACTACTGAAAGAGATTAAAATGATGTAGAAATGTTATTATAGAGATCTGTTAAATAAAGATGAAATCCATTGTGAAATAATATGGAATCAATGAGAGAGAGAGTGTCAATAACTGGATCAAGGAAATTATTGTACTAGAAAAGCGGTTCAAAAGCGAGTGAAGTAACTATAGAAGAATAACATTATTTTTTTATTCCTCTGCACACTGTGCGAAGATTTATGAAGAAGGTCTAAGAGAAGAGCAGTATGCTTTTAGAAAAGAACGACAACTGTTGATCTGTTTTTTGCTGTAAGAGAAATGATGGAAAGACACCGAGAATTTGGAAGATGCCTATTTATGGCATTTCTTGATTTGGAAAAGGTCTTTGATCGGCTTCAACGGGAAAAAGTTTGGAAAAGATAGGCGTAGAAAAAGAATAAATAATCGTGATAAAGAAAATGTGTTCGAAGACCTGTGAAGACTAAATTTGCTAATTCGGAGTGGTTTACGCTTAAAATGGACTGCAACAGGGAAGTGTGTTATTTCCATTGCTGTTCGTTTAATATGGTGATGAATAACGATCTAGATATGGTTAATGACAAGAAAGAAGAAAACAGCTGTGTTTGCAGATGATATAGTGATTTGCGTATATTCAGAACTATAGAAAAACTGGACAAATAGAATAATCTGACTCAGGACTATGGATTACAAATTAATAATAGGGACACTGAGAGCATGGTTTAAATCATAGTGGAAATGTAAATATGGTTTTAGACTCAATGGGCAAGATCTGAAGAGTAGCGAAAACTTCAAATATCCGGAAAGTATAATTTCTAAATGATGGAATCTCAGACCAGTTGAAAATAAGGATTTCACTGAACTAAACCTTAAACAAAATCGTAAGTAGTTTACTTTGGGATAGTGAGGTCCCACATAAATGCAAGATTTTGATTAACAAAAGGTAATTTTTGTCCATTTGAACTTATGCAGTAGAGACATGAAGACCGACAAAAAGAGACATGAATAGAATACAAGCAATGGAAATGAAAGTTTCAAGGACAATATTGACAAAAACAAGGAAAGAGAATAGTGGACATTAGGAAAAATTTAGGGCTAAAAATTGTCGAAGAAATTAATTCTATGAAGCACTTGTTAAGGATGGAATCGAGATAATAATGATCTGCCTCTTCAAAACAATTTGGTTACAGTCCAACCGTAAACTTCTAGTGAATATTTAAACTCCCTAAACTCTCTTTGACCTTTTGAAAGTCATTATAAATCTGCCAAACTGTTGTGCATTGGCAACGTTGTCTAAAACGACTATTGGTCACTGTCTGGTTGTTTTCTGACTTGTCTTTCGATAATTAAACTCATAATTAGAAAACTATACAGCAGTTTCCACAGAGGGAAATTTCAACTACACAAACAACTAATCACATGATTAGATTGTTCAGCCATAGAAACGATAAAAAGGATGCGCACCAGTTCTTCTAGTTCCTTGGAAGTTGGGTTCCAAGGACTGGTGAGAAAAAAGTGCACAGGCAAAATGAATGCTCTGATTTTTATTTTAATTTATTTGATACCTTTTTTATTTATTTTTTTTTTTTTTTGTGCTGACAAACGGAAATATAAATAGTTTCAGTTCGGCCTGTTTTCCAATTTTGATAACCAGAAGGCATTTATAATCTGCAAGGTTTTTGTCCTCACACAGGGAAGGGAAAAGAAAAAAATAAATAAAGGGATCGAAAACAATTTACTTTAGCGCAGCACACATAAAAATGTTATTAATGTCCCAGAGCAAATTTCATGCCTCGTTCTCATTGGGTTCTCCAATTAGGCATACCGCAGCATTCGTTCGTGTCTGTTTCCCAATCCAGCGGCATTCCACGACCGTGTTCCAGGTGACTACACAGAAAAAATCTTCGAATTGCTCCCCTTCACGTTTTTCTACCCACTCTAATAAATGCTGAAAAAAAAAAAAAGTAAACAAGGTGGTGACCATTTAAGATTTGAGTGTGCCTTTTTTTGCTAATTGTGCAAAAAAAAGTGAGCAAGTTGTGCTTTGTACGGTCCTAGATAGGGGGTGAATACTGAATCTTCCTTATCTCTCGCGCACTTTGTACGATGAACTTACCTGAAAATGGAATGGGGGGGAGGGGGGAAGAATCATACCCAAGAAGTTTTTCTCGCATTTTTTAGATTATCATTATTGTCCCGAGAGAAGAATAACACGAGTTTTCCTTAGCCTATTAATATCACACAGTTACTGCAGAATTTCCTAACATACGAACCGGTGATCGTATGTTAGGAAATTCTATAGTGTGTAATCTTAATAGGGTAAGGAAAATTCGTGTTATTCTAATGAAACATGAAAAGAAGAATTTAAAATATACTAACACAGAATAGAAACAAGCAATCATGATTACTTTTAATAGTTATTATTTAAAGATGTATTTCAATAATCTTCAGCACAGTACAACATTTGTAATACATACTTTCCTTTTGCCTAATTTTGCCTTTAATGATAAGTCGACTGAAACAGAAATGAAAATGAGGACTTCTTTTAGTCGAAATCTAAATACCAACACTTGCAGTTAACTTACATTCAGTCAGATAGCAATTAATGCTATCATTTCGAATCAATATGCCAATAAAAACGATCTCATTCTGGCTACAAAGTAACCTGCAGTACTGCTTCGTACTGTACAATATCGAGACGTCATGAGGTGAAGAGGCCTTTTCAAATGCAAAACCGATTCGGTTAATAATTTTTTTTCAAGAATTAAAAATAATGAATTTCAATTTAAAAAAAAAATCGTCCATACAGCGCACTGGAATAGCTTGTGAACGAACAATATAACGAAGCTAACATCCTTTCGCATTTTGCAAACTCATCTGAGTCCGAGATTGCTTATATTACGTTGGCATGGAAGTCGACCAGAAAGAAATAACTTTTTTTTAATCGCCATTTCTTAAAAAAAAAAACAAGGTGCTTCGAACACTTTCATCGATTTCGAATTGTTCGAGCGTCTACCATGACACAACCACGACGTGCTGTTTCCATGATTTCGTTGAAGCCATTTAGGTATAGCAAGAAAAACTTAGTAGGCTTCCATTGAGTGGCTCGGGTTTCTTTTGGAAACTTTGCCATCTTAAAAATTCTTCTTTTACAAGCCGCCCATGCATGAAAGTGTTAACACACACACTAGCTGAAAAGATTTCAGTCACGGGTCGTATTGACGATAGTCAAAGTAGATTACAGTCGTCTCAGGATCACACTCACTATACTCATGAACTTCAGACTGCTTCGATGAGCATAACCGAGTTTTGTGTTTTATTCGTATGGACAAGCACGAACGCGAATTATGTAATAGTGATGTAATTGCTTAATGATAGATACAATGTCACAAATGCATCCCCGCTAGTTGTTCAACAGGAAAGGTGACACTAGTGCATAAATTCACATGGCAATGTGTTGTTACCGATGTGGCTACGCAGGCTACAAACAGAAAACTTTCCGGCCGTTAAGGATCTTATTAAGAGTAACAAAAGTTGCCTGAATCAGACAAAAAGAGACATTTTTTTTTTTACATCTGGTGAGATGCAGTTTCAAAAATATTCCGACAGTAGAACATCTCAGATATTAAAAATAACGGTGAGATTGTTCCCACACAGAAAAGTGAAACGATCATTGGATGTTTCAGCCCGTAAAGGATCGAAATGATGATGGATGTCAAAATTTTTCAATGTTATCAGTAAGATAATAGAGGCAAAACTTAAATCTTGAGATAGAGACGATCTTATTCGAGATCTTCTTTCCATATTGCGCTGTCATACTGCTATTATAGTATAGTGCTATACGATTTTGTTAATCTAAGTGAATATGTTTCTTGCTTGGACGTAAATGAGTTAGTGTGTTCGCTCCCCCCTGTCTCTCTCTATCTCTTTGATACACAGTTCATACCTCGGCAGTTGCTATTATGGATGGCTACAGCAGCAAATAGCCTGTTGAGGAAATGTATGTCATTTCCATCCTTCTTATCACACTGCTTCCTGCAGTACAATGTCAGGCGAAAGACATCCGTTTCGCCGATAAAGTTACAGCATTTTTCTTTATTTGTTTCTCTCCCTGTCTGTCTACAGGAAAGTATACAACAGGAGATTTACTAATCCCGATCTAGTTAAGTCATTGCTTGCTAGGATTAAAAACAACACTTCCAAATAACACATGAGCAAAATAATAATAATGATCCCAGATAACTAGTGAATATTGTAATGGCAGCAAGAAAAAATAATATTTTAGACTTGGGATACATCCCGATTTTATTTTCTGCGATTTGTCTGGAATGGTTTACTTTACCGAAGTTTTGGCAAATATTGGCTTTTCTAAATAATTAATTTGGAAGCTCAAGTTAGAGTCGTGAACTGTGAATGATGATCACTGGTTTAATGCACGTGTTCGTCAAGTTCTGAAGAAAGTTTGAAATTGTGGACGATATGAATGACCTGTGCTCATAGAAAAATTCAGTAACAAAAAAATGTGTAGGTGATAGGAAGTACAGTAAGCTTGGCAGATAGCAATTATTGATTAGCAATAATTTTTAGTAGAATGCCCATCGTGCTGACGAAATTCATGTGCTTTTGGGACAATAGTTGAAGCTACAAAAATAAACGCACACCAATAAGTCATTTATGGAACGGGACATGAACATGCACGAGGTCAATTTAAAAGCAGAAGGAGATGAGAAACTTGCAAACCAGTAAGCTAAATTTTTCCGTCTGATAATAGAATTTTGTTTGACTAAGACAAATGTTATGTTTCCAAACTTCCATGGCGCGTGTTGGTTCCACTTGTATCTACCAGTGGCAGACTAGTTCGTATACATTTTCACATTCAAGGAATTCCTAACTAGTATATAAATAAGCGGCGTAAAACAGTAAGATGGTACTAAGAAAAAAAAAAAGCGTTAATTAAAATGAAAAAAAATAAAAAAATTGCTACGTATGCGAGTAATAGTTTAAACCAGTGGTCGCCAAAGTGGTCGATATTGACCCAGAGGGGTCGATATAACATTGTTAGGGGTCGATAGAAAAATATAAGACATCATTGTACGGGTAATATTTAATTCGGTTAACTTGGATTACCTCCATCCTGAATGACAACGCAATTAAGAGTGAATCGTGGGAACAGTGACATGAATAGGACCTGTAAGATGGAGCAAGGTCATGAAAATAGTTATGGAGGCCAATCAAGTGGGCTAGAATGACGTATTTACCAATAAAATGATGAGTGGTTCCCGGCCGGCCGGCGCGGCGGGAGCGAGATTGAATACGTGTAAGTATAATGAGAACCGCTCACGTGTTGATCCCAGTCTCATTTTTGCGCATCGACATACAAGTAAGCGTTAATGTTCTAAAATTCATCAACATACATATTATAATCCAATCGTTATCCATTCACGAACTAAACTTCTCTATGTTGAAGAGTTGAGCAGGGCTGGTAGTAATACCAGTGATATTAATACCAGTAGTTTATTAATATCACTAGTAATACCAGTGATATTACTAGTGATAGTAATAGTAGTAGTAATAGTAATATAATAACATATACTATATTATACATATAATAAACACTGTAATAACTATAAAATAAACAATCTAAAAACTCACATAGTATTTTTTGCTTGTCCTATTATAATTACGTAATAGTAAAATAGAGGGGGTCGATAAAAAGTCAAGAAACTCTTGAAGGGGTCGATGGTCAAAGTAGTTTGGCGACCCCTAGTTTAAACGATATACGACTTCGTATTCAAGGCTAAACAAGGAAAATATCCCTAAAGGAAACAATGTTATAGGTGCTTTTTTCGATCCAAAAAAACAAAACAAAACAACAAATAAAAAAAACACTACATTCGTCAGTCCATACCTGCTGTTATCCACCAGTCAATAATAGCAGGAAAGATTTCATTCAGCTTATGCTGAAACTAAATGCAAACCTACGAAAACATTAATAAACAGTTTGATTTAAGAGCGGCACCGTAAGAAGGAGATTTTTCAAATATAAATCTGGCACAAAAGATTGTAAACTTATATTACATTCGATCCCACGAACTGTTGGTTATCGACTAAATAAGATTTCCGGCCGGCCGACTTTCTCAGTGTGTTGTAGGAGTAAAAAAAAAAAAAAAAAAAAAAAAAAACTGCTGCAGTTACCCATAGTAATCGAATTTCACCATTGGCGATTAAGGACCCAAAAGATAATTCCTATTAATTTCTAGTAAGTTATTTTTGAGTAAAAATTCAAATATTGTTTCTGCATAAAGAAATGAAAATTTGTAACCACCCTAGTCGGATGTTTCTTATTCTCTCCCCAGAAGTCTAAATTCAGTAAGGCGCTTTTATATTGGACTCTTTACATTATTCTGCAGCAGTTTTAATTTACTAAATGTGCAGTTGTCGTAAACAGCTAAAGACGCATTAAAGGATACTACGTTATAAAATAAGTACATATATTGATTTGTTTACATACTAAAGCAAAGATTCAATGTGCTTATAGAGAAGATAATGCAATACTAGTCAACCTATATTGCATTAAAAGGGCAACATCCTCAATCTAAGAACACATCCGCTTTGAATGCATGCAGAGAGCCCTTTTAAACTTGATGCTTGTGGCTATCTCCTAACTTATCACACGAAGAAACGTCAGGCAGTTATATTTACTTAAGTCATAACTATAATGTAACATTAAAAAGTCAAGGAAGTTTTCTAGTAATTGTTTTATAGATTAACCACCGAAATTATGAATAACAAATGGTTTAATAAAGTGGAAACAATAGCTGTCAGTGCTCCTATTCTGTCTGTTGAAAGTTCGGCTCGTGAGCGGGTTTACATTTTTAACAGCTTTGGTACAGCATTCCCGTCTTCTAAATTCCGATTGAATGTTTGGATAAGAAAGCTTGTAGAGTGGTCCTTGTTTAAAGGATTCCCTCCAGGGACCAGTGAACAACACCTGCTGATCACTTTTCACTGTCCAGCCACAAATCTATGAACTTCTCTTCATCTTTCATTCCATCTACCTCTTTTCTTTTCAGTAGCCTTCATCATTGTATTTCTTCTCAAGGTCATTCAAGAGACATATCCAAGCGTGTTGGTGGGAGAGATGATATATAACGTTATTAAAGAGAAATTTATTTCAGTAACATTGAGCAATACTTTCTATCATATGCTCCCTAAATTTTGTGTTTACTTTCTCAGGACATCAATTTCCTGATCCATCCTTATTGTAATAGACAACGCAACTTTTAATTATCGTCAAAAGATGCCAGAATACGTTTTACAGTTTGCAGATGTGCTCCCTCCAAAATATACGTTTGGATCTGAGCTGTGCAAATGCAGCTTTCTTGTTTACGAATCAAATAGTGATAATTTCGATAGTAATTATTTTACTTTTGATGTTGGAAAATAAGTCGATTTAATGCTTTTTGAAGAGGAAGTGAGGAGTGTGTACTCGCATCTGTAACATCCTACTCGTATACGTTCGAAGCAACGAGATTATTCAGTTCTGTATAATATTTTTGCATTGTGGAAAAAAATTAAAAGTATTATATTTTAAACAGGTGTTTCTTTTCGTTAACTAAAGAACAAAATAGTAACTGCAGCAAATATTTTCTATGTAAAACTGGAGTTTTGATATTCAGTTCGTATGTGTTGTGCTGAAGGAATTTCGTATTAAAAGAATGCGAGTTAAATTTAGTGATGTAAAGAAATTTCTCTTTCAGCAAAGTTTGTCTAGTACCATTTGTACGTCCCAAAGCTGACAGGAAGGGGTAGAACATTACTTTTTAAACCAAGGCAAAAAAAAAAAAAAAAAAAAAAAAAAAATCGTATTGCAATTTTCTTTCCTGCCATCATTACGTACACGATATTTACGATCATAATTTAATTGAACAATTGAGTCTTCTCGCCTGTAGCGATGTCCAATACAGCAGGAGAACCCCATTTCCGGCCCACGAGAAAGAGGGAAGGAACAAAAATTTGGAGAGCATGTAACGATGTAACCAAAGATATTGCGCAAATGCTAATGCAATAAATGTGTTTCCACTTTTATATCAGGCCCACCCACGAGATGTTGCAGAACCTTTAGTATATTTTGCACCATGTTTGGGCAAGTAGTCAGTTTAAAAGTAGTAAGCTCTTAGGCCTCTTTAACGGCTTTAGTGCAAGGTGAAAGCAGTGTGAGGGAGACCTCTCCGAAAGAACAGAGGTAGATGGAATGAAAGAAAAGGGACGAGAAGTTGGTTTGAAGCTAGACAGTGAAAGGATGTAATCATCCACTGTTGCTGGTGTATTTAAAATTAGAATGAGCCTTTAAGGATTATTTGCAGGAGTTCTGTTTTCTAAACACTTATGAGGAATTTAGATCGGATTCGAAATTTGCATTTGTCGAAGTCCTTTCTTTCAGACGTAGCAGCAGATTTTTTTTTCTCTTCTGGAAGCACTGAGTTTTCCCTTAACACGCGTGAGTGAGATAATATTAATAGCATTCAGTCACCTGAAGTCATCTAATCAATCCTAAACTTTCTAGAAATCATTTATTGAAGAAACAGTGTCTAGTAAAAATGCACAAGAAGAGGAATAAAAAATGCAACATCTAATAAAGTAATTGGAAAGATCAATGAACGTGGGATAGCATAGCAAGCATTTTTAGGGAGTTTGGTGTGTGTACCACTTCAGATGTGAGAACAGCACTCTAAGATTTGAAATGAGTTTTGTATCGATAAGGGTTTTGAAAGGAAAAGGATGTCAGGTTTTGCTGGATGAAAGGTGATGTGTTTTTTTGATAAATGTGATGTGTTTGGACCAAAGACAGAAAGGGGAAATGAAGTACAATTTTTTTCTTTCTTTCGTTCGTAATAAGACATGACTTTGTTTTGGCAGTATTACTTGCCAACGTTATCCTCGCCCCCACTTGAATGTGGGAAAGCGTATTCTTCACATCTTGCAAAAGAAAACAAAAATGTAGTTTAAAACAGAAAGAATATCAGTAAAGAAATCGTTTTAAAATAAGATTACTTTAGGGATACACATATTTTATTAAATTCAACTATAATTATTTGGTATAATAATAAAGGAATATGAGATGAACATGTGTTCTTAAGTATAACCTATTCTTGACATGCTAAGATTGCAGGGGGGCTTCCGAATGTTTTCAGTTATCCAATGATGTCTGTGGTTTGAGGATGTGTTCTAATTAACAGCAGCGTCCTCCGAGGTATAAGACTCTGACGACTAGTTCGTTGGGTTAGGAAGAACTGCATCATCGGGGTATTTTGAAGTAACACCACATATTACGTGTTTTAAAAAATGACGACATCAAACGAGACTACATGAGGTAAACAATCAATGTTCGCGTGATTAACGTAAAATCCTTATAGGACAGTTTTCTGACGCGTTTCCAGTCCACCTGCCTTGTCATGTCACATCACTTCTCACTCGCGTAGGAGGCGCGATTCTATCTGTCCATTAATTCTTCACACATAAAAAAAAAAAAAAAATCTTCATAAATGAATGCAGTGTGGAGTTCCCAACAACGAACGCGCGATGGAAAAGCCACCGAAGAGTCATTTACAATACCTTCATACTACGCACATTTTTTCAACACAGAAATCTGAAATATATCCACAACATCTCGCATATGTAATAATAATCAGCAGTAGTTTCAAACTCCTAATACCTACTATTTGCCTAGACTGACTTTCGCAACCACAATTTTAATATAAGATGGTTATCTAATGGGCTAAAGATACGGCTTTTCAAAGTTATGTACACAATTTAAAAGTTGACATTTTTAATGAACAATATAATAATGTTAACAAATTTTCGTATTTTAAAGCTAAAACACATACAGTTATTATTATTTTTTTAACGGATTTTATTTTTAATAGATAATTCCAAGGTCTACTGACCTCATCTTTAGATATTTTTGCATGAGGATACTTGAAAAATCAATTTTGTAATCGCAAACCACGAACATTGGAGAAATTTATATTGAAAATAGAACATAGGAGAGCAAGAAGCACAAAACAAAATTCACTTAACTTAGGCCTTACAGTTGATGGACCTGTCGAAGAGAGATGTTCGCTCTTGTATCCATTCTGAAGGAGTGAGCATCTCCACTAATTTAGTTTATTGCAGAAAAGTATGTACGTGTTTTAGTTTTAAAACACAAAAAGTCGGTCGTATTAAATTTTTTCACGAAATATGAATTTTTAAAATGTGTATACATAATTTTAAAACATCCCGCATATATTTTTGTGTGTAAATTGGGGGAATTTTCCTAGCCGTTTTGTCTATTTTGCAGGAGTAAAATTCTACCATCACCGCATGAGATCGACTAATTCGCTTTCCACAGAAAAAAAAAATCGAAATCTTTCAACCAAAGGGTTTTGTCGAAATCGATTGAGAAACGGAACCCAGTCTATTTAGAAGTACCTCAAAACTGCTTACGCGAAGTAAACGAATGAAATAAAACGAGCACTTTTTCGTAACTAAATTAAAAATTTAGGAGTTTGGTAAGAATGGACACATTTCTGTTGTGGGCGATATGCGTTAATGTTATTTGAGCGAAATCTACTTAACATACAGAGTCAACACCGCTTTCTATTAATCTCATCAGAGATCGTCAATGAAATATGTAAACAGCTCACCCTAATCTCGAGAACCTTTCTTGTTGCTCGTTGACACCAATGTATGTTTGTGTGTGTGCGCGCGCGCCCATTCGAGACCCTCTCTCTCTCACTTGCTCTCTCTGTAAACCCGTTGACGTCCATATTACACCGATAGGGGAGGGGGAGGGGGGAGATGATAGAAGTATTCCAGTCAAAAGAATGCAGCACGCATGATGACGTCATTAGGAAGTCAGATCTTGATCGCTTGCATGCAAAGGGAGGAGCAACACTTCATTAGTTCACCGTGAATGTCGAAACTGGTTTCCGACTATCGCATTGAAAGGAATCATAAGTGGATGGCTTTTCATCTGATCTACGCACTCTTGAAACGTCTAAAATATCCGTGACGTTTCTCATGCGGCTCAGTCTACGAAAATGAGATTCATTTGGTCTTCGCTTTTAATAGTGATGATTTAAAAGAAATAATTAGTGTACATTCTAAGAGCAACATTTCTTTGCAGTTATGATTCTGTTCAAAAGATTAAATTAGATAAAGTTATCATAACATGTTAGCTCTCTGAATTCTGGGGAAAAAATGTTGGATGTTGTGTAATTTGTTTCATCTCCGCAATAAATTCTTATATGCAACGAAAAGATTTCAGAAAGTGGACTCACCAAGTGCTCTTTGCGGTATTTGAGAGAAACATGAAGCCTTCATGAAAACTTTTTCTGTTTCGTCCCGCGGATAGCCATTGAAAAGATTTCTATGAATTTATTCAGATATCTCTCCTTTTAAATTATTCGCTGCAATCTTGATCCGATGCTTTTGAAAATAGCTTTGGTTCCACACTTGTCATTCGCAAACAGCAGTATTCCCAGAGATCAACAAGTACTAGTATATGGTCAACGTTCTGCTTTATTATGAAACTATTGCACAAGAATTACGACGATGCTGTTGCTCTATTTCACTATTTATAATCAGCTGTTGATTGTCTCGTGTATGAAAAAAGCAGCCTTTTTTCGCGCAGTGAGTCATGAAAATGTCGTCCCGCTATTTGCTAAACAAACAGTATTTGACAACTGATGTAGTGGCATCGTTCTTTCTGCCATGTAGTAATCTCTGTTCATCCACCTCCACTTCTATTTGTTCAAACGCTTGTAACCAGCTCATAGAAAATGATAAGGCAAGATGAAAATATGTCAATGCTATAAAAAGCGCTAAATGATCTCATATTGTCCTTCTAGTTTGAGACTATTTTATGAATTACTCTCGTTCTCTAGTGCTATTGTGTTAGGTAATTAATTATAAATTATAATGAATTATTGAATGAGCGATTGGAACCAGTAAAATTCTTGGTCCAGGGTCCGAACCCTCTATGATACTGATTCAGATCCCATATGATAATGCTTTTTCACTGACAAACTATCACCATTAAAGTTTCTGATGTGCTGTGCCCCTAAGAGAACTTAATAGTACAGACACCTGTTAATTCCTTTGTCTGTCGTTCTAAGTAACATACTACAGCGTTACTCTGTTCTTCTCTCTCCAGTCGACGAAATGGCAGCTGTTTAAATTTCAACTGAAAATCCTAACACACACACGCACACACACGTATTTCTTCTTCATCCTCTTCTGCTCTTCACACTTGGCTACAAAGATGTGAAGTCTTATTTCACGCGGCGATAAGTCCGCAGCAATAAAAGTGACTCCTGCCTACTTTGAGTAGACCGACGAATATTGATCGAGGGAATAAGTCAGGGCTTCGTTTTTAATTGGGTTCACTGACGGCTGACATTTCGTGGGAGGCATAAATTTTATTAGCAAAGATGTCTTGTGGCGCCGCCTTGAGTGGAAGTGTCCCCAGGGCAGCGAAGAACTGTTTCAGAGTGCGATATCAACGTACGGCAAGGATGAAGCAAGTATTCGAATTAACAGTCTACGAGTAGCCTTTAATCTTGTTAAGCACTCTTTTGATGCGAATGACATCGGCTTCGGTTCTCGCTTTTTTTCAACTCCAGTTTGCAGATGGTAGGAAAATAATGATCGTGTTTTTTTCAGTGTTTTTTATTACTTAGGAAAAGGTTAACCAGATTTTCAATTTTGATAATAAAAAGAGTATATTATTACTTTGAATGTATGGTATGGAGGTGAGTTAAAGCCACTAGGAATACGGACTCCATATTAAGAAAGAATTATTCAGTACCACTTGGTCTTATGAACGTTCGTTTGATTTAAATTCTGATTACTTAAACATGAAAAAGCGAAAATCTTCATGATAAAAGTGATGTTTTAACATCTGCAACACTCATATTCATCGAATACAATTTGATTGAATGAAGTTTTTTTTTTTTTGTAGATTATTAACGATGTTGTACACACTGAAGAGATGTTTGTAATTTATTTAGACTAGAATTCATGTTCGCAAAATATAAATGAGCACTAATATTAATTATTTAGGTATTGCTTCTACTATTCAGTATATTCAACAGTGCTATCATTCATTATCACTGCAGTGATATCATTTTAATATTTAATTGTTTCATGTTATCTGAAGTAGGCTTAAAGTGTACGTCGGAATTATTAGCAAAGATGTCAGTTAGTTACGCAGCCACTCAGGTTTGTCCAGAAGATTACATCGCAACTCTGATTTTCAGGCATTCCTTTCAAAGAAAAAAAAAAGGCGGGGGGAGTACTCAGAGACACTATTTCGCCTTGATACTTTAAGCGAAGCATATCTTTCCGTACTTCTACGACTGTTGATAACAACAGCAAGGTGTGAAGTCTTAAAATATGAAGGCATTGTAACGAAATTGGGCATTAACACATTTGCATTATTTATAAAAAGCTCAGCTATTTAGCTTGCGTATGATTGAGGTCTGTAAAGAAGAGCGCGCCTATATTTTCACTGTATAATATGCTTTTCCAGTGAGTGTGTATTCACAGCTGCCGTGCATTGTCCGTATCAATTTATCATACTCACTTCTCAGATATTGTAACAGCACTTCAATCCACCTAAGGTCGAAGACTTATAATATCCGCCTAGAGTGAGTGAGCAAATGGTTAAGAGGTTCAGTTTCTCTTCACATTTGGAGTTAGACAACTGGGGATTGTAATGCCTAGGAAATTTTGAAGAGTTTGAAGATTGTTTTCCATGGGGAAGGAAGTAGCAGGGATGTTAATCATAAAAGGAGTTGCTAGATATGCTTTTGAACTCGTATACGGGTGGAAGATGGCTTTACTTCGCTCAGTTCATGATCTGCCAACGTAGACGTGGTTCCTAATTAGCGAAAAAGGAAGAGTTGTCGTTTTATCCATTTTGTGATAAATTGCGCAAGTCATAGATTATGCGCGTGATCTGGGAAAAGGAGAATGATAAAGCGTCTACATGACAGCTGCGATTGCAATAGATCTTGAAAAGATATAGTTGCTGATCGTGGAAGCACTTTGTGAAGCATAAAATAGTTAAAATAAACAATTTTCATTTAAGTAGATCTAATGTGAAGAAACAGATATAAAAAAGTTAAATTCTAATAAATGAAATGCCATCAGATCATAACAGACGCAACATTAAGATACACGATGTTATGAAATTAGTCTGTTCTAAGGTATAACTAAGGTTTTGTGGGAACGTCTTATTTCCTTTGAATGAAGATCTATAATTTGAGCTTCTGGACTCGCATGTCATATTCTCCTTATTTCTGTGGATTTAATTTCTGCCAGCATCGTCTTAAACATTCCTGTTTAGAAGTCTTATTTTTAATTATTTCTTTGGAAATTGTCATACTCAGAGTTTGCATATTAGAGAGACGTTGGCAGAGTTTATTCTAAATCGGTAGCCATTTGATTCATATCCGAGCAGAGCTGGCTTAACATATCCTAAGATGTATCATTCTAGCCAAGACACAATACAGTTCCCTTAATGTAATATCATTACACATACTAATAAATGAATTGTGTTTACAAACATTCATACGTTATAATTAAAAACATTCCCTGGTGCTGCTTTTTTTAAGTACCTGATTTATCAGAAGAGATATCAGAGTTTACAAATGATATAGTATCAGATATGACTTCAAACTTCTGCAAATGTATGACGCCATATTCAGACGTCACCTACAAGTAAATTAAAACCATTGCATGATTTTTAGGGGGAGAGGCTCACTTAGCTTGATTACAACATACCAAAAGTGGTAGCTGACATAGGATTAGATAGTGCACAATTTTATCGAGTAGAAACTTAATCTAATGTGATAAAGTATCCCTCATTTTCTTCATAAATGTGTTTCTGTGTTAAGTTTAATTTAAATTTCGAGAAACATCAACCAAAGCTAACTTCCCACTGGAAGTGGCACAGTAACGAAAATATGATCTGAGGTTTATTGTTTGGAAACTGATGAGAATGATCCTATTGTATATTAATTAATTATACAAATTAATCAGATTATACAAAGGCGAAATCATTCGATTTCTCCTTTGTATAATCTGATTCGTTAGCATTTATTTCTGTCACTCAACAACCGTTGTTATTGTTATGGTAGTATTTGGGATGTTTGTAGCAGCACTTGTTCAGAAATATATTTTAAGAAATATTTTGCTGTGGGAGAAGTACTCAATTTAAAAAAAAATGCCGCTTTTAATTTTGCAGAAGTAATACAGGATATGATATCTAACAAAAAAATAATAATAATAAATAAAAATAAATAAATATATATATATCCTGCATCATGCAAGGTGGCTTATACATCGCAATTTAATAATTCCCAAAGGATCAATTCTATTCAAGTTGTCGTGATATTATTATAATTATTTAACTTAATTGTTTGCTAGTTAATCTGCCCTTCCAGTC
Organism: Typopeltis vanoorti; assembly: GCF_054136105.1. Taxonomy (NCBI): domain Eukaryota; kingdom Metazoa; phylum Arthropoda; class Arachnida; order Uropygi; family Thelyphonidae; genus Typopeltis; species Typopeltis vanoorti. The sequence continues at coordinate 139,274,132 of NC_143556.1, forward strand.
TAAAATTCTGTTGGGCCTCAGAATCGAGGCTCCGAACAAGCACGGGAAAAATAAAAAGTGATTTAAACGTACTGAGAATGCATGCTTGCTAGATAGTGGCGTGTTCACAGCAGAAGCCGCTTTTTTTTAAAATATTTTTTTACACTTTTTTTAAACAACCTCAAGCGATTCAAGTTTCGGGGTCATATGCCAATGAATCAACGTTCACTTTGTGGTACTCTTTCCTTCCCCCAGTGCCCTCCCCTCTCCCATGCAGCGAAACCACCTCCATTACCACGGAAATTTGCTTGGTACTGGATACTGCGGAAACTCTATACGGTCGCCGAGGACAGACGTAGGTCACTCAACATTACATGCTGATACCCGCTACTTCAACCTTCTCGCTCGCTAAACAACCCTTGCCCTAAGCAATAGGCCAAGGTCCGGGCAATGAGCTTTACACGGAGCAAACGAAAGCACATCATCCACTGATCTGACCCTGTATGTAGCCTTTATTTATTCCCCCCCCCCTTCCCCCACTATGCTTTCCTTTTGTTCTTCTCGAAAGGTCCATTCTGTGATGATTGCGCAGTTCAAACTTTTGAGGGGCTTCGCCTCCTTCCATTTTTTCTTCGAGTGCTCGTGTGCGGACTCATTCACTTGCTTCTCTTATTCTTTGTTCAGCCTGGAGAAACCATTTAAATGATTTTCCTGCACGCTATCGACACCGTCTGACAGGAAACACTACAAACAGTATAACTGTTCGAACATAAATCGTACTTCCTCTTTCTCTTCTCAACAATACTGTTTCTCCATGCTCCGAGAGTTCAGTGTTTATAACGTTTTTATTTTGCTCTGATTTTTTTTTAAATAGAGACTTGCGATAGCAAGGGGAAAACATAAATAATTGCTACATCAAACTCTAAATGGAATGAAGCGTGTAGATCTCCCATCAACAAATACTTAAAACCCAACTCGCTATTTCATCATCTCCTTCGAGCGTTTTTTAAGCGGAGGAGGGGTGGGTGATAATCGTTAATTCCTGGAGTACAATGTAGATGTAAGAGTTGGTACCTCATCATTTTCGAGCACACTACAGCAGAAACACATACAAAGAATCTCAGTTCGTTGTTAAGGACAAAGGTAATCACCGTGAAAGTAAAAACGACACCTTCATCTGACAAGTTCATTGACAGTTAAAGATGAATTCTGCTTAATCAGTAACGAAATGGGTGAAAAAACACTTGGGATAAATTTAATTTTCGACGAATCAAAAATAAGTGTTTTTTTTTTATTAAATTTTAGGATTGAAAAATGTAATGTAAATTATTTTCATTGCAAAACTGCTTCCACATTGCAGTGAAATTAGGTTTAATTGAATACCCGGACTTCTTTTTTCCCCATGAGGGTTAACAGAGTGGATTTCAAGCAAATAAAGAGTACGTCTGGTGATCTGTAAGTACCAGCCGTGTGATATTTAATAAAACTCTCCTTAGACCGCTTTACAAAAAAGAAATAACAAGCTATGCGAAATGGAAAAGTGAAAGGACGCGTATGCATTGACTCTCCATGCGACCGAATGCAGCAATCTGATTTATTATGAGCACCAGATAACTTCAAGTAATTACAATTAACGTAATATCGAAGATTGAAAATAGATGAGAAGGTGTATGCATGGGAAAATAATTACTTTCGGTAATTGCCATTAATCAGACATTTGAATTCTATGTGTGTCGGTTAAATATTTAGTATATTCGTGTTGGCCTTTTGCCTTCATGTAAATTTCCAAAATCTTTCGAAAGATTTGAGCGTGAGAAAGTTAAACGGAGTAGCATAGATGTTTCTTACAGTAGATGTGATTACCTTTTCTTCTTCTTTGGTAAACCCATTGATTTCCGACAGTAGATCAGGGGATCGAGCTTATCTTTCGAGTGGAATGTGTAACCATCTATTAGTCTGTCAGTCTGTCTGGGCGCACAGTACGAGTCGCCCAGTCCGAAGGAATCTCACACTCGATCAACTTTTGGTTATAAACTGTCTGCTGTTAACATACCATAGAATCGTTCTGAAGGCTGATAATGTTATTGCTGTTTACTGGCAAAATTTAAATATTCCATACCGAATATATTTAACTAGAGAAGATTGCTCTTAGATCCCAGAGATTTTTAAATACTGAACTGTGCATCATTTTTTTTTTTTTTAAATTGTATGTTGTTTGACCTCTCACCTAAAAATAAAGTATTCGGATTCTGTCCACTGCCAGAGTAACCGCAGTTGCTGTTTTGAGACATGGCCAGATTCGGAGTACCGATCTAATGCACGCGTCAAGATATTTTGTTTGGAGATTTGTTTAAGAAACGGATTGTGATTAGTCAGCCATCACTAAAAACAACTCTAAGAGGTCACATAAAATAGATTTTTTGAATTGCAAATTGTTATAAGAAAATAGGTCTACTTAGAAAAAGAGACAACAATCTAATGTCTTTCTAGAACACAAAAGTTTGTTTCTGTGATTAACCGTTTAAATTTTTTCATTAATAATACTCTTTATTTCGTTTTAGAATGTTTGAAACCTATAATATATTAGTACTATAGGTGTGATAGTATCAGATAATTCAATAACGCTACTGTCGAAAACAAAGATGGAATTTTTTTAAAAACTTCAGGCTCCAATAAGTACGATGGTATTCTCACGCCGGGCAATGATAATCATTTACGAAAATCACGTGAATTAACGTGTCATTTTGTAATAGAAAGGCTTCTGAGATGATAATGTTCATGCAAAAAATTACCAACTGCGCATACTTCACAAATTACAGAAAACAATTCTATGCGATTCAGCCAAAACTCGTGCTACGTTTCAACCAGCGTATAAAATCAAAATGATTTCGAAGCCACACTGTTGTTTTGTTGCAGAAATTTTTAATGAAGCACGTCAGTTTTGTATTGTACTTTATGAATGTGTATTAGTCTTTCAGGGTGTCACATTTAGTGCACGTCGATTCTAAAAATAGATGTATTGAGGTCCTAGAAGAGATTTTCCAAAGTAGCAATAAACTGACTGCCACAAAGAAGGAATACAAAAATTATGGTTATATTCTTTTCGGTTTACGAGTTAGCTGACAGATTAACTACTTAGCGTATCGCAGAGCATCCTACTTGCGAGTCAGGTGAACAAAAATATTAATAACGAAGTACTGAGCAGCCTGAAAATCAACCAGAAATGCAACCGCTGCCTCATGTAGCTAGTGAAGCAGCAATTTTGTGATCTCAAAACAGAAATCAAAGAAGTTCCGGTGCAATTAAGTGTCCTGCTATTGCATATCAATTGCTGTAATGACATGGAATGAATCTCATACATATTAATAACAAAAAAGGATTCTTAAGATTAATGACTTCAGTTGAACTGGAACGTATAATTAGCTTAGCATGCATATTCGACAATTCCTGTGAGGGATGAAAAAAATCAACAAAAAACTGTCGTGATGTACACATTATACTACAATGTATCAAAATGTTGCATAAAACTAATATGGACAGTTTTTGTTGTCTTTTCTTGAGCGCTGCATACTGTCTTGCTTCGCCGAAAGAGTCTTTATCTATCTGATGATGCTTCATTTAATTTATGAAAAGTGGTTCTTTTTTTTTTTTTTTTAAAGAGATAATCACAATAAAATCACATTTCCGGTTTGTCGTTATAACTACTTGTGTTATCTCTTTCTCTCTCTCCGGATCTAATAAAATTATGGCAAGTTTCTTTAAATAATTAGATAACTAGATTCAACCATAAATTACCAACCAACTGCTCACTGATAAGAATAAAAATTACAGGGAAAAGGAATTACTTAAAATTGAACAAAATTACTTAAAGGAAAAAAAAAAAGTTTAAACCATGGACTGAGATACCTTTTTGGGCGAAATCCTGACTATTATGGAAAAGAGTTCAGGTGTCAAATCTTCGTCGAGATCACGTTTGTTATACAAATCAGTATAACCAGTATTCAAGATTTTCGTTTGAAATCATGATCCGCAGGTATACCGTCATTCCTGTTAAGGTTAAATGGCCAGCGGACGAGTTGATCATTTCCTTAAAACGCGTCTATCCAGCTCGTTAAATTTAATTATTTCAAGAAAGTTGACACCACGGAGTCATTTCACAACTTGCTGATCTGCCTTTACTATTTATAACTAATAATGTTGGAAAAACAGAAGGGGAGAATATTTAATGCCAACAATTATCTGGCCTAATTTTATCCTAAAGATTATGTATGTCGTCTTGAAGAATATATGAAAGATCATCTTCTTCAGATAAATAACAAATCGTAAAAATAAAATTATTTACTTAAAAATATTATAATTAAAATAAACACGAAGGAGCCGCTAACATTACAAACCAGTTCTAAATTATTTAGAGATCACAGCATTTGGAAGAAAAAAAAAAAAAAATGGCGCTGTTACAGTTTTATTGAGCAATTTAGCTATCAGCCAACGGATGTTTATCATTATAAAATGATAAGAACATTTTTGGAATTCGGAAAAAAAAAAAATTCCACCGGTGCTTCACAAACAATAGAATTATTTTAACCGAAGTTAGCGTCAATTACCTTCTACATAATTAGACGTTTTCGACTATGAATAGCTTCATAAGAAGCAGCAAAATCTGCTTATTAAATAAAAATTTTAACTCCTTGGATTAATTCGGCTATTTTTAATTTAACTGACTCCCCATTTTTATTCAAACAAAACTTTTAATGTCTGAAAGGTGGCCTTACAAATAACACAACGTTTGTTTTAACCTCAAAACAAATTTTGGCAGCTCACAAATAAGTAAATGCATCAGTACTACAAAACATTACTTTTAAATTTTAATCCGAGTCCCATGAACTCAGAATATTTCTTTTTTTATTTGTACTACGATTAGAGTCGTCTTCGTTTTACATCTCGTAATTCTGAAATAAGGTAAATCTTTAAAAAAATATTTAGTGTAAAGATAATCATGATAAAATCACTAAAAAAATTCAATAGGAATTTAATATCCTTATGTACTTAATATGCAGACAGGCTTAAAACAATCACAAAAACATTAAAATGTTTCCATTGCGTCTTTTGCAGTACATTTTTATTCAGTATTTTGGAAGGAAATTTGGTATTCGTAATCTATTTTCAGAGAATCGAATATTATTTCCATATCTTAAATAAGCGTGAAGATATGACACTTTCAATTTGCTAATTAGCATCACGTTCTGTTACCTGCGTATTCTGTTTGCTGTTGCGATAGCCGTGCTTGATTCTTTACTTATTTTTTGAAAGCCGAGCAGGAATTAAATAAGAGACAGAGTTCAAGTTTGCCATTTTAATTTAAGCATCCAGTTCTTTTATGTAGTCGAACTGTGATTTCCTTGTTGTACGCAAAATATTTAATTGAATAGAAGTTTAAAGCAGAAGAATAGAAGTTTAAACTGTTGCAGCTGCACTGCAACAGTTTAAAACTATTGCACCCGGGGTTTTTTCTTTATTTAATTCGGTATTTCTTAATTTGAAAATAGAGGTTAACAAGACTTAGAATTCTAATCCTGGTACAAAGTTGATGAAAGACCAATGTAATCTGATGGAAAAGAAAAAAAATCAACACTGGCTAATGTATTCAGCGACTTTAAACTATGTCAGTCATCTAATATTAAGTTCAGTGAACGAGGAAAGTTGACTTGAAGAATTACACAGGAGGTTAACGTTGTTTTAGGAGATACAGAATAACTAACTAATGTTAAGGAACCTGAGAATATTACTTTGCCCGACTTTGAAGCGCTTTTCCGCCTATTAAGCAGGCCGATCATATTACTAAACCGATCTTGTACAGGTAAAAAGAAAAGGTGTTTTATTTTACCTTGAGCTCGAGTCTACAATAACAAAATGCCCTGAACATATAAACTGGCAGAAAACAAAGATTCTGCAAAGCTTTGTTGTTTTTTTTTTAACTGCTAAAATGATCCATAACTTGATAGGGAGTGCAAATTATTTTATAAAAATTCGTTCACTTTTAAGGTAATTTGTATCATAAGCGAGGAAAAACAGCAATAATTTCATTTCATCGTGCATCCTTATGAAATTAAAATAAATAAATAGTCGCTGAGCACGAGGTTACATAACAACAAAAAACTGGGAAAGTGACCACTCATTTCTTCTCTCATCAGTCATAAGACATTACAAGTGTATCGTAAACATTCCGTTCTTATATAATTTGTTTTATACCCTGAAGTGCTTCAAAAACTTTCTAATATCAGATTGAATACAGAAGTGTCCTTAAGAAAAGAAGTTCTCTTATCTGCTGCTATCATAAAGACGATCTGGTGGTATTGATGGATGATGGTTTGACTTCGCATTACTTTTTTTTTTATTTGAAATATTGGAAAATCACCTTTCTAAACATGCTGTTATATCAGCAAATTAACTATTAATATTATTAATTTTTTTTTGAAATTGGATTAAAATCAATACATATTTTTTAAAATCAATCAATATTATTAAATCATCGTAACCTCATTTGTTTCTGCCATTAGCATTATCGATTATATTAGTTCTAAAGATAACATTCGTGATGCCAATCCAACTAACAATTTAACTCTAACCAGAACACACAGGAAAACTAGATGGAATGAACTTTTTTTACAACGAATCTTGGTATGTTACTACCCATCTTGGATATTGGATACACAGATATTCAGGATGGGTAGATTGTAAATACACTGCGTTAACTAGCGGCTCGCATCCTATTTTTAGAAGAAAAAAATTTCCTTAAATTACCTCTAATATAAATCGCAATATCTTAAACATTGCGTTGGAAGTGGCATCTCAAAATCGGTTGTTCGCTTCGTAAAGTAACGTCTTAAATTGAAAGAAATTTCAGGGAAAAAAATGAAATAATTTCTTCAGTTTAATAATTATTCTTTATTCAAATATAAAATTATCTGTCATATGAACGAAGTCTGACAATAAACGAAGAGTCGGACTTTATTACGAGTACTTGGCGATAATCAACTGATAACCGTGATAAGGCTTTGTTCCTACTTGCTTGAATCCACTTTGTTAGTAAAGTTTTGATAAATTTAGTGTAGTGTGTCTGGTACTGTGAGGCTTTATTATTATTACTTTAATGAAATAGCATTTCACTTGTTTGTCGTACTGAGAAATATTTGGAACAGACGATCGATACTCCCCCCACCTTTTTTTTTTAAAGTGAAATGTGGGTTTACATTAGTCAAATGCTAAACCACATTTATGGAGACGACACAATCCTCAGACCTCATTTTAAAGGTGAAACGAGCCTCAGGCAGTGGATATATTAATGATGCTATGATGTAATCTCGAAGTCTAACCGCATTATTGTGTTGCAATGACAGCGTGAAAATCGAAAATACTTGAATCAAATGGCAGCGATATCACTCCTTTGCCTGGAAATTCGCAGTACGGATTTCTTATTATTTTTGTAATACATATATATTTTAATAAGGTGATGCTTAATAAAATTTTTAGCTAAATACCGGAGAATAGAAGCGCTGAATCAACCAGATTTCGCCGAAAGAAGCAAACATAAAACGAAAAAAATTTAGTATGTAACTGTCCTAATTAGAGATATACTAATATCTTTAAGACATTCTTTCGGGTATTTTAACGGGATCTGACGCAAAATCCCGATGTGCGATTTGATCGTTCAAAAATACTACGAGCACACGCTCCTATCTCTGCTCCGGGCAGTTTCACACATCGCGACTTGTTATGTCTTGAGGCTATCATCAACCTCCATCCTCATCAGCCTCCTGCAGCTCTCGGGTTAGAAGAGATCAACGTACTCGACACAAGAGTGTCAAATATCACACAGCATAGTCACATCATTTTGTAGGCGTGTACAAGAGTACTTTCTCTGAAAGGGCTGTTTTGTTTGTGGCCTCTAACGGGAAGTTAAAACATCCGCGATGTCTGTGCGATACCCTTGCTTCGCAATAATAATGCACAAACGTTGGACTTCGGGTCATGCATTTTATTCCACAATTAAGATATTCGGTTAAGCCGTGGTTAGCCAAGTCTTCGGTTAAGATGATAATCTGCCTCTTTGGAATTGAATTTTATCTTCTCAGAAGGGAGGATAAAATCGGCGATATAATTTTAATTCTAACTGAATTTAGATATTAAGCGAGATGCGGCTGGAAGCTAAATGATACTTTATTAAGGGACTGACGAGTACTGTTGCCAAGTTTATTTCTGGACTTATTTCTGTTTGCACTAGGAATAGTCGCATATAAATTAATCAGGTCTGCTATTAGTGTTGGTGACGAGGAGTGCATATTCTACGGCGTCTTAGTAATAATAAATATTATTTAAAAAAATATTTTTGTGTGTGTGAAGTTGATGAATTCCTTAACTAAGTCAAATGAAACCTTAAAATAAGTTTTGAATGTAGTTTACATGTAAATATCTAAAATAGTTATTATATCCTGAATATGAGTATGTGACAGCAGGACATGTGGATTATAACAGGAAAACTGAAAGTGTTTTGAGCTAATTAGTTGAGTGGTCTCTTTGCAGTTTTTAGTTTAAACTTTCAACTGAATTTAGACATAATTTTGACAACTTCATCTCCAAAGTGATTTTCTTCTCTTCACCGAAGTTTGACAATTGTTTTTAAGAAATCGTGTTCTGATTGTGATTATAGGAGGTAAAATATGAGCGAGAAGTTGAATTCTAACATTCACTAACCAACAGGCACAATCCTACAGCAAAATGAATTTCATACTGCCAGTTACATCGAGAAGTTTGAGTTAGTGCCCCCCCCCACACACACACATTGGAACTCTGGAATGAAGTTTGTTATCGCACACACCTCCATTGTTTTCATGGTTCCAACTTAGAAGAGGACCTCCAGAATTTGTTTGGGTCACCCGATCTCTGTGCAACTTCGAAAGATTCCTCTCTCCGTTCGGTCATTTATCTCTTTGCAACCGTACGGTCTCTCTCTCTCTTTCCCATCTGAACGCGCAGACCGATAACCCTGGTTATTCCACGCGGAGTCATCGGTTTCCGAATGATGTAAACGATAGCACCATGGGGGAGCCCACCTCGCCAGTAGCTGGTTAACCGAATGGAAGAGTTCATTTCAGAAGTCGTTACATTCCTACAAGAGGAAAAAAGGGAAGTGAGAACGTAGCTACCCTACGGCAACAAAGTAAAACATTTCGAAGCCACGCGGTTAGTCCCCTAAGTACAAGGGTTTATTCTTACCTGACTTCCTTCATGTGTACCAGAGTAGTTGGCTATCGCTTATTCTCAACATTGCTGCAGGCAGAAATGGAAGAAAAAGTCGTCACGCCCTGATAGCTGTTCCGCGTTCACAGATACGGGCAGTTATGGTGGTAGCGAGGGGATGAAACGGGGGAGGGAGGCTTTGTGTGTGTGCTTGCACTAAGGAAAATTTATTACAAACGACAGTTAACTTACTAAATAACTCCGCGCAGTCTTCTAGCAGTTGTTAAGAAAGATTTAAATAAACGTAATTAAGATACACGCTGCACGCCCCTTCTTCCCTTCCCTGTTACCACCCATCACTAGAAATGCTGTCAAAGATTCAGCTTTTACTCTAACAGACTCAATTATGTCGTTCACTGATTGTAAGCAAATTTTCATTCTTTCTAACATTTGCCAGCTAGCATAGCACTGATATCAGTTTTTCGTTGCTTCTTCAGAAGAAAAACAATTTACAATTTTAGTCTAATAGTATGTTAAAACATTTTGTCAGTTGTTAATCAGATTATTTCTTCCATTGCTTCTTCCGGTCTTCTTGGGATTGCTGTACTTCCCGGAAGTTTTTTTAACCATTTCCTCTCCCAAAATCCATTCATTCATAAGCTGCTATCACTTCATCCACCTTCCTCTCTCTCTCCTACAGTATTGACATAATACACTCATCTTTCTTTCTAGCTACGACGTCATCACGGGGTTTTTGCAAGATCTGGAGACACTGCGAGCAAAATACGAAAAAATAAAATAAAAACCTATGTTAGATGTAGCCTACACCGACTTAAATGTCTGCAGCGCAAAAGAATGTGAGACTCTTCAAACCTTAACGTTCTATTACTTGACGGTAATCTTATTCCTACTTTCATTTATTTCATTCGTTCGTACCATCTCTATACTTAAGAATTTCAATTTCGTTTTTCTTTGGCATTTCTCCATGGTTTCAATTTAGTCACCTTGTATTTTGGCCTTGGCATCCTGTCGGCAATCCATCTAAAACATTTCTCAGTTTATCGTGTATAATTATTATTATTATTATTATTACTTGTTCGTATTATAAGGTTCAGGGCTGAGACTTATGAGCTGTCAACCCCCTTCATTACATACCAGAAATTTCCAATCTCTTTCGAACCTCGGCTTAAACTTTTGACTCGACGCACATGCCATTAGTGTCACATTTATTTTAAAAACAAAATCTCACTTGCCTGCTCTAAAGCTTTGCATTTATAGTTTCAAAAGGAGTCGAGTTTTATTTATATGAGTTGAATGGATGTGCAATATGATATTCGCACTACCATATTTTAAAATCACGATAGGAAATAATTGGAGTGGTCGTGTTGAGCACTTTTTCCCATTTGCATTTTTTCTAAAAGTAAACATGATTGCAAGGCCTCAAGGTTCAGCCCTTCTGTGATTCTACATCTAGGACCAAAGGTGCATATAGCATTGCCTACTTGTTTACAATTTCCAGTGCATCGCGTTGTACTGTCAATTTTTCCTCTTTCTTTAGGGGGGGGGGGAAATGAAGGTCTTCACGACCTTCAATTGTTTTGTTTTCGCTAAAACTGATTTGAGCTACTAATTGAATGCTTTTAGTCTTGAAGAAGATTTGAAATAATATATTTCAAATCTTTCTTTTCCTGTGCAAGCAAAACGTGGTCATTATCCCCTCCTCCTCCATTTGTTAACATGTTAACAATTCCATTCCTTTTGCTTATTTATTTTATTTTCATTCTTAAGTGATTTTCTCTACACATACTTTAGTCCTTTCTTAGCACGTTAAATTGGTTTGATATGTTTCTTAGTGTAATCTCGTTACTAACCGTGATTTAAACTCCTTGAGTTCCTTGGCACTTATCTACTACAATATTTGCAGAAAGCATGTTGTTAATAGCGTATAAGTATTTGTTTTTGCTACTGAAACGAGAAAAGTAGTCGGCTGTCTGTCAGTGTGTAACGATGGAAATTGTTGACCTCTGGACTTGACTAGAAACAGAACTACAGACGTACGTTATCTGTGTTATTGGTGGGTCATTAGGCAACAATTATCATCGCAATATTTCTAGGAAACAGCCTCACTTCTTATTCTGGAATTAAAGTGCAATTTAATGCCCTACACTAGAAAATGGAGTGTGCATAATTTTGCCAAGATTGCACTTACATAACCTTGATAAGATCGAATATTAACAATGCTGACACTGTCAATCTCTTTAATTGGGTTAAAAAATTAAAAAAAAATTGCAACGTTTTATTATTGTTTACCAACAACATTAATTTTGAATATTACTATTAAGCCATAAAGTTTCGATGAATAAGTTAGATTTATTTCATGAAATGGCTTTCTGGGCTGGATTTATCCTGAACAGAATTTAGTTCTGTTTTTAATCAGTCATGACATCGTTTTCTTACAACTTTCTCTGTTGAGAATATTCCTTTATTATTTTATTTTATTTTTTGTCTGCAGCGAGTTTTTATAATCTTTTACAGCCCAAGTGATGCGCTGTTTACCAATTTGAAGGTGGAAGAAGATTGTCTGAAATACTTTCAGAGCTCCCATTATTTCTACTGGATTTACGTCATAACACTTCAACATGTTCACGTGTATCATAGTGTTAATGTGATATACGTATACAACCTTTTTTTTTTTGGGGGGGGGGCATACTGTTCACATAAAAATTTATATTCTTCTTTTAAACTAGCATTGCATTCAGATGTTAATTATATGAACGTAAAAAGAGATTTACCTGTTACAACAGGTAAATCTCTTTTTAATTTTTTTAAATTAAAAAGAGATTTACCTGTTGTAATTCTCTTTTTAATTAAACCAGGCTTTTCTGTTGATTTAATTGCAAACAGTTTATTACTGTTTAAATACTGGATTGATGTGATTATTCATATTAAAAGGAACCCCTGTTTTGTGCTTATTCTGCATATGCAGATGTGTTCATTGTTTGGAGATCTAAAATAACATACAATTCAAATACTTACTGGAGTTGATACGAGTTTTTTTTTTTTTTTTTCGTATTAATGAGAAGTTCTGCTAATAAATGTTCACATTCCCACGCTAAAGTTTCTTATGTAATTATTTTCATCATGAATGGTAAAACAAGCAGCTTAAGATTTCTTCAGAAATTCAGCCAACTTTGTTCTTATTACTTCTCGTTGAGTGTTTATTTTTTGAAGGTGAGAAATATGCAAGACGAAAATGAATGTAAATCAACTTGTAGGAGCGTACATGTTAACCAAATAACATGTTATCTCAAACGCAAAAGATCCATAGAACCAGAAGCACTATTGTCGAATAGATTGAAACAACTTCCGGTTGCAGTTTACTGCCATAAGAAATAAGCTGTTTATCCCCATAGAAAAGAGGAGCACCGATATTCGGATGGAAAGGAGGAGAAAATGTTCTGTGAGGTTGGAGTTGGACTTTGAACGAGTGATGGTTGCTTTCGAATCTCTTTTAAAAGTCTCGGAGGAAGGCAGTGGAAATAATCGCCAATGTAGATGACAGTACCATGGAAATAACTAACAGTATGAAGGTTTCTGGGGAGGATGGCTTCCTCAAGTAACTACTCCCTCATGAATCACTGAGGAGAGAAGTGAACACTCTTGTGGGCTGAATATTTAAAGCGATATTTCACATAAGAAACAATTCTTTAGTGCAAGGTGGTTCGGATGAATAGTCATAACAGTGACCTCAAACTCATCATTTCCTTTCGAGATTATTTTATTCCTCGTATTATTTAAAATATTTAATAATCGCTTATGAAAATTAAGGGCAGTACAAGATTAACGCTATCAGGTGGATAGCATATCCGTATTCCAACCAGTAGGCCGTGGGATAGAATATCTTCAGGTGGGAGGATTAGTTCGATAGCTCAATGTGAAACCACTACTGTGCTTTAATGAGATGCTTGAAGTGGCTTAAAAAGTCCCACGTCATCCAGACACCTTGCTCTAAAGCATATCATCCAGAATTATTCCGTAGTTGAGTAAAAGAACGGAAAACGATCGCACTACCTTATCTTCAAATAGAACTGGAAGCGAGTTCAGTATTTATAGTTTAAAGGAAAGTTAATCTGCATACAGCTGATCCGTGATTATGTTGCATTCTCTTGGAGACTGGATTCCGTCTTCACAATATATATATATATATATATATATATATATATATATATATATATATATATATATAACCACTGGAGTTACAAAACTTTTTTTTTAAAATATTGTAAAATAATCAGTAACTGAATGATGTTTGTATTCTGGCGCGAAAGCAAAACATCTGCTTTTCTGTTGCAAAAAATAGTTTCGAATCCCATCTAGTACTCGAAGAAAAATTCTTTTATAAGGATTTCCAACCTATACATAAGTTAGCTTGACTAGTAGGAAAGTGGAGAGGATTTTACACGTGCAGTTAAGAGATATGACATCGTTATAGGCCTGGCTGATTCGGCTTTTATTCAGTGGCTGTCCTAACCGGACAGTCACTGAATTCAGAGATTCAAAACGATGTTTTGATTATTTTAATAAATTTTAAAATGTTTATAACTATAAACGAGAATTCTGTTCTAGAGACCTACTCGTGGTATTTCTTCAAGCGGTTCTGACCTCTAATACGAAGCCAATAACGATGTCACTTTTGGCAGTGAAAATTATTTGCAAAGAAAGATTACCATCGATACCCACTCTTTTATTTGCTACAAAGCGGAGAAACTATCCTTTGGCTGATAATGTGATACAGATCATCAGAACTTAATCGCGGAGAGCTCACATTAACTAATAATAATAATAATAAAATAAAAAATAGTCCAAATATTCGACAGTGTTTTTTTTTTTAAGTTTTCGGTTTGTTGCTTCAGTTATTCCCCTCGACCTCGCTGACCCAAACATTTCTTATCTGTTTATCAGCTCATTAAAATAAGTCGAAATTGTTTTCTTTGTGAAAACGATGTTGCTCCACTTTCACTAAAGCACTTGCGTTTATGTATTTTGTTTTACTCCCTTCCGGTTAGTAGTTTATGGCCCGTGTAAGTCATTGCCATGTGCACCAGCTGGAAACGAAATTTTATTAATAATTTGTTTGGATGTTTAGCGGAGGCTAATAAGTCATTCGTCAAGTTCCAGAAGTGTACAAATTACGTATGTATACAAAATCTCCGCTGTATTGCTTTCCATACAATGTTACCATTGCATTACTTTTTAAAAAAACGTTGTTTTTTTTTTGAGGATTCTATGAGCATGAAATAGCAATGTCTGAAATTAAAGATAAAACAAGAGATACAGTCCTTGTTCTTTGTCATTGTTGATCTTGCAATTGAAACATATACAGGGTGTCCCAAAATTCACGCAAGAAGTAATTTTGATAGAAAACACAGGCTTTGAATTAAAAATTGTAATTTCTTATCGATTCATAAAGTATACAGTATAGGGTTATGCATGGAATAGCATATCGGGTAAATGGCCTCCACGGCTTTGCTGACACACACACGCACTCTTTTGTCGAAATTTTCCATGACCGTTTTGCATAAATGTGGCTGAATTTCGTTGATACAGCACTCAATTTCCTCCTTCAAGGCGTGGGTGATCGTGGGCTTGTTGGCATAAACTTTAGACTTCAAAAAACCCCAAAGAAAAAAGTCCAACGGCGTTAAGTCACATGATCTGGACGGCCAATTCTGATCACCCAAAACGGGAAATTACACGACCAGGAAATGACTCATGTAGTAATTGAATTGTTTCTCGGGCTGTATGGCATGTGGCACCGTCTTGTTGAAACCACATGTCGTCCACATCCATATCTTGCAATTTAGGCACAAAAAACTGGATTATCATGTCGCGATAGCGAGCGCCATTAACTGTTATTGCCTTAACAGCCGCATTTTCGAAGAAGAATGGACCGATGATGCCTCCAGCCCAAAATCCGCACCAAACAGTGACACGTTGTGGATGCATTTGTTTCTCAACAATCACTCGTGGATTTTCTGAACCCCAAATGCGACAATTTTGTCGATTAACGAAGCCATCAAGATGAAAATGAGCCTCATCGCTGAAGATGATTTTGTTCGAAAAATAAGCATCCACTTGTTGTTCCATAATCCATTCAAAGAACTCTCTTCGCTGTGTGTGGTCATTTTTAATAATCCTGAACTGTCAGCTGTCACGCTGTCTTTTCTTTTCTCGTTGGCAACACTTTACCGCACAAATGGTGCTAAATTTAAATCTTGCGTGAATTTTGGGACACCCTGTATATACTGTATATTTAAAAAAGTTATTGAAAAACGGAGAAGGTACAGAAACTAGTGTCCGAATCAGAGTGTAATACGAGCGGTAAAGTCTTACTTATATTAGTAGCATAAAAATGAAGCACATAATTTACAATGCTATAAGTCAAGAAATCTGAGAAAACTTAAAATTATTGCAAGGCGAGTATTTCTAATGCCAGACATTTGAAGGCAGAAATCTATTCGAATCTCTTCCAGCCTTATACAAGTCAGAAGTAACTAAAGTAGCATCAAATAAAGCTAAGTTAACTTTTCTGTAAAGCAGATCCTGGTTTGATTGTGTTGTCATTCTAAATACAACCAAGTTATTAATTCCATAAATAAATCTGAGATGCGTCGTTTTCAAAATAAATCGTGATTTATTTCGAATGCGACGCCTTTAGGAGGGGAAATGCTGAATTCTAAGCTGACGTGTAATAACCGAGAAGTACTGCTTTTAACGAAATCCGTCTGGAGAGAAAGTTGTCACAGAAAAATTGGGGATGGCTGGAGAGAGGATACAATGGAATCGCTTCGATTAGCATCTTTCACATGCTAAAAACATTGCATTACTGTCAGTCACACCGACTGTGTGTAACAGGGAGAAAATAAAAGCGTTCTATCCTGACGTCCGTTGAAGTTCAATGTGCATCAAGCCAGAAGACGCAGTATTAACTGCGACCGTAGCAGTTTAATCCGTTCTACAACAGTTCTCGAGCTTAACCGATGATTATGCAACTCCGACCTTGAAGTCTGGGTTGCTCCAAATGTCCCAAGAACGAGTCGAAATCTGTTCGCAGCGGTAACTTCGTTAAATTCCGGTTTAAGGTGAGCCAGAGCAGGAAGAACTCCGTTGTCCTCAATTGCTGTTTTAAATTACGAGAATCGCTTACCTACCCACACGTAAGTCCTCAGGAGCATTATCGTCTGATCGCTGAACGTGAGAAGAATCGAGCTTATTTTTAGAATCGAAAAGGGATCACAAAAAGGATTGAGGCGGTGTGACTTTCTTCAGGAGTGGGATCTAGCTTTTCTTCTTTAAATTAATTGATTTTTATCAATTAACAAAATGACATTCACCAAAGTGATGCCTTGAATAAATTCATAAGTCCGTATATATATATTTTTAAGGGTAAATAATACGCCTTTCTTAAAGAGATGGAGGGGTACAAATCCCTTGGATATACAGCCTACATTTAGTACCCAACTGACTACCTTCTTGTTAATTCGGGAACCTGCGAATGGGAATTCACGCCAAATAAATTAGATGCGGAAAACTAAAATAATTAATATGCGTATTACTTGAATTAAGTTGAAATTATCGTTATTTGAGGACCTCCCCTCTTGATGTAGTCCAAAATATACTCAACAGTCGCATCACCTTTTTTAAAAAGTAAGACTGAATCTGCGTCGTATTACACAAGGGAAATACTGGTGTATCAAGATGCATTTACAAATACAGACACAACTGGTAATTAACTGACGGCATGATTTATAAATAACCAATGTTTAATAAATCATGCAGAAAAACGAAATATTATTGCGTGTTAATAAGTAATGCATTGGTGAACCTACCTATTGATTACTTATTAAAAATTCAGTAACAAATATTCGAAAACTACTGAGACGAGAATCGTTTCCTTTATACTCATCTACATGTAATTCTTTTTTGTTTTCGATTTAAAAAGCAATTCCAAATCTCATTAACGTCACGAGTTAAAAACGGATTTTTTAATTAGCATTTCAACTGGCTGTCAAACTTAACGAAATGAAACAAGCAGCCCTGCTGTTGCATGACGTAATCTATTCGATCCTGTGTCAAGAATGGTCACGTGTTTTTTCTATAATGGATTTCTTTGAAAGGCCACGGAAAAAAGAGTATTATATTTATTACAACGGATCCTAACGTTTTCTGGACTGTCGTGGAAAGACAAGCCTCGTATCTGAAAGGGGTGGGGGACTATAACGAGAATGAGCGCATTTAATGAGACACTTTTCCTCAGAATGAGATAAAAAACAACATCAGCAACCTTATGGAATTATCCCTATACAACATAAAGATAAACATTACTTTAAAATAAACATCAAAAGCGATGCTGATGCACATATTCCTGGTAAGTTTTTAAAATTAGCTTTTGCATCTATCAGTGGTAGTACATTCACAAAAAATTGTGATTTCTAGAGGCATCAATGTGATGAGAGAGGGGGTGGAGAATTTAGCACCCGCCATGTTTTATATGTTATCTGCTGCAGTAGCTATTTTTTTTTCTTTCAATCTCCTGTAGTTTTATACATCTTTGCAAAAATGCGATGCCTTAAGTTTTAATGTTTTTATTTTGCTGCAGATATACATTATGGCAAGGATAGCATCTTTTCGACACGTGTCTGCTTTCAAGCATGACTCAATTAATGGGGAGTTTCGAAAATTACATAAACACTCCTTAGGTTTGTTTTGTCAGTACGTTTGTACACACTCATATAGAAACATAGCTTCTAGTTGAATAAAGTTTAATGACATTTGCTATACAAGATTTCGAATTAAATTTATCGAATTATCTCCGTTTTAATTCCAATCGGATCGTGAAATGGTTCTAGTTGAACGTATAGCCTTTGGTAGTATCACTATACAGCAATGCTATTACGAAACGCTCCCTCTCCAAGATGGCTTACGAACATTTCCTTATTTGGTACATATTAATGTATTCAATGTACATGTCAGTGTCTGAATCTGAAATAACTTTATACTTTTGTTTTTATTCGAGTGCATTAGCACCACCTTCTTCTTGGTGTTAATACAATATACATCAATGTCTGAAGCATAACTTTCCTTTTTTTTTATCATAAAGATTGATCTATTACGTTTAAATGTGGAATTGCTGTGCCTCCAAGCAATCACTTTCAGAAAAATACTGCATTGTTAACAGGAATGCTCATATAAAGTTCTAAAAACTTGGAAAACTATCGATTTACAATTTTGTTCCGCAATCAATTAAAAAACTCTGTACGTGGTAGTTGATTTTCCATGCAAACCTATCATCCTGCTTATTGGTGGACTGAAGTAGCTTGAAAATGTTCCATATTTTGTCTCGAGAGAGAAGAGTTTCCAGATTATCTAACGCTTAGCCCACCCGAAGTACTAAATAGGTTTGCCTGCAGCTTTTGATGGTCGGAATTCACATAGTAACAATTCTCGGTGATCTATAAATTGGCAGGAAATGAGGATTACATTTGCTCATTGTAATCCAAGTCTGGGTTACAAGATGTTTGTGTTCGTAAACATATCAAAGAAGGAATCTCAGATCCAGGGTGATTGATTGGATTTATACTGGACACTAGAAACACTGTTATCTCGAAATAATCCCAATTATTTCAAATGATTAATTAAAAAACTAATGATATTTAATATTTATTTCTGACTTTACACAGAACCATTCCGTGAACGAATGGTTGACTGTTAAAGCAGCTTTTATCTACATTTATTAATTTTATTTTTGCCACCTATATATAAATAGACTCGACTTTTCTCGCATGATTGGTGTCGCGTACTTGCATGGTGGCATTAAACCTAGAAACGATTCACTTGGGTTAAAAATTGCGAGAGATTCAAGATGTTTATATTTACTTTGTTTACATTTACAGAAGAGTAACACTCCTTAAGTAAGTGAAGATAATCTCCTAAAAGAGCATCTCATTTTAATAGCATTTTTCCATATTGCCTTTAAAACTGATTTTTTTTTTTTTTTCACTATTCATTCCACTGGTGTCTTATGCAGAAAGAAATTATCACGGTCTCCGCGAGCCGTCTGACACCTGATTGCGCCGGGCAATGTCCATGACATGTAATTGCGTCACGGAGAATAGGCACGTCTACAGTGTTAGGTACCTGTCTACTAAACATCCTCACCAAGCGACATCATCTCTTCTCCCTTTAGAACCATTTCTTATCGTGCAAGCAGCGTACTGTGAAATGTCTCCGGAAGATGAATACCAATGACCTTTCACATCTTCCATTTCCGTGGAATTCACAAGTTTCCCAACTGATGGATATTAAAATTGATTTTATCAGATGCCCCCCCCCCGCGATTATTTCACGTGGTAACCGGCTAGAACAGAAGTTTCCAAACATTTCAACGCTAGCGCCTCCAATAAAAGTCTTTATTTCCGTATCCCCCTCTTGTGAATTATAAAAATTATAATTAAATTTATAATTAATATTTGATGTGAACTAGAAGAATAAATAGAAATGAACATTCTTGAATTACGATTTTAATTTTTATTTAATTAAAATGCAAAATTTATAATGCAGATAACGAAAAATTATACAATCTTCTAGATAAACTAGTTTTGATAGAATTTTGATGCTTTTAAAATATTGTGATTAAGTTGCTACCGACGGGTGACGTCACCGATCCACTGGTGCAACATCTAAAAGTGGATGTGCTATTGGCAGCAGAAAAAATAGTATTCATACCTGTTTTTAATATGCGTCTGCTGTAAACAAAGACGATATTTGTTTACAGCATTTGTCTTCAGTTTTATCAACGGATAGCTTTATTGTTATTTTAGCAGCATTGCTAGTTAACTTAAGATAAAAACAGCTCGAAATTAGCATAAATAATAATGCAGTATGATTGACTTCGCCATTGCTTATAAGGGACAGTAATTACTTGAATAGAGACAATAACGGCACAACCGTGCGATGTTTCTTAAAATTATTTGCAAATTTTTGCTATTGAACATGATGCGAAAATTTAAAATGCATATAGTAGTAGTAATAGTAATTATTATTACTATTAGTAGTAATATGAAACATTTCATAAAATTACTTCAGTTAACGTCAATTCCATATTAGCACCCTCCCCTCTTCCATTCGCCGACCTTGTCGATATATGTCCAGCGGAAACAGAGGCAAATATCTGAGAGATGCATTCTTCTTGCTGCGCTGTCTGCAGTAGCTGCAGGACAGGTGTCGAAAATTCCGATCTTTGAGTATGACGGAAGACAACCTTGAACGCCAGTAGCAGTTTTTTCCGCCTTTATAATGCCGTATATTAATCAAAGCGTAGATTTTACGCGCTCCTCTCTTCCTGCACACGTACATGAAAATGCACGATAATGACAGTATTGTGTATTTGAATATAAGTATTTTATGCTGCACTGAACTGATAATGCTGATGTTTTTTAGAAAGAGAAGAGAGAGGAAGCACTTGGATAAATTCCCCCTCGCTATGATGTAGTTATTAGATATAAATTGCCTTGATCGCAAAACGACGCAAACCAGCAACCTTCAGTGAAGAAAAATTGTTCTAATTGTGGCAAATTGCACTGTTAAAATGTGTGTGCAGTACGCAACTTAAATTTAGCATGCCCGAATGTTGGCACATTTCCAAGAAGAGCGCTTTTTCGTGCTACATTCTAATTCGTGCATTATTGGCTTGCTTTTTATATAAAGTCAAATGACATGGATAGGTGGTTAGTCTGTGTGAAAGGAGTGGTTTCATCTTAGGCATGTGGCTATCACTGCTTACATACAAGTATTTGTTTTGTTTCATTGGTATAAGGTAGTATTATACGATCTTAACATACAATAGTAACTGGGCGGGAGAAGTTAGAAATATACAAGAAATGGAATAAAATAAACTTAACTCGCTTTCTCTGCATCATTACAGAACATTTAGACAGGGAAAATAATTAAGAATTAGCTGGAATACAATACAAAATAATTTATAAATTATTCTGCATTCCATTTTGCTTTCATGGCGATTATTGCCAAAACAGTTTAGAAGACATTTATGAGAAAAGCAGTTGTGAGTACTCGAGAAAAGAACATGACTTTGGAAAAGATAATGGTCTAAAATGCATAAATATGAAACATTTACCTAATCTTTTCAAAAATATATAACGATTTCTGAATAAAATAAAGTATGCAGAAGTCGAATACCGGATAATAGGAGCGCTCTCATTTTATCCATTTATATAAAAAAAGAGAAAATAAATTGAATGCATAAATGATCATCAACAGTCAACTACTTCACCATGTGAAGGGACACCACTTAATCAATGATCACCAGTATGAATTTCGTCACTCTGGATCCACAGCTTTGAGACTCCAGTCTCTCTGACACTTGATAGGAACGGTTGGAGAACCCAGCAGTCACTCTTGGCATTCCCGGGATATTTGACCATTTTTTGGTCTGTCATACACTCTTTGAACTGCGTAGCCAATTTCATCTCCGGTTGTCTGGTGTATCGTGGCTCATGGTATCCTCTCTATAGATGTCTCCAATGCAGGAGCGCTCGTTCTCTTTCTCTCCCCCATCCACTACAGATATATAATCTGCTCTTACTGACCTCAGATCTTATTCTTGTTACTGCAGACAATCGCATTCCCAATTCTTTGTACTTGTATTTATATGGGAGACGACAACCTACTCAGTCCCCTTCAGTGTTATAGAAGTAGAACTCTGTCCTTTTATTCCCGAGTAGAAGGGATCTCCATTCACCTTTGGTAATACCCAATTCTTAGGCAAGATAACCTTTCCCTTCTTGCATAGACATTTACTTCTTGTCTTTCCTGGCACAAACACATCACGTGCTCAACCTCGAAAATATTTTCTCGCCTTTTCTGAAGCTGTTACTTATCAAGTGTCCAACCATGAAGTTCGTACAAATCTCAAATTCTTAGCATGCTGTTCTCCTCATGTTTCGAGTGGTACATCAACGTCCTTCCTAAAAACTATTGGTGGGGGACGATTTCAACAATCGATATCTTTCTCTCTCACTTGCATGCACATATTCTCTCTTTTTTTTTTTTGTTTTTTTTTTTCTTATGTCGCTGTCTTAGGTTCTCTAGAAGTACTTCTATGGATGGGTTTTTCATCTCACAAAACAGAACGCACAAATTACAGACCTGATACACTGACCTCATAGCTTTCGTGGCTCGTTTTTACGTCAGTCTTTTAAAAATCATCGAATATTCAGCTACTTTCTAAAACTTACACCTTGCAGTAAAATATCTCACTTGATCAGAACGAATATTACATTTAAATAGAAATTCTTGTTTTAATCCTTTAGCAAGCATAAAAAATAAAATTTTTGCACGTGTAGTATCATCACAATTAAGTTACTTTTATAAGAGAATGCTGAGATTTCTTATTTTGTATTTCTGTACACAGTTTGGGGAATTGTGAGCATGCAACAATTATGAGAAACAGAAGGATCTTACAAATTTTTTTTTTTCTGTTTGCGTGCATGCGTTTTACACGAACAGTTTATTGCCCTAGTATCAACGATTACGGTTACGCAAGGCGTTTTTTTTTTTTTTTTTTTAGTTAATAAATTTATCGGGAGTATCTCCTAATTTAATAGTTAGAATAACAATTTAGAATAATTTCCAGAAACCACTTCTCAAAAAAACTATTTTAAAATATTCCAGGCTCACATTTTTATTCACGTAATTGAAATTAATAATAAAAAAATATAACAGCGAAGACTGAACGTGAATAATACCGGTTTCTATAAGCTCGCCACATACTTTTACATTTCGCCGATACTCCCATCGTGCGACACTGTTGCGTCGGTTATCGAAAACACGCATGCGTGAAAAGTCAGCCGCACCAACAGGTGGTTGCTCTGTATGGCAGCATGTCATCCGATCGCAGTGGCAAAGAGACAAGTAGCTACGTTCGCCATTACGGGTGTCCAAAGCATCCATGTTGATGTTCGCATTATCATTTTGAAATGAAACGTTGAAGACAGGAGGAAACAGTGTCGGAATGAAAGAGATAAATTTGCCAGCTTAGTAGAATCGTTAGAAACTTTGTCAGATTTTAACGATAGCACTTTATCTGCATTGCTGATACATCAGTGATATTTTAAAATATCCGTGTTTAGGGATGATATGTACAAGTACACGTTTGAACTCCTGCACCCTTTTGCTGAGATAAGCAGCACCAATGTGGCTCTGTTCAACTACGCTAGCCTATCTTTTGCTGCTTACTGCAATGCTATCAATTGGAACACTGCCAACATCTAATACTTCTGGACGTATATTATAATATATATACCCCGCACTTCAGAAATAAAGGTTCAAGGAAAAAAGGTCACGAAATATAACAAAGAACGGATACGATAAATAAAGTTTAAATGGAAGAGGGATATTTCCCATTTTAATTGCTTTGCTTTTTTTTTTTTTTTTTAATAAGTAAAAATGTAACCCACCCATTAATTGGCCTGAGATTTCAAATGAAGTTTTTATTATATTTAGGTGTTCTATTTATGGTGTTCCTAAAATTTGCCGGTTGTTTTCTCCTAAAATTTTCTTTAGCTATGGGTCAGGTAAGTGGAATCATTCTTGAATGATATTATACTGTTTGTGAAGGTGGGGAGGGATGGCACAATTTTTCTGATGAAAAGTAGATAAATAAACAAATCAATAAACCATTTCACAAATTGCAAAAAAAAAAAAAAAAAAAATGGTGAATGCGAAGAGAATCCTGCTTATTGATTTATCTTATTATTTCGAAATATAGTAGTACGGACATTATTATCTGATAAAATCATTGAAGTTACAAAAACAAATCTGGAAAGTTTAAGGATAATTATGCATATACTTGAGCTTCAGCACGAGTGACGCACGCTAATATGTGATTCGAGACTAACACAAGGCGACAGGCGATTTGTCAAAAGGCAAATTACCATTAGACGACTCGAAATATAAAGACTACACATAATGTAAAACTGTATAAAGTAAATTAAACAGCTAAATAACAATCTGTTTATTGACTACATGTTTGGAATGACAGCGGAAACACATCGACTAAAGTATCCTCACCTTTGAGGATTCAAGTATAATTTATCATTGCAATGGAAGCAGAAGCATCTATTTTAAACTATTATATACAACGACTCCTTAGAAAGAACTCTCCCAAAACTTTCGGGGTTTAATCAAATTTTTGACAGAAAAGTTAATGTCAATGCAAGGGTTCGACTTCAGATGATTAGGGAGATATGACCATTTCATTATTCCGCATGGAGCAACTGCAGTGCTGCCTGGGCCCACGTATCGTGATCTAATTACGTAGTATAGTTTTTTTTATAAGCATTTTTTATAGCTCGGGAACAGCGTTCTGTTTTGTGTCCCTTATGTTTACCCTGTGTAAATGCGTGCTCATATATGAAGAGAAGTAAATTTTCAAACGAGGAGTGATTAACATCCAATTCATTTTTGGAATTTGCAACAGTAAATCGACAGCTGTGGTCGAGAAATTCCAATAACGATTCTCCCGAATGCCACTAAAATAAAAGTTTTAGTGAGGTGCATTCCACGACGAATTCATATCATGTTATTATGTAAACTTAATCATCAACTTCAAGACCGTGTGCTTCGAGAAGAACAACTCATTCGGAATTGAAGGTAGACATTTTAAGAAACTATCATAAAAGTTTAACTGTTATTTACTTCTTAAAATAATTGAGAAATGATTTTTATACTTAGGATTTAAGACGATAGTAAAACATTTTGCAACTTTTAATCCTAAAATAAATCTGAAAATAATTTTCTAGCTTCTTTCTTACAATAACTACTGCTTCGAACCAGTTAAAAATATTTTTTTTTCCCGGTCTGGTTGGCCGAGTGTTCAGCGTATCCGCTCTCCAGCCACACAAAAAAAAAAAAACTGCGGGTCCGAATCCCGTCATTGGCTTGGATGTTTGTGATTGTCTGTGAAAATACTAGTGGTGGTGGGCGGCAGTAGATGGCTTTGATGTAGTTGGGGGTTCATTGTAGTTAGTGAATTGTGAGTGGTGGAGATAGAGAGTTGTAGAGTAGATGCCCTCCCTCGATGAGTCTTTGGACTCCGTGGAGGTGTCACGTAATAATATGATCGATTTGAATCTAAACAATTTTGCTTAAATCGCGCAAGAAATCAATCCCTAATTCCTTATAGGCCATTCTATATATTTAATTTCTTGACTGTAAACAAAAAAAAAAAAAAAAAAAAAGAAAACGTATTAAGATAAATGGGAGGCATTTAAGCAATGTATGCTTCAGTCCAAATGAACTGCAGACGCGTATTTAATTAACTCTAAACTGCTAGCAAAACAGCTCACTGAAGATTAACATAATTTGTCTTCCAGTTTAACAGTAGTGTCAAAAACTAATTTTAACAGAAAAACGAATCACTGTATCTACTTACAACTGAGTAAAATTTACCCACATACCTGGTAAATATGGGTGTTTATCCATATTCTGTCTCTAGTAAACCGGCATCAGTTTATTAGAGGGTGCGCAAGCCCTTCGTGTGTGAAAGTACTATGAAGAAAATCAACAGACGAACAGTGCTTGGTTGGATGACATATAGATGGCAATAGTCGATATTCAACAACTAGTTTATAACATTCAAAAACTTGTAAATGAAATCTACAGGAAATTCAAAGTCAGGAACAACAATTTAGCATGGTAAGATGTATGCTTAGTATCCCGAGACCAGATTGAAAAATAAACAAAACCAAAATCTATGACATTGCAGAAAATGGGAAAATATGTACAGGAATGAATGCCAGGAGATGTGCCATGACCAGTAGCGGATTATGTTCCTTTGAGGCCCTAGGCGCAATTTGTTATAAGGTCCTTTATGTAAAAGTGTTTTTTTTATATTAAAAAGACAGTAAAATCCTTAAATAATAAGTTTTTTATTTATTTATAATTAAAGAAAAAAGAAAAAAATTAAATTTAAAATATTTTATTAAAAATAAAATAGAAAATAAATAATAAATATAAACGTTCACTAACTTTTTAGAGGCATATTATCTTTTGCTATGTAATTTTTAAGGCCCCTCGAGACCACGAGGCCCTAGGCGAGCGCCTATTGGGTAATCCGCCACCGACTATGACGTAGCCAAATATCACCTGAATTGAAAATGATCAGAGGAGTCGCATGGGACGTAAAAGCCATTGGCAGCCATCTTGGAAAAGGTTTAATCCAGCAATAAATCGACGATAGCAAAAGAGGATGATATACATAATTGTTATTGTATATGGGCTGTGCAACTGAGAGCCTTAGAATGGCTTCTTAAACTTCTCTATATACGGATTTACCCGTCTACCTCTGAAGAAAAAGAAAATAAACATCCTCTCTTCCATTCAAATCGTGTTTATACATTTTTCTCTATATTTCAACTGGCCTCGTGCATTTAAAATAAATAAAAACAATGCGGATCTTGACGTAGTTCTGTCTCTTGTTTACTTTCCCAGTTCCAGTTACTACAGTTCATTGTAAACACTTGATTCTGATGCAATAGCTACTGTAACATAATGTTGAGTAAAAGGGCCTGCAACCAGAATTACTTGCATTGTTCGCTTAAAATTCTTGTAGGAAAACACATTTGTATAAGGATTATCGAAGTTAAAAGAATTAAAATTTTACAATGTTCACTAGTACACAGAAACCAATGTAATCAGTAGCAGTGAGTTGTAGAACTGTGGGTGTGCGTGTGTCTTGGTGACATGGGTGGAGACGCCTATCCATGTGTTAGTCTAATCATTACGTAATCATCGTTGAAATAGGCTTGTACAGGAAGTGCTATTTAATCTGAGCCATGACCGGAGAAATTTTTCAGTGAAGCCGCTGAATTATATAACACAGCTTCTTTTATAACGCCATCTATAGTTTAAAATGAGATTGTTCCCGGAGCTTTAACCAGTCTAGGGGTTATTCCCAGTGGAGAATTCAGTTCGACTGTATGTCGCAATATCTTATTGATTTTAAAGGTTTCTTCATCGCTCTTTCGAGCTTCTATATAGCAGCTTCGATGGATGCCCTTGAAAGGGACGATTGCGATCTGTGGAAGGGGAAAGATTGAAAAATCCTTAAGAGGTTTTTAAATTTTTTTTTAAAATTAAAATAATCTACTTCACTGTTTGGTCAATAACATTTTAGAATTTTTAGGATAAATATAAAGCATATATAAGTAAGTGAGTTTGTTTAATTGAAAATTCAGAGCATTTTGAAATTTTTGATTAAATCCTCACGTCTGTCAACTTGTGGCGTTGCAATTAATCGTTACAGAATAAAAGGAACAGCCAATTTATGTATCATTCCATACGAGCTATTCACCATTTTAAGAAATACGTTTTCGGATGATTTCTTCTGAGCAACACCTTCCTCATGAATTTGATTTTAATTGTCTTCAGAATTCGCTTTGAATGAAATTAATTGGCAAAACAATCATAATGGGGGAAAAAACCAACATTTGATAAATCTACAGATCCACATCCAAAGATGTTTCCCATTTTAAACTCCGCAAATTCCCCTCTTCAAACAGCGCACACTTCATGCGCCGTAATAGTGGCCAACTGTTGACTGCGGATTCATAATGCAGAGTCAACCGAGCTAAAAGTGTTCGTCACAGATACGACCTTCAGGTGTCCTCTAAATGTATCAGCCGTTGCGAACAGCTTAAAGCCTCCGTAACTTCTGTTACAGCCATCCCGGACATTAGCCTTATGTAAGTCACCTTGGCTACTACGACATACTTTTTGTCAAAAAGCTGTTCTTCTGATAAGACTCCTTAAATCAGCAGCGCCTGATATTCACAGAACAGGGACTACTTGTGGCTGCTACCTTACCTGTTCTTCTCTACCCCCTGCTTAGTAATGAGTGGCAGTGGACTGACGCGAGTCCGCCTTCGTCGTATTTTTGTAAGACCTATTCCGGATTTATGATTTGTCACCTGGACTATTGTCTCCAGTGTGCTTCTGCCACTACATCCCCCCATTTCTCCCCAAATATATGCAAGTACAATGTCGTAGCTAACGCGATAGTCGGCACTAGATTTCATGTACGACAGTAAGAAATCTCCTCAAGGTCAGTTAAAACAATTGTCGACAACTTTCGTTTTAATCATAGTTCTCGGTCACGTGATACAAAGCACGCACACTCCAAAGGAGTTACGATACACTGCAGACATACGCATCTTCTTAAATTATGAGTAGTATGAAGATTAAATCTTCGATTTTTTATTTTTTAATTGTGGATGGTATAATTAAGGATGGATTAATGAACTTGGATTTAAAATTCATTTCTGGCGTCTGTCGTAGGAAAAAGAAATGATCAAGAAATAGTTAAGAACATAATCATGTTTTAAGAGGATTAACTGACAACTAACTCTGGATGACAATCAGTATTACCTAATCCCCTCCCTGTTGCTTTCATATATTCCGTTGTTTGGTGCAGCCATCGGTTGAAATAACCTTAATCACGCTACTATGAAAATATGGGGGAAAAAATTAAAATAACATAAACGTATTTTTCTAGCTCTACGTAGTTTGCTGTATTGTTGTTTTATGGACAATATTCCCTCTTTAAAATGAGGTAAGTAACGAAGTAAGAATGTGATTCTGTTATGTAGCCCAACCTGCCTTTCCTCATTCGGAGCCAAATTGTAAGCCCACGAACAAATATGTCAATTTGTATACGAGTCTCCCCCGTCCCCATCGAAAACTTAATACTGATTTACGAATTCTTCCTGCCCAAGTTGGCTATCCGGAACATATTACTGTAACTCAAGTAAAAGATGAGGATATGTCACTAAATCAAGTTTTTTTTTTTTTTTAACTGAATGATCGAAATATATTTTGATGCACAGTAAGTTGCCTTTATGAAGCAAAACTCTTGCAACTTTAGCAGTTTCATTCATCAAACGAAAGTTAGAAATCCTATTTTCCACTGACGGACTGAGTTCGAATCCCTCTAGATGCACTGTTAAATTCCTTGGCCGATAGGTAAGATCACCACATTAATTAATAAAGGATGTGGCATAATTTGGATTCCGTTTCTTAGATCAATCTAATTCACTTGTGAAATTGATGATATATCAGAATCTTGCTGCATGGCAGAGCTCGAACGTTCACTTTTCTTCTATTTTTGGAGCCTCACCAGCAGACGTTGATGAGGCTGGTTGGCCAAGGGGATTGTGCCTGTGCATTCTAACCAACAGGTCGTGGATTGGAATTCCACCATGTGTGCGATTGTTTTTACATCGGAGACTTAATGGTCCCGTTTGGGATCCACACTTTGCTTATTGGAGAGTCTGAAGTGCTTGAAAAGTGTGATGCTGGGCTATAGAGCAGGGTTTCCGAATTATGTGAAAAATAAATAAATAATAAAACTAAATGGAAAGAAAAAAAAAACACCAAAGATATCGTGAATGGGAGTTACAACACTTTAAAAGCAACCGAAATTAAATTAGTAAAGCTGGAAAGAGTCGGACAAAAATTTACTCCACAAATGTTTTGTTTTGTTTTTTTTTTTGGGGGGGGGGAAGAGGTGATGGTTTGATTTTTTTTTAGAAATACAGCCGAAACAACGAACACTGTGAAGCGAGTTAGTCTGCGAATTGCACGGGCTCTCCGATTTGCTTCTTTTGCAGAATGAAAAATCCTGCGAGGTGACCTCCGTATGAAATCTGACTTGAATTAGAAAACTCCATATGAAGGCCATTGGGAAGAATTTAAACCTCAGACCCTTCTAACGGAAAGGCAAATACCGCATCTTCTTCCCGACTGTGCTTACGAAGAAGCTTCCATAGTAGTATTTGCATCCAATACATTCCGGTGGCAAGAAGGCTTCGACTTATCCAACAAGGTCAGTCTTGGTAGAATGATGACATTTCCATCATTTAAAGTTGTACACTTAAGTTATTTGGAATATTTTTTCATCTAAAGAATTGCAAAGTTCTAGCAGTGTATTATTATAACTTAGTCTATAACAAGCATGGCTTTTACTCTCTAATTTCCCAGCTTAGCATCTCTGTCAAATATTCGAGCTAATACATGTGCGAAAAAAGGTCAGGAGGATGAGAGTGCGGTGTTTATTGAGCTACTTATTTGACTGACAAACAGTGAATACGTCATAACAGTACATGTGTATATGACCCCAAGTACGTCTTAATATCACAACGATTGGCAACCGCGGAGATGCGGGTGCGTTAGAGTCGCAAAAAGAACTGGCGGAATTCCAAGTACTTTTGCTCAAGGAGAAAGGTAAATGCCCTTCGGAACCTTAAGCAACAAAATTAGGAAGTGCCAATACTTATTTATATGATCATATATGAGAAACACGCAATAAGTATTGGCCTATTTATTAAATAGATGATATTGTCCCCCTTTAAAGAGGAAAATTGTCATTGAACTTATGAATATTGACTGATGATAGTAGACGACCTACGTTACAAAGAGAATTATTCCCAGAAAACTATCACGTGATTATTCTCCTAAATTTTTGCAATCGAAATAATTGTCGTATAATTTTTTCCCAAGCATTACTACCTCTTGGCCATTCCTGTGTTCTTTGCTTTTTCTCTCTGTGTATTTATATATCAAGATCTGTCGCCCCCCCCTCTCAAAAAATGGAACAAATAGTCATCTATCGAAATGCATCATTATTGGCCTTAACTTTTATAAGTTAAGGCCAATAATGATCGACAACTTAGCCGAATAAAGATTATATTACACATTGGGCCACATACGTACAATGAAACGTTAAATTCGTCTCATGACGTTGCACCGTATTGGTTTGCTATTTTTACTGTTGCAAATATAAATAGTATCCCACTTTGAAATCGTCACGTGTTTTGCAGGGTAGTGCCAGAATGCTAGTATAATGCCTGTCAAGAGAAGGAGGGGAAAAAACGTCAGCATGCAAGGCAGGCTATCTGCGATTTTAAAATAACATTGGACACTAAACACCTAATTTAAGATGTTAGAACTACCAGTTGCCATGGCAAAATTGCTCTGAATAATATAACTTCCTAGAAGTAAATATGCGCTTGCTCACCGAAAGCAACTGGGACAGTAATATAATGAGATGACGATGCGATATTATTTTCTTATGACGCGGCCTGTCATGGCCAAGTAATGTGGCTTAATGTAAACCTAATTAATACTAAGATAAGGAAACTATTGTCGTCTTCATATTCTTCTCCGTCTGTGTGAGTGGCGGGTTTCTTCTTCGATGACTAGGGCAGCCCTCTTATCAGAGTATGCAAACGGATTAACGCCCCCTTCAGATTTTTTTAAATTCCTCTCGTCCTACATGGGACGAGAGGAATTCAACTCTTTCCTTTCTGACCGCTATATAATTGTAACGAATGATTACGTAAACACAATTATCAACTCGTGGAAGTCTGCCGAATTGCTCCGGAGTTTTCAATAAAGTCAAAGCAGGAAATATGAGTAGAAAAAGGGCTTCACGAGCAATAAAAAAATGGATCCCATCGTATTTCATAGGGCAGGAAACAGACCATTTAGCAGTTATCCTTAAGAAGACCGCTACAGAAAACAAGTCACTTAAGAAGGAAATGTGATGTCAGTATTCTTCCGGAATGCTGGGAGGGTCATCCACATCGTTTTCCTTCCATAACTGCGTACCACAAATGTAAATAAACAAGAACTTGGCTCAAACAAATGAATACTCACAAGAGATAATCCAATAGTATTAAACTTTGGAGGCTTGCTTTAATGGCTCTTCCAACCGGAAATGGCGCAGAGCTTCCGTCGTATATTCTTAATAAAACAATTATTGTTAGATTTTTAGCAACTTACGGTGGAGCGGCAGTTTTGCAAAACTCTTGTCAGCTGTTTTTTTTTTTTTCTTATTTTATATACATTTTAAATACAGCATTGTTTATTGTTCTGACCCCCCCCCCCCCCCGCCCAGCACACACACACAAACACACCCCAAGTAAATATACAGGCGTGTTCTTAAGCCGTCGACGTGGGAAGACGGGAGTTGACCTCCACACAGGGCGTTACCAGCAATCCGGATTCCTGAGCTGACACTTCGATTTGCTTGATAAGAAGGTCCATATGAAGCGATAATGACCTTATCAGGTCTCACCGGAGTGTTATTATGAAATATGACCAGATCAGCGAAACGTGCGTTAAGGGTTCCAAACGAACGCTGTTATAAATAAGAGTTTTAGGTCGGAATGTGTTAAGGAACTTATCTTCAAACCTGGAAAGCCGTCACTTACGTATGCAAGTTGAGCCAAACTGATGTTAAGTGAAAACAACCGAGTGTCTCTCATTTGAAGTTGGGCAAAGAAGAATTGCTTACTTAAAACTAAGACGTGTTAAGACCTTGATAGCTGGGATGGACTTCCTGTTTCTTCACATCTTTGCACCTATAAGACGCGACATATGCAATCTTTGTGATCTGAAATGTTTCGTAGCATTTCAACCCTTTAATGCCACATTTGAAATAGCTGCAATGCATTCACGTCTCGTGCTTTGTTTCAAATCCAAACAATCAGGATCAAATCTGCTTGTGCTTGTCTGACAGGAGTTCGAATATGGCAGAATGGCGTGTGTCGCCAATGCAATCATCCTTCCTTTCTTCTTAAAACATGCTATTTTTCAGTACAGATTGTCTAATCTTTATGCCAAAAAAGCAGTACATCTCTAGCTACAGACGGCTAAAAAAAGAGGTAAAATTCAATATTTAATTATTATCTCTCTCAAGTTTGATGCGTCGTCAAGAATTCTCCCTCCTGACTAAAATATATTCACTGTTTACCCGTTTAGAGCCAACAAGATCCTCGTGCTAAGAATTCAGTGCAGCGGTAATTATACTGGATAAAATTTCTTTTGCGAGAATTACAAATGATACTAACGCACGGCATGCACTGGGAGCAGCTAAATCAGACCTGTGGCAGACGGTTTCTGATAGAACAGAAATGTGCAACCTTTTCAGGTCATGGCCCTTTTTCCATTGCGTACGAAACCGCTCCCTCTTCCACAGTGTTCTCTACATAGAATGTGCATTCAAATCAAATGGTCTTGAGTAATCATCTTACAACTAGTAGTGTGCATTTTTTAAAATTTTTCATTTCCCTCTTTTACTCAAAAATCATATAATTTTCAGGGGGGAAAAACTACAGCGAAATCTAGTTGTTATTTCATTATGTTACAGTTCGCACTTCCCCTTATTGCTACGTATTCACATTTGGTACATCCCCCCCCCACGCGATAAATTCTCCCCTCTTAAAAGGTGGAGTTCTCCAAAGTGTGGATTTTTGAATTTCGTTTTTGCTTCGTATTCCGTGCAGGTTTAGCATGCAACGAAGCAACAAACGCCAAAACATGTCTGGGTGCTTAGTCCGTTCTTGAAAATTGTTAATCTGAGTAATTATTTCTTCAAACGCTTTTTGCTCTAATAGATTCCCACCATTAGGTCTGATTTATTTCATTAGTTCATGGCATCTGACATCTTTCAAGATTATTTCGGTCTAGAGCAACATTTGTTAAACTCGTGGAAGCCCACATAAGGGAGGGAAGGTGGTCCACAATTGATTTTAAGAGTAAGAAAAAGTTTGGAAGTGGCAAATTTTTAAATATTTTAATTAAATGAGATTTAACTATTTTAAAATAGTACTTGTTTAAAAGATAAAAGTTCCTATGAAATATATATTAAGCATCCTGCATTTTTTTATTGAAATTTCAAAATAAACATAACTTACTTTAGTCTTGTTTGTTTCTAACGGTTCAATTAAAAGTAAATCCTGTCATTAAAATCATTAAGTATTAAAAACGAATATTAATAGAAAAATGGTTTTCAGTAACGCTTGTTGTGAATGATTTTTGGACCAAAAAGATATCTAAACAACAAAAGTGAATCTTGCAATAAGAACCACGCTTTTAAATGTCTTAGCTAAACTATCCAGAAAAAAATTACGAGTAGCAAACGCGATTGCATCCCATCCACGAAAGGAGTTGTATGCACATTAAAAAATATCTGGATAAGTCAAAAATCCTACTTCAGAGACCAAACATGAAACCTTTTCAAGTCACTTCAGTCCTCCAATAAGAACAGATCTGGAAAATTGAAAATCTCCATTTTCTGGCGATGCGGGTAGACCATCACTGGACAGCTTATTTGATTTAAAAAAAAAGTTCAATCTTTTCTCTTTGAGGCTTCTTTATTTGGAATAGTGCACTAAATCTAGGATTCGTTCAAAGTAGCCCCATCTGTGGGACCTACACCTTTCTCTCGCTCTCCTACCACAAATGCAACAGCAACAAGAAGGGAGAGAAAATACAAGTAAACTGATGAAGGGAATTGGCTTAAGTCAGTGCACCCCATCAGTACCAGACAACTCATTAGACACACCACCAGCCTTATTCATCCATCACGCTCACTTCTTATATACGTCTGGATCTCCCTCCATAGGGATCTATACACGTGTCATGAAGGTTTGAAGATAAGGCCCTTTTTAAGTGCTACTGTTCTTGTAAGAAGCGTTTCATAAAATGAATAGTACCAGTTCCTTATGCATATAAAATCTCCGAATGTTGCGTTGTTAATGACACAATAAATAAATGCTTCGCAGTGTTATGGTTTTTATAAGCTGCAACGGCTCGAAGTTTGATTATTGTGTTAATGACCTCACTTATACAATGCTATTGTGAAAGTCACCTTTTATATATAATTGCTCTGGCTTTGATCATTTCCATATTTGATTTTAAATGATTCTCATAACGTAATGTATTATTTGTAAGGCGAAATTGGTAAGCCCACCAACTTTCTGATTTAGCTGATTATACGAGCTTTCCCCACATGTTGTAATGACTTGTTTTAATTGCAAAGCAGTGAGAAATTTTCCTTTTTGCAGCTTTCATACTTTATCTTTCACTTACAGAATTTACCAAGCCCACAATTATACGATGCATTTTGTATTTATTTATATGAATACAAAAGGCAACTGACTGTTTATAAGTAACTGCTTCGCCTTACAGAAATATCGCAATGAATGAATGGAAAACAGTATACGCTTGGCCATTAAAGAATTGCTCAAGAATATGGCACTGCATTAAGTTCTTCAAAGACGTGCGTTTGTTAACGGCGGTGATGATCTGAACCAACAGTAACCGGAAATTGCACTTATAATCGGATCTGTGGTTGCTTTTGTGTGGAGCACGTGGGTGAAGCATTAGCATCTTTACACAACACTTCTGTCTGACTACAAACAGCTGGTTTAATGTGGAAAAACAAGAACTTCTCAAGTAAAGTAAAGATCCAATATTGGAGACACCACTTCGTGAGAGGATGCTCAAGCATCTCATAACTCTCCAAGTTCTCCACTTAAGATGCATAAAAAAAAAAAAAAGAAAGAAAAAGAGCCCTTCTTTGCTAATGGATTTATGTCCCCTGTAATATTTGTCTTTCAAAAGAGATGAAGACATACAGAAAATCTAAAGAAAAAAAAACTGTGTGCATTTTTTTTATACATTAAAACTTGTCATGAGATAATTTTAATCTGCAGTAAATTGAACTCAGCTGTTTTCTTACTTGTTTAAGACGGGAGTAATTCATACTCTTCTGAATGAAAGAATAAAGGTAATTATATATCTGGAAATAACTAACAACGAAAACTGTTTAAGTGTGTAGCACGAGATGACAATTTTCGTATGCAAACATCTGAATGGAGGGTGGACTCAGACGATAATGACCAGTGACGCCAGAGAAGCGGTGTGTTGTGTGGGAGGGAAGATAACGGTATTCTCGTTTTCAAGAAATCAGAGAAAAGATTGCAAATATTCATTCGGATAAAAAATAAAGAAATCTATCTTTATGATTCGTTCGAATTATAATAAAAAATTAAATAAGTTATCGTGAAAGATTGAAGATAATTATATTAATCCCCCCCCCCCCAAAAAAAACAATGTTCATCTTCGATATACACGCAAAATCAATCCACCTGCAAAAATCTGTTTATTTCAGAGGGCACTAATTTTATTATATTCATATAATTATACGAAACATCCAAATCAGCAGATTGAGATGATGATTTTTCTTCTTTTCGAAACAAGGTGTGTTTTTTCTCTTTTTTTATGATTATAGAAAAAAAATAATGAAAATAATCTTAAAAATTTCTTATTTTTAAACATTCATTATTCTAATCGCATCTCAAAATAAAAAAAAAAAATACTGCGTACATCAAAAATGATAAGGCCCTAATTGAATTGAATTGCAATAAAAAATAAATAAAAAAAAACAGCCGACTGAATTCACAGGTTTTTTTTTTTTTTTTAAGTCATTGGTGTTTTTCCTTAAGAATTAAAACTGTCTAAATGTATTTAATTTCTTGACAGGAAAAAAAAAATCAGTCAGTTAACGAAAGCATCGAGTCTTTGATGGAAAAATATATTTGCATTAGTTTTAATATCGTTATTCGCTAAATTTAAGGGAACAATTTTATTGCAAGCAGAGAGAACAACAAATAAAAACAACTGAATATTTCAAGAAAAAAAAATCTTAAGACATGCAAATGTGTGTATACTTGGAAAAGAGAGAATATTACAAAAAAAAAAAAAATCGAATTCATTCATGAAATAAATTATGCTGAATTGGAAAGTACTTAAATTGAAAAGAATACTCGGCATAGCAACTTCATAAAATCAACTTATTCACTGCAATACTGGGGATGTCCTACATACGGGTATTATCTGGCGTCACAAGTGCAAAGCTGATAAGAACACTAAGAGAATCATCTCCAGGTCATCGCAAGGTCTCAAGCACTTGCACTCTCTCCCCTCTTGTATGATCACCTTGTGTGGGTTATCACGCGCTCATTCGCGAATAAATCATACCAATGATATAATCATGTGAAATAATGGATGGGAAACTGCGCTAACGATCGGACGGCTTTGTTTTGCGTGTTGTGTAATGTTTTGTTAGCATCAGCGATTACGATTGCACACACACACACACGACTGCTGTGAGATTTGACTTAGTTCAGATAAATACCACAAGGGTGGAGCGAATTAATAATCAACCTAGTTTTGTGTAATTTATGAAATGTATCAGAATTTCAAAAAAAGGTTACTAATGCTGTTTTACTTATTGCATATGTAAAAGTTACTCGAAAATGAATCAGACTGTCAAAGTGCGAGATGGTTGATATCCAATTATATATTTAATATTGTAAATCGTTCGTTTTTACTCTCATTCAGATCCTGTATACATTGTATACAGGACCTGTAGATATTATATAAATGTGGGGTTAAAGATAATCAGGAAACCCTGCTTTAGACACTAAATATGTAATTGTTTCTTCATTTCCGACTTTCAATTAAATAGGATGGTGGTTCCACGTCGGTTATGAATTGATCTCCCACTTAAACATTCCCAAAAATTCATGCCAAAATGGATTAGGACTAGCTTAATAGTTAAATTTTAAAGTATTTAAGCGATTTTACTCGTTTCCGATATTTTTGTAGAAAAGTAGGAATCAAAAGGTCCACCTTTCTACACGAGACTGGCTTGTATGTATGTGGATTCTTTATGGTACAACGTAATGCTCTTGGGGAGGCAACGTGGGAGGGGGGGAATGCAATTGTGTGACAACGGGGAAGAGAGTGTCTGAAATATGCTACGTAACCAAAAATGCTTTCGTTTCCAAAACGGAGGGGGGGGGGTTGATTTTCTAATAGTATCTGTGACTAGCAGAATAATTTTTGGCAAATTATTATTATATTAATAATAATAATATGCTGCTTAAAATCAACATGATTTTTCGTAAAATCAACGCTATCACGACCCAAAACTAAAGTT
This sequence comes from Typopeltis vanoorti, assembly GCF_054136105.1. Lineage (NCBI taxonomy): Eukaryota > Metazoa > Arthropoda > Arachnida > Uropygi > Thelyphonidae > Typopeltis > Typopeltis vanoorti. Next base: position 139,312,275 of record NC_143556.1, read on the forward strand.
CAGTTTTATTTACGAGGAAAATAGTGTTGAATGACACGACCAGAACGAAGTTGGTGGATCGAGAGGAGTTCGTCACACTTTTCCGGAATGTTCGTTGGATAATATTTTAATAAAATATTAAACAGTAAATATTTATTTACCTTCTTCACTGTTCTTTTCTGAACAGATGAAGATAAATATTTTAAAATAAAGAATTATTATAAAAGTTGTAAGATTGAGATGCGAAAATGATATTATTATTCTTTTTGTTATTAAAACTTGGTTTAAATGGACGACAAATATTTGTAACATAATTTTTGAGGGGGGGGGGCACTGAATATAACAGCTGATGATACTTGTTATAAAAATAACAAAACTGGCGGGATTTGTTATTGGTTGCTATATAAATGCTAATAGTTCGTCATCATTAAATAGAGTGAACTATAAAAGGGGTTCGGGCATAGTTGAAAAACAGCTTAGCAGAAATATTTGTTTAAAAGTTCGAGTCTTCCTGCCCATCATGCACTTTAATATTAGTTTAACATTGGCCATTTAGTTAAGTCCACCTTGTCTGCAAATTAGTAAAGGAAAAGCATGATCCCTGTGCAGAACTGTAGATGGATTCCAGATTAATTAGTTCCTTAACATGGCATTAGTTAATTTTATTCTTCTGGACACGCTTGGCAGAAGTAATCCTACTATTCCCTGCAAACTAAACAGTGGGGAGATTGACCTCCCCCCCGCTATCTTCCACCGAGTGAACGAACAGGGACCATCTACTGTACGCAGAACCCACGTTTCTGTGGGAACGGGGTTTTTCACGTGGGTGATGGCCGTATCGTCTCCTTACTTTTTCCCGACCCTGACCTCACACCAAAAGGGAAGTATGTGGGTCTAAATATAGCTGTTCGTGTGATAGCTGCGGGAGATGTCTGGTCGGCCCGTGGAACCACGAATCCGTTTGGGAATTTTAAACGTTTTTTTTTTTTTTTTTCTGGTTATTTAATCGATAATGGATTCACGTTTTTTTTTTTCGAGTAAAGGTAACGAAAAAAAAAATGATGTTACGGATTTCGAAATATAATTAATATTTATGAGGTTTCTTATTGTGATTTATTACTAGTTGAGCGTTAATATCTTCGTTTGAAAGACTGATAATTAATTCAAGTTCACAGTATCAGAAAAATAGTTATAACTTTGTTCGGTGTGGTCTTCAGCTTGAAAAATACAAACGTTTAAATTCTGTAGAAATATTTCATTATTGGATTGATTCCAAGACATCCAAGACTATATAGATAAATGATGAGTTATCAGCGTGATAATATTAATCTGAAGCACGTGTTCATCGATACTGTACAAGGAAGAGAAATAATATTTTTATTTACGATATTCCACCGACTGAAAGTATTCTAAAAAATCTTTCTGTATAATTTCGGGACAAAATTTAACACATTCATATACTGCAAGTTTACTCATCTACAGATTTAGTTAACTCAGTATATTAAATGTGATGTCTTGATTTATACTAACTGAAGTAAGCATAAATTGATTTGCATATCTCGGATAAGCTGGTGAGTATGAAAGCAACATAAGAATAAATTGGATCCATAAGACATATTGTCAATGCATTATGAATGTGTTATGTGTCTCTGGAAGATCTAGGGAAAGCTGTAGAAGAAAAAGAAGCTAGTCAGGATGATCAGTGGCTAGCTTTTCGCAAACTCCTTTTAAGTTATGCTTTAGATGTTTGGAAAAAGATTTGGTCCCCTTAGAAGTGAACAGATACTTGTATATGATTATATACTGTTAACTACAGAATAAGGATCACATATGGAATTTTAGGGAAGAAGATAATTTCATTCTCATACATGGATTAGATATTTTGAATATTACACATTAAAATATTCATACACATTCGTTTACAGTATGAAAATCTCCATCCTAAAGATAAGCGTCAAAATGGGGCAGAGAATACAGAAGTTCCTGTTAGTTTGAATTTCTTCCTATGAAAATGCGTGTGGCTATCCCCACTTTCTTTACCAGAACAACTGTTGCAAGTTATTAATATTTCTTAGTATCAAAAAAGAGACCATTGTACTCGTATGTATCAAAAACGCTAAAACTGCATTTGAATTTTCGAAAAAAAAAATGTCTGTATATGTATTAGCATATAAATTGCAGTTCCTCATTGCATGTTACATTCTCTAACAGGAACCCCATTAAAATTCAAATCTACAATCTATTGATTGTAGATTTGAATTTTAATGGCGCCCATGATCGCATTTTATCATGATGCTCTAGCGTAACTTCAGAAATCAACTAAATTATTTTTTACTGTAAAGATTCTCCACACTTCCTTCGTTTGTTTGTCCACGTTCAGCCTTTCTACAATCAAGTAAACATATGTGATTTGTGTTCAAAACAGAATGATCCTCGAATAACCAGTCATTTAGATTCTTTTCAAGCAGCAGTTTCGTTGAGTAAATTTGTATTCCCACCTTGCTACGCTAACGTGTAGCAATAAGAGTATTTCATTAAGTGCCAACTGCTTGGACCTTACTCTTATTACAAAACATCCCGGGAAACAAGTTATGCTAAACGTTTCGATACCACCGAAAACATAAAACAAAGTAAGCAAACATGTGACAATGTCACGATACAAAGCTAATTGGTTGGAAGTCATATAAATCTATTTTTCCCACAGAGTCACAATATTTTTGGTTTCGATCTTCTACGCCTGTGTAATATTTGAGAGACTGTGAAAGGCCTGGTATTTTATCATGAACGATACAGTAGATGGAAATAGTTAAATTAGCAATCGAAAGAGGTCTACCTTGGATTTCCCTCCATATTTAATGGTTCGTCATGGTGAACGAGTGATTTGTATAAGTGTCAACAGACGTACCGTAATAAGGAACGGGATAAAAATTGAATCACTCACCCAAATAATACCTTGTAATTCTCTGTAATGTTGTGACAGTAATTTGCTTTAAAAAATGTACCAAAAACGATGGAATTACTCTTTCTCTCGTGAAGAGGGGGGCAAACCAGACGGCGAGAAATTATTGCTAAATATCGGAACTGACATCCACCCAGTGGCCTTGAAATGTGCATTGCACGCTCGCTGTCTGGGTGATTATTAAGCAACGCCGTGTTTATCGTTGGACAAAACTGAAAGACTTAACTGAGTTATGCTCGCACAAGTTTCAGTGAGATTGTTTATACACTAACACACGCCACTGTTCACTAAGAAGCAGACTGAAACTTAATACACCGAATACATAATTCTGATATCAAAGTGACGAGTAAAACCTTCGGACCAACAGCAGTTCAATGAGTGTTGAGCGAAAAATTATTCTGCTCTAAACTCACTACAATTTCATTTAAAATTTACTCGACCCAGTAGAAAACACTCAGGTAGTAAGAGGAAAACTTAGAATAAGTGTAAAACAATTACTTGTATTACTCTTTTTTTATCATATCACAACTGTGATTGAATCATGAAGCACAATTTCAAGTACCAATATTTACGATAGAAGACTGCGCTATCGTGGATTATTGTTAAAAATAGCCAGTGAAATGCTATAAATGAAATTGATATTAAAAAAAAAAAGGGTCGCATTAAGTTTTACACAGCACACTGGATAGATTGCATAAGATCTCTCTCCCCCATTTAAAAAGCAGGGAGGGCAATCATGCAGTAGTCGAGGAATGTGACATTGCCGCTGTGGATGGACTGAGATCGCGTTGGTCATTTTGATGGAAGAAAGGTCACCTACAAATAAAGCGGGAGCCACAAAATTTTGTTCCTTACGTCCATAATTATTTCTGATTATTTGGCATTCTTACATTCGAATATTTATCTCCGTAATCTGACAATTCATTAAAAAATCCCGATCGACCTTAGACTAGGGAAGAATCACAGTAGATGATTTTTGGCCTCACTGCCACCGGGTAAATGGGTTGATATGCGATGCCCTTGGACACGGTTGTTTTCATTATCGAGTGCTCACTTTGACCGCAACAGTTCCTCCCCCGAAACGGTTACGGACCAAGAGGGAGGGGGACTTTTAAATAGACCTGCTGTTTTCGAACAAATAATTAAGTCACGTTTTTCAGCTGCTAATCCTTTTAATCATGGTCAATGGATAAAGGAGGGCTGTTCGTCATGGCAAGGAGCCCTGTTGAAATATGTTAACTAATCCTACCAAGGAAAAACTGTTTAGTGAAATATTCCATAACTGCGTTAATTTCTCCAGGATAAGAAATGTGCTGTTGTTATAAACTTGCTGTGGCACTAAAAAAAACAACAACAACTGACTATTAAAACCTTTTTAAAAATACATACAGAAAGCTTTACTAGCTCTTGTTTATTAATAAAAAATTTCTTAAGGTAGCTGTACCAGATGAACGCTAGCTTTCTTAGATAGCCGAAGATATCTTTGAAAAGATCACCTAGTTACGCCCACAGAATGTTTTATATTAGCTCCTGCTTATTAAAAAAAAAAAAAAAAAAGATTTAGCTAAAGCTTAGGGAGCTTGAAAGGATTATATATTTATATGGATAATTAATGATCTGCATTGTAAAGAATCTGTAACTGTAGATGTATTCGAGGTAAAGTAGTGTCCTTCCATGATCGGGACCACCACGATAAAAGAAAGCTTGATAAAGGTTAATGCATTTACTTGAACATGAAATGAACCAAAACATTAAAAAAAATGCTGTATTTCGAACATCGTATAGCAGCGATCTATCATGATGTACCAAGTATACGCCCCTCTGCTGAATATAAGTTTTTACATTAGTATACAAATCATGGTGCGAGAGGACATTGACATTTCGACAGCTACTTAATGCTTCAATCAACTGCATCACTGAAGTCGATCTACCCTACTGCATACGAGGAATTAGGAAGAAATGGATTATTCACAGATTATGTTATTAGTACCGTTGAGATGTAAAATTCTTGTCGTAATGTTTCTATCCTATTTAGACTTTACGTGATCCCTTGTTAATAAGAAGTCCAACATATCTATTTTTGCCGAATTTTGGTTTAAAAATGCATACATAAAAAAAAAAAAAATCGATAGCCATTCATTCCACGATATCGTATAATGAAGCAATCCTGCTATGAAAGATGACGTCTTATTATTACCTACTATCAATAATCTATTTGTATATCTTCGGCAGGTATCTGTAACATTAAAAATAAAGCATGACATCAATCATTACATATGCTGAGCAACTGATATTGAAGAATGTGAGCTTACGACTCTATTTTCATATGAAAGTCAACTGAATACTCCTTACAACTGTTAAAAATGCGCGCTGGCTGTCATTATAACAATACAAAATGATCAAGTAATATTATTGTAATTATAAGGCAAAAAAAAATGTCATGTACAATGTTTAGGTCGTTAAGAAGAGTAGCGAAAACTTCATTATGCTTAGCCTAAAAGTTGTATTATTAATAACATATATTAAGAAAGAAATACATGAGGGACTTTGTACAGTCACTACTAATAATCATCTGTGTAGAAGATATAGCGGTAAATAAGATGACTTTTAGAACTGTTACTGCCACCTAATAATGCCAAGCATGACACAACAATTAAAGCACATGCCGAGTAGAAGTTTTACAGACCACGTGACATGAAATAAAACTGTTGCATTGGAAAGGAGTTCTCACCGATTTATCGCAAGAAAAAAAAAAAAATAAATAACTACATGTGCTTGAAGAAAGCTCATTCGATAGTAAGACAACTGTACCTTAGTGATACGAAGTGTCTAGAGAACACACTTTGTGCCTACAAAAGTCACACACACAATCGATAAATATGGTTGCCCTTCAAACCGAAACTTGGATTTCATGGGATCTGAAATCTGGTAATTGGTTCCCACTGCTAAGATAAGGTAAGCGATTAAATGCGATACGAATATCCACCTACTTACCTTCCAACCAGCAGAACTGTTGCTATCACCTTTATCCTTGAAGTATGGCACATTCTGCACCATCCAGTCATAGATCTGCGCTAGAGTCAACCGTTTTTCGGGGGAGTTCTGAATGGCTTGGGTGATGAGATCCGCATATGACATATTCCCCCAAGCATTGCGCCTCGATGAGTTTTTCTTGGGTGCTAACCCGGGATGTTCTCCGGGACTGTGTTCTTGTATAGTGGCAGGAACCACTGGCTTTTCATCGCTGTCAGGGTCAATAAAGTTGTCCGGCCTCGGAAGCGGCCAGGTGTTCGACCTTGCACGAGTCTGGGGCTCGAAGCTAGGGTCGATATCTAGCGAGTCCATCGTGCGATCCACTTCGTCCAGTTAATCCTTACCTGATGAGGATCAGTGGCCACGAAACACACGCACACATTCACGCGCGCGAGCGCACGTCACGATATCGAACACTGTACAGATTCACACGCACACACACGCAAAGAGACAGACACACACACACACTAGACAGCCACGAAAATGAAACAGTTGCGACACAAATGCTGTCGTTATTACGTACGCCTCTCAGTGATTCGAAAAAGCTTTAGAACCGACAGGCCGCTCTACGGCACGCATTTCCTAAACGAGACAGCTGGTGCTGGAAGCAAAGGGTGCTTTCCAGTGTCGGTCGAAGTCGACACATCGTCGCGAGCAAAAGCCGCCACTCCCCGAATTGACCGCCCTTGGCCACAAGTAGCAGACGAGTTCCGTCAGCGCAACGTGCTCGTAAAATGGCACGCGCAGCACTTCAGTCCCGCAGTTTGGCAGAATCTCAGGAACGACACGCGAAACACGTAACGACGAAACACTGATGGTAAGGGGTACACATCGAAAATGCCCTGTTAGAAGAAATATATTGTGTAGTCCTTGTACGAAACTCGGTATAAACGCGCTAAACCTTCGGCTACTTGGCTCACTACATGGCTCTGCTATCGATACGTTTCTGCTGTACCTTCCCACGCAAACGATGACGTTGCATACATGTGACGTCACTGTTGTCAATGGCGACCGCTTGCCTACCGAGAGCTCGTTGCTCAGTTTATCTGACATGCAGCGCCAACATTAATGTTGCGGCAAAACGGAGAAACTTCATTACGAGTACGAAGTACACCTTCAGCGAACATTTTATAGGCTGAAAGTTTTTTTTTTTTGTTATTATTTTCTTTTTGATCTGTTGCTCTGAAACTTGTTGCTCAATTCAGATCTCGTGGAAGTGCATGTATGGAACATTTTGAAGTGTTCCGTACAATCAATGGGTAAAATATTGTCAGGAAGAACGGTTTCAAATAAACCCGTTTGTGGAGGTTGTCTTATTGCTTGTGGTTTAGTTCGTTGAATAAATTTTAATTATTTGTGGTATTTCATTCCGGTTCCCCGTTTAGTCAAACGTTTGTGTGGGATCATCACAGCACTATTAATTCTGGTTACGAAGTGGTTTGAAAAAAAAATAAATAAAATAATTCCATCCCGTTTCATTTGATTTTTAGGTATACATAAAAACACGTACTCTATCATTGGGTGTGCAATACTTAACCTTATATCTACTTAGCTAGAAGCGATCTAAAATTGGAATTTAATATGTACTAGTGAAATATTGTCAGGAAGTGATACCCGTGAAATTTTGATCAAACCAGTTCGAGGAGTCCTGCATCCAATCATTATATAAATTGAAGGCACTCTTCATTTCTTTTTTTTTCCCCCGTAGTGAGCTCAAATGCGAGTCTTTCTCAATTTACTACAAATAACTGATACCTGTTTACACAGTATTTCAACAATAATCGTCTGAGGATTTTTTCTTTACACGATGTAAACTTTTATTGGATCCAGATGTTTAAAACTGTTAAGTATCTACTCTAATCACCGTGTACTTTTTTTTAAAAATAAATAAATGGATACTTTTTACATTTAAATCACTTTTGATTATAATAAATAGTTTTGAAATATTGATAAGCCAATGTTACTGTGAAAATTCTATTAAATAATGTTTTAATTAAATTTTTAATCACGAGTGGTGATTTACTATTAAATACGGTATTGGCATGTGTGATACTAATTATTTAATAATCTTTACTACTTAAATAAAAAAGTAATCATAATTCTAAAGTATGTACTAACGTAAACTGCTATTTTTCCCTCCAAGCCTTTGTAAGTATTTTGAATTCTGAGCTTGATCCAATATATTGCATGAGACGAGCTATTCTTCATAATCGCAATTGACAGAGAGAGAGAGAGAAAGAGATAGGAATATGAAACTGAACAACTTATAAGTGAGATTAGGTGAAATAATGACATTAATTCATGATTCAGATTCATTAAATATTCACGATAATGCAGATTTGATTTTAATGAGCACAGCTTTAATAGCATTACTCTCATTGGCTCTCATTTTACAACATTAATTAAAGCATCAAAAGTAAATATTGAGATGTTTATTTCAATATTACAATATTTACCTGTAAGGAAATACCGTGAGTAGACATAATAATTAAAATATAATAACGGAATTAACTCACGTAAAAATTATTTATTTATAGAATTTTCGCCTGGGTATCACAGACATCTTCAGTACATGAATAAAGCTAATTAAACAATAACTGACAATTGCAAAAGGCGCCATCCGAGTAGATAATGTAAGATAACAAAAAAATGTAAGATAACTAAAAAAGGTCAATGAAATTCTTACTTTATTATATATATATATATTTGTTGCCTTTCGACCATTCCGAAAAATCTCCACCTTTCTCACTTCTCCAAAGGACAAACTTCCACACCTCAGTTATCTAGGTGTCTACCAGATTCCTTTCTCTTGTGGATTATCTTATTTCGGACAAACAGGAAGATCTGCCTCTATTCGGCTAGAAGAACACCAGTCTTATATTCAATACCTTGAATCTGAACTTGCAGAATATGCCATCATCACTAGACATAGAGTTCATTGGAAAAAGACAAGACAAGTTCACAAAAGTCGGTTCCTCATGGAATGGCTTTATGAAGAAACATGTGAAACTTTATTTCGCCTCCTAACTTAAACAGATCTGATGGTTTACGTCTATCCCCTTTGTGGGAGATAGTACTTTATAAATGAGCTAATCTTTCCTAACTTTTTTAATTGTGTGTGTGTGTGTGTGTGTGTGTGTGTGTGTGTGTGTGTGTGTGTGTGTGTGTGTGTGTGTGTGTGTGTGTGTGTGTGTGTGTGTGTATTTATTAAGTTAGGAATTTTATTGACCTTTTTTTAGTTATCTTACATTAGCTACTTAGGTGGCGCCTTTTGGAATTGTTATTTATTGTTTAATTAACTTTATACATGTACTAAAGATGCCTGTGATACTCAGGCGAAAATTCTACTAATAAATAATTTTTATGTGAGTTAATTCCGTTATTATATTTTAATTAATATTTACCTTTGAAGCGTACAGAAAACCGAGCATTCTATAAATTGTTTCATTTCGTTCGTAATGAAAGTAAGAATGAACATGTTAGGATCATAATGAGTGATCTTATGATCGAAACTGGTCAGAGAAGAAAGAAAACAACCATAGGAACATTAACCACATAACTATCCAACGGCATGATATCGAATTAGAATAACCCTCTCATAACCACGGTACGTTAGTAGAGTGTAGTTAGGTATAAGCCAGAATATTGACATTTCGGTAGTGAAAAAAGGGAAGTATGTCCACAGTTCGATAAGGGTATGATCGTGGAATGCGAGCATCACGTGCTTTATCTCAAATGGGGCACGTCCTGTTGCTTGCTCGCGATCCATAAAGGTTTAGAGTAAACAAGAACTTCTCCATTCAGGGAGCGTATTGTAAACATGATGGCTATATATTCATGCCAATGCTGTTAGATATTTAGTGGAATCAGCGCCATGGAGAAAAATCTCTTACAGGAAAACGATAAAGGCGTACTGAAGGTAGATGCTCTTGAGAAGCGCATCGCCTAGCGCTGGCTAATCAGCGTGTGACATCGACACCGTAATACAGCACAGGACAGTGTTGAAACAGTATCCCAAATGACGAGGTCATCCGGGACCAGTGTGGCCGTCTCGTATTGAGCGATGAAATCCCAAAGCCTCACACAAACATACATCCACAGCCACATTGGATTTGAACTGGCAACCTGTTAGTTGGAGATTGGAGATGATACTTACTGGCGAACTAGACGGAAATGGTAAATATTGAAATCTTTATTTTCTTTATTCAGATAAGAAAATCGATGAAAAAGAAAACTGAGAATTCTATAAATTGTTTCATTACGTTCGTAATGAAACAATTTATAGAATTTAGGACCTCTCCCGTTACGTATTGACCAACGAATACAGGTGTAGCCTACCGGCACCTTATAGATCACGTGCATTCTGTATTTTGCACTTGCTCATCCCAAAGGGATTCGTCTCTTAAGATAATTACGCCATCTTATACTGTAATGACAGACTCAAGGAACGCAAGGAGGACATCTTTAATGGCTGTCGAATTCAATGGATCTTGATACAGTCGAAGACACTTGCTGGATGGCCTGGAACCTTTCTGTGAAATGAAAGGACATTGCACTGTCCATTCAGGGACTACGGGATATTTTGTAGGCTAATCTGAAAACAAGAACAGTACATAATATTAACTAAGATTACACATGCTAAAAGGGACGGATGAAAGAAAAAATTAAAAAAGAAACAAGTTACACACACACACACACACACACACACACACACACACACACACACACACACACACACACACACAAATGATTAGAGGGTATAAACTAGATGCGATAAATTTTAAATGCTTGATGTCCTACACGCGAGGGATGAAAATAAAGAATATAAAAGCTAAAGGAATAGGAAAAAAAAGAATAGATTAACAATGAAAAATGAGAAAAAAAGGAAAGTGCCAGGAAAAAATAAGAATAAGAACGATTGATAAATAAAGTTTATATTATATATTAAACAGACGAAGATGAAGGGCAACAAAATAACAGAAATTGTACGAGAATCACGAGAAGACTGAATCATAATGAAATAAACGACAGAGAAAAACAGTGAGAGATGGATCGAATACGTAAGAGAGATCCTAAACATAGAATCATCTAGAGATGAACCCGAAAAAATATCAGTGTAAACAACACGTGAAGTTGCGATGACTTTCAAGAAGTAATTAAAATTGAGAAACAGAAAGCAACTGGAAGGGATAACATTTATGCAGACATTGAAGACTGCAGTACAGATATTAAAAGAATTTTTAAACGAGATGTGAGAGGAGGATTTGTATGAAGGGTTACTTTTTTTAACTGCTTAACAAAGCAAGAAACGAGATTTAACATGCTGTTGTAAATGGATGAGAAAGAAATTGTGGCATTTTTGAAGAATTTCTTGTGGAAGAAAAATCATAGAAGTTGCTCCCAATAGCTTCATTCTGTAATCTTCCTAAAGTATTTTGTAATTATTTCTCTGGTTTATTTGCTTATCCTCAAGTTTTGTGCAAAAGCTAAAATATTCTCTTCTTTCTATATATTCTGTTTTCGGTGACATTGAATTCTTTCAAAGAGCTTGGTTAAGGGTAGTCTGCACTCATTATTGCTTTTAAATAATCGAAAAATAGAAAAAAGCCTTCGAGAATATCAGCAATTATTTTCTTTGATATTTATCGCATTCTCAATGGCCGTGGATATTATTTAGCCGATATTGCATTTTCCGATTGAATCTCGTCCCGTCTTTTCCCCCCACTTCCCGCCCGATTAATCTTCGTATAATCTGATCTTGGAATATAAAGGAAGAGCAGTTACCTGAGGGTTCTCTTCGGATACTCATGTCATCACATCTTTAGTAGAGCGCAAAAACGGAGCTTATTTTTGTACTCTAGGCTTTTCTTCTCACACGAACATCTTCCTCAGCTACTCTTGACAAACCCAAGTTCTTTTTGGTTATGGAATGTTTGCTCCAATGTTTTCACGGATGCCTTCAAATCTTTCTTCTCTTAGTGTTGTTCAATAAAGAGCGATTAGTCAATGATCACCATCCCCCCCCCCGCTTATTAATTCACCTCACTTCCTTTTACAGATGCTCACTTTCTGTCCATTGTACTGCTCTTATCGATGCTTTTCTGGCTGTTGTTTTGTTGAATTGGTGTCTGCGATTCATCTCCTTCCTCCGATCATACAGAAATTAACCATTAATTCGCAATCCAATTTCAATCGCTACCACTCTTCCTCCTTTTCTTTCATTCCTGCTATCTCTGTCGCAGAGATAGCAATAAAAGAATGATTGTTATAAAAATGAGGAGAGATCTTATTTAGACGAGATCATTTAATGGAAGAAATGTTCTATTTTCATTGGCACTAAAAAGTATTCAAATTATTAACTGAACTTGTAGTGAGTTGCAGAGAACAGTCTTGATTTCTTTTAAAAAAATCATGCAATACCAGCTGCAAACGTTTCTTTTTCATCCTAACATGGATTTTAGGTAAAATCCACGTCATTGCTTTCTTGGTCTTTCAATTATTCTTTTTCAATTTATTTTTATAACTATTTAATAATCGTAAAAGTCTTCTGTTATCCATTCCATTTAGATTTTATATTCATTTACTAATTTTCTTTATATTTACTAATGTAATAATTTATTGGTTGTTTTTTTAGATAACGTAAGATTTCTACATATTTTTTTATCTCAGTATATCTCGCTGTTTTTCTTGAGAATTTCATTACTGCAATTTGGCTTCGTTTTTTCTTTCTTTTTTACTGTCCATGTTCCTCTTCCGCATACCAGTTATTTTAGATAGGGCATTACAAAGTCTGATTCGAATATGTTTATATACTAGGAGTGGCTTAAATATTTATTTCTTTATTAAGCTGTTCACTTTAACAAAATTTGATATTTTAATGTCTTTTTCATCTTCATGTGATAAATCACATCCTAGGTATCTGATTGTATTCACTTGTTCTAATACTCATATTTTATTATCTTTACTGTTTTGTCACTTCTTCCTCTTTTTTTTTTCTTTAGAAACTTTTATATTATAATGTTCTGGAATTTTATTTAACGATTTTACTGATCTTTGTAAACCATTTTTTGATTTGCAAAGTCAGTACAATTTGGTCATTTGCAAACTTTCTGGGTTTATCTTTCCACTCTGGGACTTTTTCTAATTTCACTGCTGTTTGATTTTGTGAGTATATTTATTGAGTTCACTTTAAGGATTGTTTTGATATATTTAAATCAGCTAAATATTAATTTTCTTCAAAGGCCACACATGTTTCTGTTTGAAATTCTCTTCAATTAATAATTTTACAGCAGACTGAATTTATGCAAGATCGGTCTTGGAGGAATGCATTCTGTTCGTCTAGTACAGTGCTTCCCAAACTTATGGATGTAAAGGGCCCCTTTGTAAAAATTAAAGTATTTCACGGCCCCCCCCATCGAAAAAAAAATCGTAATACAGATATATATTATTATAATATTTATTGTATTTATATTCAATACAATTTATATTCAAGATTTTGCGTTTGTAAGCTTTTTTGTGCTTCTTATCAATACCTTTGAAATGAAACTTATATGAATAAGCAATATTTACTAATATTCATTAAGCTCCGAAATACGCAGGAAACAAAATTTGTGAAACAACACCAATGTGTGAATTTTTTCCATTAAAATTAAAAAAATAACAAAAAAAGAAATAATAAAAATTAAATATGTTTCTTTTAAGATTAAAAAAAAACAAGAACTGTTTAGTCTTAAAACATCTTAAATTTGTTTTCATTATTTCACGCCCCCCCCTCAACAAAACTTACGACTGCCAAGGGGGGGGGACAGTTTGGGAAGCACTGGTCTAGTACGTTGTTCTCCAAAGTATTGTTTAGCTATTTTTAGTAGACTAATTATTCCATAGTTGTTGCATTTATCTTTATTTCCATTTTTTATGAATTGGTATAACCAGTACCTTTCTCCAAGAGCTAGACGTTTATGCAGTAATTCAAACCTTATTGAAGAATTTTAAGTCTTTATTTAAAATTTTCAAACTTCATTTAATTTGAGTACTCCTATGCAAAACCTTTAAAGCGAGATTTAAAGGTTTTGCATGGGATTTCAACTTGTAAAACGCATAGAAACCTGTATACGTAAACGCACCTACGTAGTGTATATACAAAATATTGGTCACGTGCGTCACCACGTGTTCTGGGCGATTGTTAATGAACATCGCTGGTCAGTAATTGTCAATAGCGTTGATCACAATAGGAAAAGCAAAGGATCTTTTGGAGTTCGATAAAGGGCTTATTGTGAGTGCCCGTCTGGTTGAAGCCACGATTTTGAAAACAGCAGAGCTGATTGGTTTCTCAAAAGGTAAGATATCCCTTGTGTTTAATCACTAGAAAAATAATCCACATTTCTTGTCTAAGAGGTGTAACTGTGGTCTTAAGAAAGTCTGTCAGGAAGGAGATCGCCGTCATCTGAGAAGGCATGCACGGACAAACAGAACTTCCTGTATGCAGCAATGGATCCGCATTTATTGGATCTTCCCATAGAATTTATTTAAATTCTTTGGGAGAAGATTTTATAAATGAGAAGAATTTATGAAAATTCGGTTATATGAAACTCTTACAAAACGACTGAATCATTTTTTTCAAGCGAAATTTCTTAGAATGACTCGAAATGATGGTAATGATTCCGCACTTAGCGGATAGAATTTAATGAAAGTTGGTATTCAGAATCTTCGTGAAATGCGACACACTAAAATCAGAAAAACAAAATCATGTCCACGGTACATGTCGCCAAGAGCTGTTCCAGCTGTTGCGAAAGTGATGTCGCTGTGCGCGATTGCGTAACTGACCTCGTTTGAGTGATTTCCTATTGCTCGTTAGACTTTTTGCTTTGTGGGCGGACTCGGAATCATCTTACCAGGCGAACTCGTTACTATACGCCTTCTCAACAAAGAAATCAACAATCTCCCTTCTCTGCCGTTTTCCACTACGAATAGCATCATTTCAGAATTGTATCCAGTAAAAGAAATTTGTTAAGAGGAGTGGCGGCCGGTGAAAATTTATGTGGGGGTGCTGCATATATAAAATAAAAAAATATATTATTTTCTTAATTAGTAACCAATTTATTAATAAATAAATTTCCATATTAAAAAATTGCTTTATTAAAAATATTTCATCCTCACCACGAACCAACACCAATAATAACAAACACCAAACAATATAATTCTTTTCGTATTTTCAACAGTGACACTCGTCATAATCCAGCCTTGTATCTATAATAAATAAATAATTATATGTTATTTTAACAGAATAAAATAAGATTTGCAAAAGATAGTTCATCCTCACCACGAACACGCACCAATAATAAAAGTTTAGTATCTCACAGAAACAACGCGCGCAAGCACACGATACACTGCCCAAACGAGCAGTGTCGGAATCACTTGTAACGTGCAATCACAAGCGCAAACGAATATCGGCGAGTCTAGCTGCAATTGGCCTAACGTGATAATTCGGACACTGCGTTAGATCGCAGTGCATTTGTTTCGTAATCGTTAAGCGTTTCGTAAAGCGTTAATCGAACAATTCCAATTGTTATCAATCACTGTCGAAACATAAGCTGTAACCTTTAACATGTTGTATTACGCTTATATAATGTTGGAAGCATTGTTATTATTTATAAACACAAACAAAATTTAAGTTTGGCGACACTGCAGCACCCCAAGAAAAAAATGGGGGCGCTGCAGTGTCACTGTACTTATGTACGGTACGCCACTGGTTAAGAGTATCTAAAACTCTCATAAATACCTTAGCAGGTCAAAAGGAGGTCACTGGTCCATTCCCATTTAGCAACATCCTCACCTCACAAAGATACGAAAATTCTAATCCATCGACTAAGACGCTGCTTCCGCAGTGCGTCTTCATTCACGCCCACTTGGAAACTTTTAACTCACAGAGTTATTTAATGAGAATCGGAAAAGATTAGCTGTCGTGCAGAAATTCAAAACTGCTCGGAATGAAACCGCTCTTTCCGATCTTGTACAAATTCTTCATAAAATATCGCATATGATCATACCGTGCTCCGTTGTATTTTTAGAGTAGAATAAAATCCTTAAAATAACAGCCGGTATGTTCGCGAGAGAACATTATGGGCTCAACTATAACTAAATAGGTGAGGTAGTTTATTGATTTTTTGGGGGAGAGTGTCGTTTTCAGGCGGTGAGGGGACGCGTTTACATTTCAGTTACGCAGTATGTTATGAAGAACTTGTGTGAATCTACAGACTCGTCTTATATAGGGAGAAATGATGCAAACATTATAGCATTTTGACAGGGACATGCACTGCCAAATAAAGCATCAAAATATTCGAGAAAAGCAGAAAAAGAACAAAACACTGCATCTTTTTCATAAGGGATGAACTAGAACTGCATGTATCGCACCATTTCGTCTACTAACATGTCCCTGGCAAATTTAACCTCCATTTATACACTTTGAAAATTATTCACGGACTTCATGGATGATTCACATTATTCTGCTTTATCCTACGAGTATCTTTAGTTGGGTTTTGATCTGCAATAGGAGCTGGTTACTGCACTTTCAGCATTATTATCCCCAAGCCCAAGCCATAATAAAACTGTGCCACTTGAAAGCGAGACATTGTCTTGCCACAACATGTATTGTCCTTTTCTGTGGAGTGCACTATGTGCTGGATTATTAAAAATATAGCGGCATACTTCTCAATTCTCTGGAGAATGGAGAAATATGTCGCTTCTCTGACTGACTGCACTAACTTCATTGCATGAACACTGATTAGCACTTTAGAATTTTTTAAAAATCTGTATTGCATGCCATTTCAAATGAATATGGCGGTCAGTAATCATCCTTGGACGATCTACAATAATCTAATTTTTTTTTCTTTTGTTTCAACATTGCGTGTGTATCTCTCCAGTTTGTGTAAAATGTCTGATTTAAAAACACGCCATTTTCGAAATCAGAGTAACAGACTCTGGCGCAGGAAATGATTTAAATGCAAATCCCGTTCAAAAGGTTTCGCTTTGAAGAAATGGAATTACTTATTATTAAATATTAATATTTAGACGTTTCTTTTTTTCTCTCTTATTTAATATTCGGCTTATGTTGTTATTTTTTTTTTATCACACACTCTAATAAAGATCACAAGAAACACGAGTGCCGCTACTCAGTCTACCTGCTGGATGACAAATATCACTGATTTTTTTTTAGATCATGGAACATTCATGTTAAAAGATTTTATTTTATAATAGTATGCATAATATACGGAGATATTTTCTAAAATAAATCAATGAGACTTTTTTCAATAACTTGGATATGTTTATATTTATATAGCTCTCCAAGTTCGTCATTTATAATTATCTGTTATCTATGGCTTAGATCACATTATCTAAGCCATAGATAAATAAATAAATAAATATATATATATATATTTATTTATTTATTTATTTATTTATTTTTAAATTGAACATTTCTTGATATGCTATCAAAAGCTAAATTAAGGATTTCATGTTCTTAACATTGAATTAACTCAACATCCTCAAGTCATTATTTTTCTTTTAATGATTATTCAAATCCTTTCAGGAATACCAAGCACATTTTGAATCTAATATAATTTTCCTGTATGAGAAGGAAAATACTCCTTGAGTGGGGTCTGCAAGTCTAACGAGTGTTGTCTATCAGGTTTTCACGCTTTCGTTAAGGTAAACTTTATTTGATAATAAAATATTGAATTTCGCGATGAATGTCAAACTTTCATCAATTCTTTCCAAAATTTTGAGATTCTGTTCATTCATAATCATTTTAAACCATTAGTGCAATTGGAATGCACATACACGGGCGCGCGTATTCGTCGAAATGCACTCGAATAATATTGAGTTGTTTGCAAATTGGAACGAACTTCAGATGAGTATGAAAATGATTGCAGAGAAACACAAAAAAAGGAACATTTCTATTGGTAGGAATTGCGTTCGAAGCAGCGCAATTTCGAGCCAGAAAGGCCGCTGTATTACATCTGTTAAGTGCGCATGTTTATGGATGGTTTGCAAAATGAAAAAAAAAAAAAAATCGTTCAGTATTCTATATAAGACTACTTGCTCATCTTCATTTGAAAAGTCCTCGTTTAAAGGTTCTTCGCTTGCTGATAGGATTCGAACCCTGGTGTTTCCAGTGGGGGGGGGGGGAGCCAGTACTCTTCCGAAGTAGTTTCTGAATAGCAGTCTTGCACATTTATCAGCCAGTTGAATCAAGAGCTGTTTTCTTTTTTTCTGAGGGAGGATGGGCGTTTTGAGGGATGCGTTGTGGACATGTAGTTTTTAATTCTTTCCTAGTATTTATTACCAATGTCACTAAATTCCGTGTAGCGAATGAGAGAGCTTTTTGTTAATCGCATTCGCTTATCTGAATTTTGCCACTTGAAAACTGGCCAATTTAAAACTTAAATGGACATGTCTAAAGAAAATTTATTAACGATCCACAATACCAAATCCGAATGAAAGCTGTCTAGCTAGAGCGTGATATTTATCTCTGCACTTAGGAACAAACAAACAAACAAAAAAATTGTGTTTATGCATTTTGGAAAAAATTCCTAAAAAAGACTTTTCTTTTTTAATTCGCAGAATTCCACAACTCTTTTCCTGGGGATAACCATGGAACCGTGTTTTAAGGAGACCGTTTATATCTTCACACCTTTCATATCTTTCAGATTATCACAGTAAACACAAAATTCTCAATTCCAGTTACTTCATTGAGCGCATAATTTGGTTCTTGTTTTGCACTCGTTTCACTCAAGTATATTGATGATTGAAGACAGTTGCGGAAATGTGTGAAGCGATATTTTGATGCGTGCATTTCTATCAACCCCTAGCTGCATCTCTATCAGTGTGCTAGATAGCAAAAGCATCTGTGTTCTCCCGAACACTGAAATCGCGGAAATCATATGATTTATTTTCCTGTGATTTTGGTCTGAATAGGTTAGCAAATAAGTAATTTTATTCATAAAAGACTCGCGTGTGCACAGCACATAACGACAAATATGATTGCTAACCCATGACTCAATGAATTATTTTTATTATCAAATCCCACTACCATTAAAAAAAAAGTTTATCTTTCAGATTATTTTTTGAAACAAAAAAGTACATTTTTTTATTGTGTCTTTTCTTTCGCTCGCATTTCTGAGCAAATTGAGCTGGTTTTATGTCTGCTTTTGTTAATCATAACTTAGTGAATATGAAACTATAAATTCGTTTCTATTGAGATTATCCAACAATTTAGGAAATGCATTTTTTATTTAATGGTCTCCACATTTTCTGTTAAAGTTTTTATCTTTAGTTTGTCACGTTCGCGACTTTGTAGGATTCAGATTACTGTTGCTCAACACTTCAATATAGTCAAAAAAAAAAAAAAAACAGTCTCCTTGGTATGTATTCTTTAGAGCAGTATACGTAAATCCGAAGTTGTTGAAACTTTTATCATATTTTCCCTTCTTGGCGGACTTCTCAATCATTACTCACGCTAACTTAACTAGGAGTAAGTTCGTCAAAAATAAAGCTGAACCAAATAAATAATCACAGTTAAAATGTTCAGGTTTTGGGACATACTTTGATTGCATTCAGAAAAACACATCGCTATGAATGTGAAGATAAAAGTATAATTTTAAGATAAAAAAGCAATGCTATAAGAATGTTAATTAATGTGCTATCGTAAAATTTGAAGACAAAGAATCGATATTAAACCAACCCCTAACTTCATAATTGCAATTTTGAATCGATTTTAGTAACTTTTGTGCTAGTAAGCACAGAAAAGATGAAGGATGAAAATAATAATTAATCTCTTATTTTCATCTCAAAAGTTCGCTTTATTCATCATACAGAACTTTTTTTCTAAGACAGTCGCCTCTTTCAGTCATTTATTCTACTGCGGTGATCATTAAATTGATTTGAGAAGTAAATGAAGACAGTCGATGTGTTGCCATGGAAAAAAAAAAAAAACTTTGTTCCAGTTTACAAGCGAAGAAAAAAACTCACTTTCGTACTTGAAAGTATTTTGATTCCCAAGTAGAATAATGATGTGAATTCATCCCAAATTATTTCAATCACTGAATATATTTAAAACTTTCTTAAATGTTGCTTTTTGTATAATTTCAACTAACGACTAATATCCATGCTCACTTCAATGCCTTTATTTAAACATTCAAAAACATTTCACATGATTTTCCATTGTTCATATTTTCCCCCCATCATCCAATCACGTGGTTTGAATATTTGAATTCACACCTGATTGTTACCTTCGTTGCGAAGGTAACAATCAGATGTAATTTTTTCTTTAATTGTTTAGTGTTCTTTGTCAAAATGCATTTGAAGTACATTTTCTATTTTAGTGGAAGTAAAACTTAATTTCATTCAGTTGTAATTTTCATTTGAAAGTGTTTCATTTTTCAATTACATTTTCAGTTTTCTTTAAAGTTTTGTCTGCAGAAATAAGTGTTTATACATTGAACTGTGTTCATATATTCAAGTGCAGTGGGGGGGGGGGGGGCTCCTGGAATAAGATTCTGGTCATCTTCTCCCATTATATTTGCTTATGTGGAGAAATTTCTTCCAATTTTTCATTCTTGTTTTTATTTTAAAATACCGACAAAAATATAAATTAATAATATATGCAATTCCGATCGTATTTTGTTTTTCTTCATTCAGATGTTTTAGGATGATTTCAATCACTTTTACGTACCCAGTGTTATGTGAATGTTATCTCAAATTTCGACTACTTTCGTACAGTGAATTGAGTCTCACCGTATATACTGCTTTGTGTGTGTGTATACTCGACACATGTACATCTAATGTGTTGTCAGGGTTTTTGTTTTGGCAGGTTTTAATTTTCATGTTTAGCCTTTTTCCCCTAGCAAGTGGCTACAATACTTTATAAATAATTCCATTTTACCTGGGAGACTTCGCTGATGTTTCGACAAGTTGTAAATTTCTGGGAAACACACTGGTTCGAATTTTGTGTTCCATAAAACAGAGAAATCATCCAGAGGTAATCTTTAGATGGTAATCTTTGACCATCTAAAGCCCTGAATACAACGATGGAAGTTAAAAGATCCAAAGGGCGGCCCAGAATTAGGGATAGACAAAATAAAATAGGACCTGAAAACCAAATCACAAGTGACACCAAACTGGGCAGAATTGTTCGGACTCTTCAGGGACAGACAGAGTTCATTCGGCCTCATCATCATCCACATAGATGATGGAAGAAGATTAGTTGCCTAGTGAAATTTTAACCAATCCTAAATGGTTTATTTCTTCCATCAATACAATGGAACGTTGATCTCACAGAACGTTGGTGTTTCATATGGTCATAAACCATCTTGATAATTTTTAAAAAAAATTTCTCCGTACACAAGTCTTGCTGTTAAAGAAATACCAGACATTAATTTTGCTTAAAACTCTACTCTTAATAATTGGTGTGCATTCGATTGGTCAGTTTTAACGCTATACTTCATCCCTTCATTTTTCTTTCGTTGAAGATACGACTGAAAGTTCTTTTTTCCGTGCGTTGTTTGTGCGCGTTGGTGACTGAGCTTGTAATTGAATAACAACTACATGTATTCTGACCTCGTTCGCCTTGGCATTGGGAAATATGTCGACCTCGTATTCTACTTATTTACACGACATCAACTTCAGGATTATCATTTGGAGTTATCACGGAACAGTGCAGCTTTTTCTTGAAGTAGCGTTCCAATTGGAGAAATTGAAAAAATAAGTGAAACTGGTGATCAAAATATAATCGAATCAGCTGGATATCTTCCACAAAAACATATATTTGAAACGGTGGCGAAATGGTTTAAAAACTCAGAAAACTAGTTAGTGCTTGATTTCATAAATCTGTAAAAAATATATAAATAAATAGAATAAATAAAAAAAAAGAATCCATGGAAACGAGTTTGATGGTCTCGCATATTATTCCCCCCCCCCCAATCACATGCAATCGAAGGACCACAAGTATCAATATATTGGTTTTGCCAACTGTGTGATATCAGGGTTTTTCTGTTTTTGCTGAAGAATAATCCGAATTGCTTCAAGAAAGGAAAAGAAGGTTGCCTTTCACGAAATAGGCCAAGAACATTTCCTCTTTTCACAGATGGGATTTCACCCTAATCTTTATTCAAGCGGAACCTTAACTCCCTCATATTTTTCAGAGAAATGTAGGAAGGGTTTTTGGAGAGGCCTTTTTTTCTACGATAAGGAGATAATTAAATATGCCACTTGGCTATCATCATCAGATACCAGCGCATGCTCAGTGTAAGGCAAGTTACAGTGCCTCTGTTGTCCAGTCGGAAGCATGGGCCATGCTATTTGATTAAAGGAAGTATTTGTATCTCCTGTGTAGTGCGTGGAATATTTATAAGTCATTTACTGCAACTGAAAGTTGATTATCTGATCGACATAGTGATGAGCAGTAGTTTCTTTCTGAAAACTCGGGTTTTTACTCCCCAAAAAAGAAGAAAAAACCAACCGGGAAACAGTCACCACCCGGCAACCTTGGTTGCTTTGAATGTATTCCAACCAATCTCGTTTTCATTGCATATATGAATGAATTAAATACATTGCTTTTCTATTTGTTAATGCGAAAAAATAAATAATTCAAGCAGTATTACACTGTTATACATACTAGTGTGCAGACGCCTAACGTCAGAGCAACGAGGTATGGACAGCAATTGGACAAGTGTATTGTAATTTTGTACTTAGAAGACTGAGTAATTGGGGATCAGAACGCCTACAAATATTAAACGGATGAAGGGATTATAGAAATGATCGCGGCATTTAGATGTTAAAGCTGAGGCCAGGAGACAAATATCGTGAATCGATTGAGACGTGTAATCCTGCTGTTGTGTGTTGTGGTGAATTGCAATTTGCCAGACTTTTTAGAAATGTTAATTACACGCTCTTTTAGTATTCAGTGAAGGTCGCCAACGTTTCCTTTATGATATTCTCTTATCCTTTCAATAGTCATTCAAGACTGGCCTTTGCGAAATCGGTTTGTTCTTCTATTCGCCCGTCCATCATAGTTTTGTTTGGTTTCTTTCTCGTTTAAAATCCCTCAATATATCCTGCAACTAGCGTTTAGTATGCCAATTCCCCTGCAGTTGTTGCGGCCATTGCTGCCAGTAAATCTGCATGGCAAATACACCGGAATAAGCCAGTAGATTACCAAAAAATGTTCGATAGAGACAAGGGTGAACGAAATTGGGGCTAAAATTTTAAAGTAGTTTTGCATTAAACTCAAAAATTCAATTCATATTTTATGATTATACAACGAAAATGACTCTCAGATTCAGTTTTCAAAATCATTAAGAAAGATATAAATTTATTTCCCAGTGTCGATACGTATATCGACACGGGGAAATATGTACGTATTGTGTACCGCGTACACTGATTTCACTGCATAAAATAATTTCATGATCAAAACTGCAATTTTATTTTTTTGTGTAAGAAATAATCAGAACAAAATCGTTAATTGTACGTTACAAAGTAATACGTGCATTTATATTCTTTTCAATTAAACAGTGTAAAATAGGATAATTTATTTTCCCTTCTTTTACTTTTTGCCACATCCTTTCTAACAAGGTAGATCTAAAACAAAGTGAACCATCTTCCATAACTTTAGCAGAGTTGAGGATTGTAAATTAAGAATGTAGTGTCCATCTCAAGAACAGAATGAGACTTGATAAAAGCTTATAATATTTTTATTCGTAAGTTGTTTCAAATGAAATGGACAACATTCTGCTATTTGTGTTCTATTTGTTTGAACCAGCATCTGCTTCCTGAATTAAATAATGATACGGGTGTACCAGCTAAATTAGATGCGTTAAGACAGTTATATCATCTAGTTCGGTCTTTTCTGTAGTGACCTCTCATCAAAGCAAAGGTAGCAAGTCTTTGTTAAACCACACTTAATCAGGGCAATCATAGATAACCGCTAACTTTTCATAAAATATTATAGATGTTTTTTTTATTTTATTTTATTTAGATCCTAATGTGAATATCTTCGTTCAGTTCAAAATCAATCCGACCAGGCCACGACATATTCATGAAATAGTTTTAGAGGAAAAGTTGAGCCAGCTCGGTTGGATTGGTTGAGCCATCTCGCAAACTGTCGATTGCTATGCAATCGACAGTTTGCGAGATCGAATCCACTGTGGGTGTTTGTGATTGCCTTTCGGTTGGAGATGAATTTGGTTCGCCTAGTGTGAGACGTTATCCCCGCTTATTGAAATCTTGAAAAATGTGCATATTGTTCTCCAGAGCAGGGTTGCCAGACTATATAAAAATTAATAAAAAATATAAAAATGAATGAAAGAAATAGGAAAAAAAATTAACCTATCCACGGTAGTAATGTACTATAGATCCTTAACCTATCGTGGATGGGAGTTACTTTAAAAAAAAAATAAAAAAATAGAAACATTTCTTCTCTCGCGCGTGTGTAATCGAATTCACATCCAAGTAATCCATCAACTCACCGTGCATTCGTGGAAAAG
The DNA here is from genome assembly GCF_054136105.1 of Typopeltis vanoorti. Classification (NCBI taxonomy): domain Eukaryota; kingdom Metazoa; phylum Arthropoda; class Arachnida; order Uropygi; family Thelyphonidae; genus Typopeltis; species Typopeltis vanoorti. The sequence goes on from NC_143556.1 coordinate 139,336,782, forward strand.
TATTCTGTCTTTTCGAACAGAATGTCATTCTACAAGTGCAAAGTGCGGTATCCTTTAGCGTGCAAAACATATTTGTCTATCGAATAAGAAAGCATCAATAAAAGACGTTAAAATATAACCATATACTTCTACTATTCTGTTGGCAGTTAGTGTTGGACTGTGTATCGAATTTTTTAACCTGCGGTTCTAAAATTTACCTATTTTTGGATGATAAAACAAATCAAAATAAACAGCGATTGTTTTAAACACTGAATTTCTTCTCATAATTCACAAAAACACTTATTTTCTAGAGAATATTGTCATATTTTCGTTAACATTATCTAGCATTACCATAAAATGCAGACTTAATTTCAATAACTATTTGGTTCTATGTTAGAATATCATCTGTAGTGTGTTCGTGGTATTTCACAGCGACTCTAAGGTTTCTCATTCTCCGGCAGAAATATTTTAACTTAATGGTCACTAACTTATCACGGAACAGAACGTGCGAAGCAGTACGCGTGCAAAAAATCAGTGTCGAAGACGACTGAAAAGAGAAGTGTAATACTGTATATCAAGTCAATTTTAGAATGATCACAGTTCCTTCAAAATCGTTTCGACTTTAGCTTGAAAAAAAAAATGAATTCTACAACTCGTTCTTCTTTCTTATCCCCCCAAAGATTCATTAAGGATTTAGCTCTTCCTTAGCCACGAAGTAAGTGTAACTTCTGTAACTGTTCAAGGATAGAAAAGAGGATGAGTTGTGATAATTTCTAAAGATAAGCTATGGGCGTTTCTTCTATAGCATAAGTTCTGAGCACAATTGAAGGCGTTACCACTCCCACCCGAATACTTATCTAAGATACTCACGATTCTCTGAATGTATTTCTGGCGAAAACCCAGATGATACGAAGCACTTGATACAGTCAGAGGTGATCTGCCTTCATCATATATGCATGAGTTGAAGGAAAAGAGTGAAACTAAAATGCAATTGTACGTGTGAGTGGGTTCACTGTAGTACTCAAATAGAGAGAGAGAGAGAATGATGAGTGTGTGGATAGAATCATGGACGGGAAGAAGCTGACTCCAGAAATATAGGCAAAGGACAAGAAAACTCACTTCCCATTTGATCAGGGGAAGATATTGTCTACATCCCTAGCCTTTTCAAAGTCGAATTTGGATTTGTTGACGGCTCTTCGAACCTGTTGCAAGATGTAGGGCTGGATATGTATGAAGCTTCATCTTCCTCAAGCCAATTATGATATGCTGAGGTTAATTTTTCGTTATTTACCAGGTTCCATAGCGCACTTAATGGAGCATCAAGTTTTGGATAGGGATTTGGTGGTGGGGAGGAATAAGAAATGAAGGAAGGACTATTTTCCAATCAGAATTAATTTCATTATTAGATCAGTTGAAGTGCTTCGATCAGAAGAATGGAGAGGCAATAGGAAAAGAGGAAATCACGAAGGTCATCCCATTTGGCACCAGTGTAGTGCCAAGGAACGGAGACTAGAAGTCGATGTTGGGAGATGTTTTATTATATCTACAGTATATTGCAGATGATTATCTTGAATTCCGTTAGATATATGGACAATCTACGTTACAGTTTCTAACAGCATATTTGATATTTTCTTTCTTGTATTAGATTTTAGTTTTTTTCTCAAATTATATCGACGACTGAATAGAAATTAAAGTATAAATCTCAACAACTTTGGAGTTGAGTAGAAAGTATACTTTACAATGTCACTGGTTAATTCATCACCAAGGCGCTTTTCCATCCAGTGGTATTAATGTAAGGAAGTAGAACTTTCCTTCTTTTCCATTCACAAGCAACTCCATCAAGTATATTTGGAAAGTTCAAAAGTTGTTTCCTTCTAATTGTTTCCTTATAATAATAATAATAATAATAATAATAATAATAATAATAATTGCCATCTGTTAATCTACTCAGCAAAATTTCGTGCGGTAGCTCCATTTCACAATGATGATTTTCATACGGCCGTCGAATACTTCAAAAGTGAAATGAAGCATTTAAGTCTAACCATACCAAAGAAATGAGAAGGCATTCAAGCAAGTATGGACATTTATTTAAGTAATAATCGTGTTTAGCAGACACCAGCATCCGAGTTAAGAAAGCATCACCAAAGTGACATTCTAAAGTAACTTTCTACTCAACAGAAAATCTTTACCAATCTGTGAAAATAATAGAGATTGGAGGATTTATTACACCACAGTATTAGATTACCGAGACGAAAGAATAGGGCAGTGACCTTTGACATCGCATGTTTTGTCTTCTTTCTCTCTTTCTTTCCTGTGAGGCAGAGAGAATAAGTTTCGCTCTCATCCAGGACTGCATACACGGCAGCTTAACAGAACCTCACTCATGAGAAAGTGTTGTTTTATAGCACATAACAAATTATATCGTGCAACCTCATTACAGTATTTGCTTCTATTTTGTAGATGAATTTATCCACAAAGGCGAAACTGCAACACGTTTTCACTCTTAAAAGGATTTGACGGTATTGTAGTCTAGCTTCCTGGAAATGGGTAAAGAAAGAAGGTAAAGTAGAAGAGTTTCTTCTACTAGTAAAGTAGTTTCTTCTACTTTACCCTTCCTGGAATGGGTAAAGTAGAAAACGAATTCTAATTACCTTCGCTAAAATTTGACTAATAGTATACAGTATACTCTGCAAAACTAAGTTCTGTAACGTCTTCAGAAAGAATTGCAGGTTTCAGTCTGACTAAACTGAAAATCCATCTACAGATGTCATAGAACTTATTTCTAGGATATGCAGTCATATAATTTTTTTTCTATAAGTCTAAGCTTCAAATGAAACATTTTGGAGTTTTTGCTTTAATTCTTAGTTTACTAAGGTCCTTTCTCTCTCGCTGATCTCCATCCACAGGTCTAGTGCACTAAAAGTGCTATCGGAAGTGTTACATTTTTGAACCTTTTCAGTTCATGGCGAGTTAGCTGGTTTCATAAGGGAACAATAGAATTTTCCTCTTGGAAACTTGACATAAGGTTTAGCGTGCGTTTCATCCTCCAAACATCTGCAGAACAAATGCGATTAACAGGCATCTTTCAGTGACCTCATAGTTGTTTCGGCCAGAACTTCAACCATGCTAATACATTATTTTATTTCCATTAAAATTTCTGTCCCGCCTTCAAACATCCCTCTTTCTTGTGTTTTGTGCAGTAGACAATGTATCATTTGTTTTTCCCTAAAGATTTCTTCTGCTGTATGTCGGCATCAAAGCCTTTATGTAATAAAAAAAATCACTTACCGGTATTTAGGAAACGTTTTATATCCGCTTAACAATAATATATTTATTGTTAAAAGACCCAACGTTTCGTTCCCTTTCATTTGGTGGTATTGAAGAATTATTTAAACAATTGCGAACTTGTATACTATAAATTCGATAAGGAAAAAAAATCGAAACGTAGTTGCTGTTAGAGTTTCAGCCTGGTACGTAGTTCCTTCCTTCCACTGGCGACCTCTTGTGGGCGTTGTTCTTGAGCAAGCTTGTCATTGAACAGGATGTATGCCAAATCTTGTTCAAAATTAAGCCATCCTCTCTATTACAGCTGAAGTGGTTTTTGTAGCACTTGGATGACCTCCAGGAAAAGTACCTTCTTTAAATTTGGATCTTGGAAAGAGGCTCCCCCCCCCCCTCCATTGCATGAAGGTATTTTTTTCATCCCATTATATGAAGTGCTCTTCAAATACAGCAAAACGGTAGTACACGATTCTGACTTAAGTTTATAAACATGCGGGTTCTGTTTTCATGTTGCTGCTTTGTCAAAACTGTTAGGAACCACTCATGGGATGTTGACAGTTATTGCTATGTCTGAGGAAAGGTAAAGAATTCCATAACTTGTATGCTTTATTAATATCATGTTATGTAAGATCATACTTAGCGTGATGCATCTTTAAAATATGATATTTGTCCCGATCTTAACCTACAAATTTAACTCTTATAGTAAAGCTCCTACATTGCTTAAACGAAAGATTAACATGCATCCGAAATCATTAGGAAAAAAAAAAAAAACTCCGCTAACGCCATTCATTCCCAAAGAAATTGGTAAAACTCTTTTAGTGCTCACTAACTTTTGGAAGTAGGTGGACGGCTGGTCTCCGCTCTTAGTCGATGACTGCTAATTCCTTTCAGAACTTTTGACAATCGACCTTTGTCTTTTCGCGTCTGCATATAAATAGATGCTTCGAAATAAATTTAATAATATATTTAAGATCTCAACACATCACTGTTATAATTTTACAGTATTTGGGAATTATATAATTGTAAACATATATATTACGAAGTTGAAAGATAATAAATAAGAAAAGTGAAAAAAAAAACATAATTTCTGAGTTAATTTGTGTCCACATTGGTAGTTGTAACCTCAAATTTAAGCAGAAAAAATATTTTTAGTGAATACTGATCATACAATCGAGAAACCATTCCTATCAAGATTCCGAGGCTAAACGAGCAGTTCGACGTTTGAGCCTTTAAAAAAAAAAAATAAAGAAAATAAAGAAAATTACCTCGAACTTCAGAGGAGGTGGCTGCTCGTAATGCGCATTCGTCATCCATTGCATTAGGCAGCACTTAAGGCAAGATTTCTTGGATCCGATTTAAATATAGAAAATGTTAACAGGTACAACGTAAATTACTAGAATCACAGCCTATTAATTTTGTCGGAAGCAAAACAAAAACTATTTTACTTTAAACATAAGATTTATATCATTTTAAAATTTTCTTTATATCTACATTAATTTTAAGAAATTAATAAACATGACTTAATTTTGAAGGTATTAATTTGAGAAGTCCCAAGCTGGTCCATAGACATAACACGGACACGTCACTCAAGGTTTTGTCCCAATCATTTGAGAGGAGGAGGCATTTCTTTATGTCATCATGGATATGTATCTCCAGAAGCATAACGTCTAAATTGGCCTAGCTCTACTAAAAACAGGAACAGAATTCTCCAAGATGAAAACAAGCTGATGACCTGCATAAAGCATAATGATGGGTTTTATGATTTTTATGGTATGCGCACTATCGAATTCCATCTAACGATTCAAGTCATTTGTTTGATCCGAGTGCATATAAAATTCTTTAAATTATTTCAGTATGTCGAATCTTGTACCTTGTAAAGAATAGTATTCGTTTTTTTTCCTATTTTATTTTATTTGGATTATGCAGTAAGCATAAAATGGCCACCATCTATGTCACTAGTGATTTCAGAGCGACTTCGATTGCAAACATTTCTCTCATTTTCTCGTCCTCTTTATCTTTCAAAAAAAAAAAAAACTGTAAAGAGCGATATTTCACGATAAAACAGCAATGGTTTTTTCGATGTAAGTCACGGGGTAGCAGAGCGGAACTTGAGAAATTTAATTAGATTGCACCAGATTCAAACATGCCGACTCTATTTGAGAAATAAAAAAATGCCTTCGTCTATCCGGGAATCAATTGCATATCTCGGTGAGTGAAAAAAAAAGTTACGAAAGAAAAACATCGCTGTATAAAGTACATATCTCAAATGCTGAAAATATTTTGAATCGTTCTTAGACTAGGAAAAAAAAAGCATCGCATTAATGTTTGCAAATCAATGTAATAAAATGTTTAACATGAATCGTCCATTTTTTTTTTTTTTGTTATTCTAGATCATTTGGAATTTTTTTATTCATTTCTGTGTTAGCTTATTGGAATTTTATCCTTCATCACGACCAGGGGCTGCTCATGCATAGGCACTACGGAACTGCACCACCAATTTTTATCGATATATAAATATATTTATTAATTTATTTATATTTGCTTGTAATATTTAATTTTATCAACAATCTTCTACAATTCTCTTATTTTGTATAAAAAAGAATAAAAATCCATTTTGTAGCACTTAGGAAGGCGAAGGACTACCAGCACTTATTCACCACAGTGTCATATAGCTACGTGCGAAAGCACGTAGTACGTGCTTCCGCGCACGTCATAGTGAGATGCGCCTTTTTTGAGTGCCATCTCCTATCGGAGGTCAGCGACCACCTTGGCAAATTTTGAGAGGTCCTCAGCCACTCTGAACAGTCCCTCAGAGTTGATGCCAGTCCACTGTTTGATATCCGCCAGCCAAGATTTTCTTCGTCTTCCTTGTCCTCTTCTTCCATTTAACTTCCCTTTTATAATTAATTGAAGTATCTTATATTTTTCATCACGAAGTAGGCGACCAAGATATGCAGATTTTCTTCTTTTTATGGTATCTAAAAGTTCATTTTCATTTCCCCATTTGTTCCAGTACTTCTTGATTGGACTATAATAAATTTAGTTTAATCCTTTAGTGTAAGCAAACAAAGTTTGCGCCTGAAGTATCTTCAGGACTGAGGCAACTCGTGATAAAGGCGGGCCAAGCTCTCATCACTCCTTGTCTCAGTATCTCCCATAATGCAAGGCACATCTCCTTGTGGACATGTATAATGCTATACATTAAGGGAAGGGCCACTACCCAGTCCGGTTTTCGACCTTTATTGAGGTCTCTTCAGTGGGAGCCAGACCCAGAGGTGGTGATACCAAGATGGAAGCAATGGAGAAGTCATATTTACCTGTAAGTTGCCAAAAGGTGTCTCACCTTATTATTAAATTACTCTGGATTTAGAAAAAGATGTTGGCTCTTCCCTTAATACATAGCATTATACATGCCCGCAAGGAGATGTGCTTTGCATTATGGGAGATACTGAGACAAAGAGTGATGAGAGCTTGGTCCACCTTTATCACGAGTTGCTTCAGTCCTGAAGATACTTCGGGCGCAAACATCAGTTTCCTTTCTGGTCGTGCACTAAGATTGGAATGTGCTGATGACAGCACACTCCATTCCGCTTTTTTTGCTTGCACTTGGATAAAGGATTAAACTAAATTTATTATAGTCCAATCAAGAAGTACTGGAACAAATGGGGAAATGAACTTTTAGATACCATAAAAAGGAAAAAATCTGCATGGCTTGGTCACCTACTTCGTGATGAAAAATATACTTCAATTAATTATAAAAGGGAAGTTAAATGGAAGAAGAGGACAAGAAGACGAAGAAAATCTTGGCTGGCGGACATCAAACAGTGGACTGGCATCAACTCTGAGGGACTGTTCAGAGTGGCTGAGGACCTCTCAACATTTGCCAAGGTGGTCGCTGACCTCCGATAGGAGATGGCACTCAAAGAAGAAGTGCAAGACAAGAACAGATACTATGTTTACTCCCTATGCAACACAACGGGGTTATCAGTTTCCTTTCTGGTAGTGCACTAAGAGTGGAATGTGCTGATGACAGCACACTCCATTCAGCATTTTTTTTTTCATTTGACAGATTTGTTATATTGAAATTATCGAATTACTGATCAACATTCCTGCATAGTCCAACTTGAAAATCAATAAACTTCCATCTTATGTTTCTTTCATACAATCTTCCTTCTTTGGAGTGGTCATTCTCGTACTGTTTCTCCAAAGCTTTTCTCTGTTCAAGGAGTATATGCACGGCACCGATGTGCAATAGCAGATTTTTCAACCTTTCGTGTGGGTGGGATCGATATTGTGTGTGTATCAATAACATTAATATAACAACATTTTGAAATTGTATAATGCGTTTATAACTTGGGCGGAAATAAGTGAATTAAATACAAAGCAGTCTTGTCGGTTTACTCATCATTTTTAATTTTCCCAGAGCAGTATTTTTATCATTTGCATTGCACTATTTTTCATGCTAGAAGTAAACTGAAATTCCCCAAGCTATTCAACCTGTGAGAGAATGCAGACAATCACAGATTGACCATTTTATTAATAGTATTCTTGTGGCATTATTCATTATCACAACTGTTCACATAACTGTTTTTGGCCAAAGCACGTGTAGTATTGTGTTGCAATTAAAATGGTCTGATGGAAATTGTCCAAAACGAATTAATAGACAGATGGTAAAAACCAAATTTCATTAAATTCCACCGTGCCATTGAGAAAATGTCAATATCACTTCGAATCATTTTGCCAATAAAATGATCCTATAGAACCGTCAGTAAACTGAACAGATAAACATTCTACTTAATCCATGCTAAATCCAGGATTGTATTAAATTCCATTATAACCAGAGATATGTGATTATTGCAAAAAAGCTTTGCAGACATTATGGTGTGCTCTTACAAATAGTTCGATTAAAACCAAGAGGTTGCTTGAACTCGAAAACCCAAGATTCTGCCATAAAAAAAAGGAGAAATCAACTAGTAGATGGCATACACAGTTGACTTAACATGTTGATCTAATAGTCTGCTGTAATTTTAACCAATCTCGACTCCTGCTGTGCAATGCTGCGCATTATCACGATGCGCAGCTTCGCATAATGTGGAATCGCTATACTATAGGAAATACAGAATTGTCTAGAATGTGGATGAAGTTCGGTTACCGTTTTTCAAAGTACTGCGAAAAAGGATAGAGAGTGTAACCCAGACGAGAAGAAGCACCGTGTTTAACAGCGTGGACGATTCACTCTGTTAAATAGTATTTCTTGGCTTGCGTATCTAAACACGTCCATCTGATTTTCATGATTACTATGCAAGCCTGCATAACACCTCGCAGGATGTTACGGTAACTCAAAACTGAGTCCCGCTTACCAGCATTGCGCACAGTTATATTTTTAGTGTGCATCTCGTTGACTTATTGCAGGGAAACATCGTTTATTACGGGTAAACCCACTGTTTCGCAACTGAAATCGTATTTTGATTTTTTTTATTATTAGTAAATGTTGCACTAACTCGTTTCCTCCGCTCCTCTCTAATATTTCGAGCAGACAGTTTCAGGAAAGATTTTGAAGTTGGTTTACATTTCTTGACTTCTCAGGACAGGAGCAAGAATTCTTTACCCTTTAGAAGTCATCATTGAGTAAAATGGTTTTACCCGTGGGTTCGCAAAGACCAGGATAGTGCAAACTTTGAGTAGGAACATCCTAAGGAAGAAATCGAGATCATGATGGTTAGAAATGTGGCTTTTGGTGCACAAGAGAACATAACACCAACACACACACAGTGATTGATGGATGTTGTCATTGTATTTGCGTAAATACAATGTTGCATATGTTCAATATTCTCGCAGCGTACTTAACAGGTCTTTTCCTCGGCAAGTTCCCCTTTTCCTCAGAAATGAAACTGACTTCAAGGATTGACGACTTTCATCAGTGAACGAGGTCAACGGGAGGGCAAAGGACGCCATTCGAGTGGTCATAAAAAATGAATGGCCTTCAAAATTGTTTTGAGATTTTCTGTTTTGGAAAATCAGTGAAGGTGACCATGCTGCTGATGACGAAGACGTTTTTTTTATAATACTATTAAGAAAAAGCCACGGATGATCTGATAGTTCCTTGTACGTAGTCCAGATGCCTGTTTTCAACTTTAAAGATATTTACGTTACACAGTTTGATGACGCCTTCTTTCATGAACGACTCTCACATATCGGTCTCATGGATTATGAAATCGCTAATTATTTAAATGCTGTGTTTGGAGAATAACTGCGATATTAAATGTTTCTTCATATATTAAAAACTTGTGAAGATCAGTCAGTAGCGACGACGTCGTTTGATGGGAAAGACATGTTCGATCCAGTCGCCCTTCGACAGGAAGTGCTTTTCATCTCCGAGGAAGGAAAATTAGCTGACCCCTTACTTAGTGGGCAGGATTTCATCAAGAGAACTTGCAACTGATCAAAGAAAACACGTTTAGTCTATCTACAAAATACGTTTAATTGGGACTGCTGTGCAAATATCACTCGTCTACAAGGACTAAATGATATAATTTATACATGGATTTGCTTTTGTGAGTTCTCGTATTTCATCAGTATGAATTCGACGAAAGGGCTTTAATATTAAACCCAATTTCCGACCCCTCATTAAAAGTGTAATATAGTGCGACATACACTTAGTTTTGGACGAGATGACCTTTAGTGGCATTTACACCCGATGAATTGTGCAGCTTGTATATCTGGATATTAAACTCAGCTCTCTTCATTAAAACTAAGAGGCATGGGTTTATATGGAAGATACTTTTATTGATATTTTTAGAACAGGAACTCTGCTGCATGATTTGCAGTTATCGTCTGACACTAAGTTAAATTACTCGTGAATTTCCTTCCGATTGTGATCATGTTTTGGTTCCTTTCTAAAGTCGTTGAACGTTTGTCATAACACAGTCCTGTTGTGCTTCATCTTCTCCCTAAGCGAAATAAAGCCATGTTTGCATGGTTAAATTCTCCCTTGGGCTTCAGTAATCGAAAATTTTTGTTTAAAGACTGAGACGATTGAGAATTTATCTAACACCCAAATTTATTTTATTTTAGGTATTTTTATTATTTATTTCATGAGTATTTATTTTTTTCTGTTTATTAATTTTATTAATTTATTTATTTACTGCGACCAAAGTTTTTGGAGTATCAGTTTAGAAATGCATACTCTTGTCGGGATTCGAATCCATAATCGATGATCTCGGAAACCGGAAATCTTATATTTTAATGCAGCATCAGGAATATTGAATACTCTTAATACTTAACTTCTTTCAGTTCAGTACTGCACAGTCTTATGAACTACAATGCAGAATACATTTACCGAACTGTATTCTTCTCAAATTTGTGCGTTAGACATTTTGATAAATTTCCAAAGTGAAATCTCTGAAAGGAAAATAAGCATTCAGTTGAGTATTCAGAGAAAATGAGGTAATATTTTGTGTTGACCTCGAGTACATCGTCATCCGGTTATAAGGCCGAAATTTTCGTTTCCTTGAGGTGATACCGCACTTGTACTGTTCTGCTAAAGCAGGCCACGGGTGGTCGAATGTGCGGCGCGTGCATACGTGCCCGAAGGTATGTGATAATCGCATGTTCGATTCCCACCTCTGCCTTAAAGGAAAATTTCTCGAGGCATTTTCCAGTTAGTTCTAATTAGCCGGCCTCGTTGAGACAACGCGCCGCATGCTACGGACAGTAGAACAAGCACGGCCACATTAAAAAAAAAAAAAAAAAAAAGAGCAAAAAAAGAAAGAGGAGGAGACGTTGCATGTGGATCGTTATATGTCGGACCTAAAGGGGGGGGGGGTTAGGTGATTTCTAGGAGATTACTTGGATCGCTTTTATCAAACAACAGTGGTCATTATCAATGCACTGCTCACTTACTTCTGATATATATTTATTTATTTTCATTTATGTTAGCTAACCGGTCTTGGACAGTTGTTTGGACTTGGAATCCAGTTCGCTCCCATCCGGAAACACTGTTCTTGAAACCCAACATGGAACTTTTCTCGGGCACTTCAGCCCTCCAATAAACGGAGAAGTGGTCTCACACCGGGTGATAAAATTCATCTACCACCAAACAACAATCACAAACATCTATGCCTATGGCGAGATTTGAACTCACTACCTGTTGATGAGTGGAAACGCTATCCCCCCCCCCCCCCCCCCAGGTCAGAGAGGCAGGCAAATGACATGCCCTGCTTTTGTTACAAATTATTCAGTGCATATTATAATTAATATCATTATCACTCGGATATTTAACACAATTACATTTTTTTGTTCTTGGTTTAATTCTTTCATAATATCTTCGTTTCTTTTGTGATCAAATAGGGTACACTTTGCAGTTTTTCTCATAAACTTCATTTCTGCTGTTGTTAATTTCTGCTGTGGTTTTAAAGTACAAGCCATTAGGAAAAAGAAAACCAGGACGTCCTCTTAAACGAATCACCGATGACTTCTAAGGCTGGAACAGGCCATGCTAGGCCTAAATCCTTGATACGTATGATGATAATAATGATGATGACATATTTTTGTTAACACGAAGAGGAGTATTTTAATGTTTTACGGTAACAATTTAAGTAGGGTTGCTGTTTGTAGTGAGTCTCCTCCCCATCTTCTTGTTTTGAGCTGTAACCACATCCAAGTTCTTCATCCTCAAGTCCTCCTCCACCAGCTCCCTCCATCACTTCTTTGATCGCCCGAGTTTCCTCCTCCCCAGCACATCCATCTGTATGACCTTTCTTCCCACATACTCGTCCTCCCTCCTCATCACATGACCAAACCTTGTCTCCTGTATCGTCACTCCACAGTTCGTAAATTTCGCCGTTCTCCTTACGTAGTCATTTCTAAGACGATCCTTTCTGGTCACACCGCACATCCACCTAAGCCTTGTCATCTCCGCTACCTCCATCGTGCTGATGTTATTTTTCCTCAGGGCCACAGTTTCCATAGCATACGTCATAGCTGGTCTCACTAAATATTGCCTTTTAGGTTGATCGGCACCCTCTTATCGCATAGCACTCCAGTCATCTCTCTGAAGTTCCTCCATTCTGCTTGTATCCTGCATCTCACTTCCTCTCAGCCTCTCCATTCTCTTTCACTGTTGAACCTAAGTATCTAAAGTCACTGACCTTCTTGATGACATTTTCTTTCCAGATCTGTCTCCTGATTGCCATCCACTTTGCAACACATATACTCTGTCTTACTTCTGCTCGGTCTCATACCTCTCTCTTCCAGTACTTTACTCCAACTTTCCAGTTTAGCTGCCACTTCTTCTCTTGATTCTGCGCACAGCACGATGCTATCCGCATACAGCATAGTCCAAGGCGCGTCTTCTCTCACCTCCTCTGTCACCACCTCCATCACAATATTAAACAGGAAAGGACTTAATGCTGACCCTTGATGCAAGCCAACTGCCACTTGAAAACTTTCTGTTTCTCCCAGGCAGGTCCTAACTCTTGTCTTCACATTTCTGTACATAATAAATGAAATCTCTCATTTTTTTTTCATTTTATTAATATTAGTCTTTTTTATTGTGGTCCCTGTTGCATGAGAGGTAGGTGGTCAACCTATAGTACGTTAGTACCATGAATGGTCAGAGAGCTTAGAAATGAGAAACTAGTTTATGATGGCGTGTGAGAGGAGACTGTTCCAAAGGAGAGCAGTAGAAGGAATGAATGGATTTAAAGAAACGTTTGATCTGTGATTTAAGAGGTGTCGGGTGGCTATGCATGTACTTCAATAGTTTAAGTAGGGGGATTATAAATTAGTTCATATGTACGATAACAATGGAAGATGCTTTTATAGAAGGTGCATGCAGAGGAAACTAAACGACTGTAAAAGTGGGTGGAGTAAGCTCTAAGACATGGATCATTCATTAACTAAATCGCTCTTTTATGTATTGATCAAATATTTTTAGGGGAATCTTAGGGACGGCACCACCCAAATGCGAGAATATTAAAAGAGCCCGAGAATATTAAAAGAATATTGAAAGAGCCTGTAGTTATTCTGTAGATAAGCACTAGTGGTACCGCAGTATAGTTTCATTCGCTCTAGAAAAAACACATTGTTCCCCTTATAGGCGGTAAATATGTGTAGAGATAAAAAATAATTCGCATTTCAGAAACGATTCATAGCGACGAATCTTTCTGTTGAGAAAAACAAATGACACCTTCATACTTTTGTTATTGTAAAAATAATGTTTTATTTGATATCATACGATGTAATGTACATATGATCCTTAAGTACTTCGTTATAAATCACAAGAACTAATCTGTGGTAACCAATAATAAAATAGAAATAGTATTATCAAATATAGTTTTTATCGGAGCTTGGCAAGTACTTTAAAATGCACTTTGAGTATTACAGCTGATTTTCAATGGTGCTTTTGAGCTACTCTTTCTGTGTTTAATCTAAGCAAAACATTAAAACCATATCTTCAACTACCAACTGCTAGTCGTATATTAGTTAGCCAAGTGTTTGTAATTGGATTTTGGTTTTCCCCTGATTCTCTTTTGCTAGAAATTTGTTCGGACGTCTCTGCGTCTTCGGAACATGCTCTGACTTACAAGACATCATGAACACGTGGTCCGTGATTGTAGCGTGTGGAATGAGGTGGAAGAAAATTTTACCAGTTCTGCTACTCATTCTAAAGATAATACTTCATAGGCTGAGTGCGCCACATACTTTCTGTCCTTTTTTAATTTTTATTCTAGCCACGGATTTTGATTAAGAATGTTCAGCGATCTTAATCAAAATCCGTGGGTTTGCACGGAATGGGTTTGCACATGCGTATTTAGCTCATAGGTAACATAAGCAAGGAGCTAAAACCTAGTGAAACTGCTTCTTCATTTTTATTTTCTTTGAAAAATAAAAATGAACTGATCAGCAATTACTCCGAGAATTTCAGACTCACAGTTGTCCGTCTGTCCTTAGCCTTTATACGGAAAATTTTCACTGATTCGTGAACCTACGTATACTCCGTAGGTTCACAAGGTTTTAATTACAGTTTACTGTCGATCTTCATTTTTAGGCACTGCATCTTTGTTCTTTTATACATTATAAAATGCAGTTTGGATTTTTGTTAAAGTTGGACAGCAATAAATACCGAACGAAAACCAACGAGTATTTTTCACTGCTCGGGAATGATGAAGTGAAGTTGCCCTTGGGCGCTACTGATTTTCATCTCTCGCCGGAATATTAATCCTCATCTCTAAACGTAACTCTCATTAATCTGTTTCCTTTTTGCTTCTTTATAACAGTCGTACAACATACTTCACTACCACGAATACGCCTGCAATGAGATCCGATATGACGGCAACAGTTATCATACATTTAAATCATATGTGAAGATACACCGCCAGTTGAAGAGAAATCGATTAAACTTCTTTTTCCCGACTAGACAGTTCTTACCGAAAAATAATTTAACTCTAACAGAGATATATTTATATACATTTTAGATAATGTTCCATGCCACAAAAAAAGCAACAACCATGCGAAATGGATTTGATAAATATTACGTACATTGATATTACGAATGAAAATGATTGATCACTTTCGCGTGACGCTCTCTCGATCTCAGACTTACTCCACAACATAAATAAGAAACATAGCCGTTTCTAAGTATCTGAAGGAGTAGTCATCGAAGGTTAGAGCATGGAACACGTTCTTCAACAAGGTCTTGCTACTACTTCTCTCTGTACTAACTGATCAATTCCTCAGTGGGGAGCAAATAGAGCTCTTTATCTGCTGTTCGTTTACAAACTATTACCGCTATGGCTGGATTGTTTATGTTGAAAGGTTCTCCATAGGATGGTCACTTAAAATTTTAAATCTAGCATAGATTAGGTATAAACTGTATATTTTCCACAACGCATAAACATATAAAGGTGTCGCTCCGTTGTCGAAAGTAGTATGATAAATTTGGTACTTTGTTGTATCTTCACTTAAATTTACCGAATCATTTCCCTACTTTGCCTTAAATCAGTCAACCTTCAGTATGTAAAGTAATCAACATTAGCAGAAATTAAAGGAAAATTATACTTGCGCGCTGGTTAAATATTTTGCGTTGATGAATTCCCGCAGAATTTGGGAAAAGAACTGAATTCTTTATGAGCAATATTTTGGCTCCTGCTAGTTGAACCACTTAAGTGAAGAAGCAATCAGGATAGATAAAAGTACTGCATGAAGGACGCTGAATCCTTTCTGTTGTAGCTCGAATAATTAGCGCCGTCTGGATGTACTGAAGGATGGTGCGTTGTTGTTACATTTGGCAAAAGATACTTGACAGTTTCTTTCGGCTAAATGTCTTTAAATTGAAACTTTTTCAGTAAATCATATTCCGGTTACTACAATGACATCCTCTCTTAGTAAACAAATGCTTCCAAATACAAACGAATGTCTGTGAAAGAAACTGTCAAAGATGTGGGAGACCCTCCAAGAAGTAAAACAAAAGCGGCCATGTACGAGTATGACTGCGGCTGGAGGACGATATCAAGACTCTGGAACCCAGGCTTCAGTACTTTGCACCCTTTCTCATTTCTTGATTGCGATAAGATTCTAATTTCTTTAATTTCGAAAGGCCTCAGTATCTTCAACCAAAATATTGTCTTAAAGGACTTTGATGGATTGACTTTATCAGTGCATCGAAGAGGGAATTATTTACTGCAGCATTGCCTCAGGTCCTAAGAAGACGTTAATATGCACCCCAAAAAACACGCGGTTGCCTCGAAAGCCAATGGCGTTTGTGATTGCTGTCACGTTTTTTTGTTCAAAGATCAGATTAAGTCAAAGTTCCAAAATCGCAGAATAGAACTGGGCGTGGATGATCGTATTGGTTGGCCTTGAATAGTCCGTGTGTTATGTTATTTATGCCGCTGTTTTTTTAATGACCACCTGTAACTAAACGATCACGAAAACAAAATCTAAGCTCTAAAAAATAAGAAAAACAAAGAAAAATAATTCTCTTTTGTTGTTGCTCAACTGACTTTTTTTGGAGGGGGGGATTCGTAGGGTGTTTCATTTCTCCAAACAGGTAAATCGGCCAAAAGGAAATTGGAGTCGTCTAATTAGCCATACTCAACTGATAGAAAATACTCTGGCCTCATTGCCTTAACTTCTTCGACCATCTAAACCAGTGGTTCACAAACTGTGTGCTGCGGGGGCTCTGAGGAACTACAGCAAACTACAATATTATTATGTAATTTTTTCAAATGGCTAGTAAGTTTTTAGGCCACAAATACTTACTAATTAATAAATGAAACTGTTAGGTATTTCATTTGGCCTAGTGAGGCCGTGACCAGAAAAAGTTTGGGAACCTCTGTTCTAAACGCGCCCACACAGCTCAGTCGGTTTCGACTGTCCTTTGGTTGGAAAGACCTGGGTTCGAATCCCGTCTAGGATGCGAAGAACCTTTATCAGGGTCTTTCAACTGAAGGTGAGCTAGCCGGTCTCATACGGAGGCAGAGGGATTTTCTCCCGGAAACTCGGATTTTTCCAGTCATACTCAAACCAATGTCTTTATTTGCGAAGTTTTCTGCTTCGAAACCTCATAGAAATTACTTCTGATAGAAAAATGCGGCCACTCTATGTTATGAGATAATTCCAGTAGAGTTGTCTAATTAGCCATTTTATATTTCTCCCAGAATGTTAATTAATCCACAAAAACACCAGTAAACTACGTTTTTTTTCCCGAATATTGTTTGTAATGAACTGACAATGCACATAAATTACGTAAGTATTTTATATAAAAAAGCAGTATTTAACACAATAATAATATTGGCTTCTGTATCGTAATTCCCTTATTAAATGATAAACAACTCCTCTTCTTACACATATCTTTGCTAAATATTCCACCAGTTTTTTTTTCTTTTTTTGGGGGGGGGGGGATAATATTCGTATTCACTGTTTATTGTGTATTTCGCAAAATTTAGCGGCTACGAATTACATTTGTAGGCTACTGTCATTTCTAGTATTTTTATCCAGCCGTGTTCATCAAAACTCGGTATCGAACAGTTTCAGAACTAACCTTTACTTCGTTATTAATTTTGTTGCAAGATTTCGTATGCTATGACCTTGCACGAGATTTGGAATGACTGCGTTGGCATGGCTTCCTGCCAGTTTCTGCACGCCGCTCCAGTTTGTTTCATTGCCAACAAAATATACATTATAATTCCTGCTGACGTCCTACATCTCTGACCTCGACTGATGACAAAGTTCTTGTTAAAAGATACAACACATACATGCACAAGCACTGAAACCGATCTTACTAAACCTGTTCTTCCTTGCGGTACTGTACGCAGCAGCCTAGTCAAACTGCGTATATGTCCTTGCTTGTATGCAGTATCCTTAAGCCATTCTTCTTCTTCTGGTTCAAGCGAGTAGGCCATGTTAGTTACTCTATATGCCCTTGAATTCTTTTCTGCTGTAGAACTATATGGGGCGACAACTCTGTGCTTGCAGTGAAGATGTAGTTTGATTTGCGTGATATTTCTAGTTATATTGCCAACAAGCGCAAGTAAAAATTTGTGGCCTTTGTACTGCCATGTTAAACGTCATACTTGAGGGTTTCCTTAAAAAGAGGGAACAACAAAAGAGTTGTATTCTTATACGTAAGCGCATAAACTATGAAGTTTTATTTTTTTTAAATGTGTAGTTATAATATGCCAAATTCATATTATGACTATACATTTTCCATCTAAATGTTAACGATCGAGAACTTACATTAAGAATCAATATAGCATTAATTATGCAGAAGACACGCCTCTTGATGACAAATAATAACAGGCAACAAATTTCCCGATAGAATTTGCTTTAGGGCATCACATGATGGTCAAATGGCTTATAGTTCAAAAAATCGGAGAAAAAATCGAATTGAAAACAAATATTTTCTCGTTGGATTCTTCCATTATACTGACACTTTGCTTGGAATCGTACCGCGAAGAAGATGATCATTTGTATCTCTGCTATCTAAGTAGTGAAAAAACGAATTCATTCAAGTGTTATCTCCATATTATTCACTTTTGTTCGCCTGACGTTTTATTGTTAATTCCTGACTATCCTCTGACTAAATTAAATACTGTTATGCATAAATATTACAATATAAACACTTTGTGAGTCCCAATAGTAGACTGATGAGTAGATAGTTCAAGAAGTGTTACGAGGGGGAGGGGAATTTGGAAAGTTCTGATTAGGTTCTACCTCATTCTTTCATGGTGATTATCAAACTTTTCAGCACACCCTTAAGGGTAGCCTTTCTCTAAAATCTCAGTACATCATTTTTCTTCAGACACAAAACGTTTGATCAAGATTTTACAGATTGCTTCCTGATATGTTTTAGGAAACGTCAACCGTGACTCCGTCGTCAACTTCAGCTTTTCCGTTTTGCATGCTTAGGATGTTTACAAGCTCTTCTGGTATAATCTGTGACACTTCAGTTATTGCATTGCCATCTTGATATAACATTGAGTAAAATTCTTCATTTCTTTTTGCTATTACTTCTCGGTTTTGAGTTCATCTTGCAGTTTGACGACAATTTGTTTTTTGCTCTTCATCCACTGCTGTTTGGCCATTTTTGCAGCTGCGATTGTCTTCAGTCATTTTGTTGTATGAGTTCACAATCGGTATCTCTTCCTTGATACGTTTTTATTGTTTGGACAGTTAAGTATCAATGTCAAAAAATATCAATACCACTGCGAGATTGCATGAACTAAGAGATTGTTGCGTGGTGTTTTCAAAGAAAACGTGGTTTTATTTTACGGAATGAGAAATTATGGGAACAGCTGAACTTAGACAAATGCGCTTAGACAAATTGAATCCCATAACTGTATCATGGAATGCTGTAGTGTATTTTATCATCATAAAGAACAGTCTCTCTCTCTCTCTCTCTCTCTCTCTCTCTCTCTCACTCACACACACACACACAACAAACACACACCTAGCATTTATTTTCTATAGGCCTTCCATCCTCTGTTGCGTGCATTTATTTAATAAATCACTCGCGAGTTTGCATTTTAGTGACTTTAAGCAAGGACCTAAACTGCTACTTGATCACTTACGGGTTGAGTATGCGAGTATAACCGTGCTACAATTCATAATATGTTCCATATCCGTTACTGTTTTAATATGAAAGTTATAATCTGGTAGCGAACTGACTTTAATCTTCAAGATGGAATATTTTTATAGCAATTCCCCATATGCTAGAGATTGAATAGTACGTTAGTATAGGAACGGGCAGAAAATTGAAGAGAAAGAAGAACCATGTTAGCATGGAATTTGAAAACTGCACATTGCACTTTTTAGGAAACAAAAGTGTATTTCAAGAGAGAGAGAGAGAGAGGAGCAGATAGAATGAATGAGCAATTTTTACAGGATAGTGTGAGAAAAGTAGTATGTTGTTTTCCAAGGTCATTTATACCACAAAATCCATATTTGTGACTTCAATAAAGCATCTCTTTGATTACATAATTGCACTGCAGCTAATATTAGTGCAGAAGTGCTTTTTGAAAAGCCCGCTTCTAGAAAGCATTGCACTCCAAAGCACTCCAGAAATAACGGTAAGGCTTTTATAGCACAAGGAAGCCATGCGACTGCGGTTCTTCTTCCATCACACATCACATGGCATTGCATAGTTTGTAATTTCTCCTTTGAATTATTGAAAACAGGGAAAATTTTTGATATCTGTGTTAGGCGTCCATGTAGTTCAGTCAGTCACAATGACACCCTTGAGAAGGCCTGGCTTTGATTTCCTTTGAACTGGCTACGAGAGGAATCTATCCATCCCCGAAGTTGAGTTAAGCTGATATATTCGAGTTTCATTCTGCAAATGTCTACGCCCTAAGAAGACTTAGGTCGTATATTACCATATCATAGTCTCCAATTGAGTGCAGGGAGCATTTATTTTCCCTTCTCGCCATTAGCGCTCGTGATTACTGTTCCCTAACTAGAGGATAAAACGAACCTGTGTGGTCTGAAGATTATGAAATGAACTTCTTTTACTATAACTTGAACAAAATTATCCAAGAATATTGTTCTTGTAATATAGTAAATACTAAAAAAAAAGTCCAAATCAGAAACGATTTGCTGATCTTTCTGATGACGCAGGTGGATGACAATTCACAGGATTTTGCTTTGTGATTTACAGATACAGGCAATCATGGATAAAGTGAATGTCGAACTTGATATGTGTAAGAAACGTGTGTGTGATTTCTGTTAATAATCAAGAACGTGCTTTATGTTCTACGGTTATTTCTTTGTAAATCGCGTAAAGGCACTGAGTTGATGGTTTTTAAACAGGGGAGACAAGTTGTTTTCCTTCTGTCGCATTTTAAACAAGCAAAAAAAAAAAAAAAAAAAAAAAAAATCCTAATAATTCTTACTGGCCAAGTTTACCAAAGCATCCCATGTACTGTGACTGTGCTGACGATGATGTGCGTGATGATAGTTTGAGCAGTCTGTGCATTCAAGTATTAGTGAATTGTCATTTTGCTACGTGAATGTTGTAATTAATCCACATTTTAGTGGTTGTTTCCTGCGGGCGATTTTTAACTCTTCATTTATGTCTGAAGGGCTTTAGAACAGAACAAAGATAATTCATCTGTTTCATTCTCTTGGAAGGAAGAAGACGTATTTATATTATTTTAATTTACGCATGCCTAGAACGACAATATTGTGTTTGTTTTCTGCTAGAAAACAAACGTAGCGCTTCTTTGAAAATATGCAAAACCAGCTTTAATTTTAACTTATGGCTATCTTATTGCAAATGACAATATGCAGTATAGCATTCCAGTATTCATAAACTGGGATGGTAAAATTGCATTTGCACGTTTTATTTCAAAATTCTGTGACCTCGCAGCTACAAGGTGTAGCTAGCGGGTTTATTTGCCGTAATAGCAAGCGTGCCAGCAATCACACGTCATAGACCTTGACCGCTGCATCTACACTTTGTCATCCTCCTTATAATGAAATCAGACTTACAACAGGAAACATGGGCAAATGTTTTCTACCTGCTAACCATGGCCTACATCACATCACTCTGCTGATTTGGATTAGGATAAGCATCGGTATTCTTTGTTTTATCGGATAATTAATTACCAGCCATGATCTTCGGAGTTAGAGGTGCTGACAGAAGTGGAGTATCATACATAAGCAGCTCAAACAGGAAATGTTCTTCTGCGTTCAACCAGCATAACTGTAGAGAACTCAGTGGTAGCTCATTTCTCAGTACATTCATTGAAAAGAAAATAAATATCACTCCTGTTTTTTGGCCTGTCTAGAATGCGATATTTACAAATACTTTTCTCTCTTCTCAAATCTCGCGAAGCGAACTTCTGTTCAATGTATAAACAGATCAGTTGCACTCTAAACATGATGACGACAATACTTCAGGCTGTTTTATGCATATTTCACATCTCGTGTGTTAAGGGATTATCATCTTATTGCTTCTACTGAAATCGTTGGCTAGTTTTGGCCAAGGCGGTTTCCAAGACACTGAAACAAACCATTATAGAATAATTGAGTGTACATGTCTCGAGAATAATTGGAAGGCCGTTCACGTGCAGGTAGGCTTGTCTTTCGAGGCTATAGCATTACAAATGGTGGTGCATTAAATTTTGTCAAGCAGTCACGCCTATTCTGCAGCAACCCCAAAGTGTTTCTATCTGTTTATTTGCACCTAAGTCGAGCTAATCACTCCATTCACTCATAAGTGCTATCTCCAAACGAACAGAAAGAAGAGTGGACACTATACAATCGCTAAAAGTTCGTAACTCTGTAGTTAATTTACAGAGGCATATTGGTACTGTTATAGTTTTCGGTGTGGGAAAGCGGATTAATCTGTGAACAGATAACGCTTTCATTCAAGCAGAAGGTCAAATCACAGAACAGAAGTAGATGGATCTAGTACTGGAAGTTAGTGAGCGAGAATTTCGAGAGAACTTTCACTCCGAGATTTATCTCAAGAAATTGTGCTCGCATACTCAGTGGAAAGATGACAGTCTTTTTAAAGAGATGAGCTAACGAGTAGCAGCCATAGGTGTTGCGCCACGCAGATATTTTCATGAATTGTAAACGTGTAAATATATGACAAATTCGCAGCTCGTATCTGAACGCTTCTTCCATCTTTCCTTTCAATGACGTCTCAGTTCCTCTCGAGAAGCTATAGAACGTGGACGTTCTAAGAAAATGCAGCAATTTTATTGATAGTTATTCGCTTCCGTGATGATGCATCATCATCTGGAGTGTTACATAAACGACTCAGACACAATATATGTTGATTCACGAATAGAATTTTGGAATATGAATTTTGGAGGATCTCCATGAAATTAATTTTATACGCATGACGTATTGTAACATTCATCGCTAGAAGAGAATTATCATTTCGATTTCAAATCGTCTCCTTTATTTTCGGCTAGCCATGCATCATTCAGTTCAATGTGGCAATCAAACCGGTAAAGAAATAAAATGGCTATTCAATAATTCAGTGTGTGTAGTGAAGTACTTTACTCACCACAAACATACTGGCCTTCCTCGCTCCTTTTATTATAATATGCAGTGTTGGGTTTCTAGAACAATTTTGCATATAGTATTGAGTTAATTCGATAACTTTTTTAAATGACAAGAAGATTTCCTACGCTTTTATAGCTAAGATTGAATTAGCCGCTAAAAAAAAAAAAAGATGTACATCCCCCCCCCCCTTTAGAAATGCAACTCACAGAAGCAGCTCCCTCTGACAACATAATATTCTAATATCGAATAGTCTTAGCCATCTCCGAGACCATCCTAAACAATTGAATATAGCTCAGCCCATCTCCAACTTACGTTTAATTTCACTAATTTGCATGTGGCCATTCGCAATTTTGGAATCGAGAATAAGCCAACATGCTGACGAAGGGTAATACGACCTTTAGAAATTGTTGGTCTGCATCATTATAAAAGATTTTGCGTAAACGAGATGCTGCTGCCTTCATAAATTGTATAATCGCTAATCGATGCTTGCTTACCGATTCAAACTATGCAAGTGCAGAGCAGTTGATATTCGAGAAGGATATGTACAGTATATACTGTATGTCATCTCGCGTGATACTCTACTGAAAATGAAAATCTATTGATTATTCAAATTGTCGAAGTTGCATGCACGCATTTTGCTTGACAGCTTTATTATCATCTATGACTAAATACCAATCAAAATGAGCTGAAGAGATAAATGCACAGTGCAGAGGATCAGCTGCCATTCCGAATACATTTTAAGTACAGAGGAAGTTTGGGACTAGTTCACCTGGTCACAAATTACCCAATGAACATTCTCTCTTCATTGGTT
This sequence comes from Typopeltis vanoorti, assembly GCF_054136105.1. Taxonomy (NCBI): domain Eukaryota; kingdom Metazoa; phylum Arthropoda; class Arachnida; order Uropygi; family Thelyphonidae; genus Typopeltis; species Typopeltis vanoorti. The sequence goes on from NC_143556.1 coordinate 139,360,375, forward strand.
TGTGATTTTGAATTGACTAGGGGACTTTTAATTTTTAATATTCTATTAATGCTTCTTTAACTGTCACCAACGTCACCTGAAACTCTTCATATTTAGCCCCACACATTTGTACTTTGGAAAACCCGGCATGACAGCAACATATTTATAATTGTTTAGTTATTTGTCAAATAGAGGTCTATTCTCTTCCGTAAAATAATAAAAAAAAACGTAGCAAGCCATAAATTTAATATAATTACGTAGGAGAAAGGAACTAAGCTTTATGGACAAGGAGCTGTCCATGCGTGACTTATTTATTGGGCTTTAATTCGTGGTTTAAAACTGTTGATTAAATATCGTTATTTAAAGGAATATTCGTCTTTCTGTATAAGAAAGGCGAATATCTGGTGTTTTGTGACGTCAAAAACTGTTATTAAACAGATCTAGAATGGTTACAGAGTTAGAATTCGTCTTCAATTTCAGGCATCGCTCACGATTCCTAACAGGTTACTGATAGAATCAGATAATTTATTAGGTCAATCGTTTTTGCTGACCGCTCTAGATACATTGTTCTTTTTAGTCTCCAATAGATGGCAAAAGCACTTCATGATTCTTTGCAAAATTTTCTCAGTGATAAATTGGGAATGAAAAGAAGTTTGTATGCATAACTGCATTAGAATTTAATTACAGTTATTAATATATATTTTTTTCCATTGTTTTATTTCTGACAATCTCTGTAAAGCTATAGAAAATAGACCAGTTACCTGAAACAGACCATATTAAATAATTCCACCGTTATCAATTTAGAACTCAAATTAAAATGAGTACTGGGAATCCTGCTCTAGACACCAAGCATGGAACCTTTTCAAGCTAACTGTGAGGTACCCAATAAGCAGGGTAGTACTCACACCCTGCGATGAAATTCAATTTAGACATCCCCTACACAGTAGGATGTAGGGGTGTCTAAATTGAATAGTTTTTCAATTTAGACATCCCCTATTCAATTAATAGGTGTTGGTTTCGAGTAGGACTCGAAACCAACACCTATTAATTGAAGACCAGGTACGATTATCCATTTTGACTGACCAAGCCAACGCTTATTCTCAAGTTAAATTCAGTTGAAAAAAAAAAACAAAAAACCAAGGGAACAGCACCATGTGACTCTGAAACTAAACAGCACGTGTTGTGTTTCCGACTGTGCTACAGTGGCGCCAACTTGCGATGCTTGAAATAGTAACCACAGTTTCTTGTGTTTCAGTCGCTAGCTTAATTTCTTTCATCCATTACTTAATCACGAGACAATTATTCGTTATATGCAACTTAAGCGTACAAAAAAAGAGAGAAAAAAAACCTGCTGTGTTTTGATATTTAAATTTATCAATAACATGTTTGTTGATCGGCAAATAAATCCCAAAAATAGACCATTGGAAAGGATTCCGTTTGTTACGTAGATAGCGAAGGTAGATAATGACCTAGCTCAGTGTCCTGTTTTAACTTTAAACAATAACAGATTCGTGAATCATTAAAAAGTGAATCATATGCAGTGTTTATAAAGCCTTGAAATCATTAAGCAGTGTTTATAAAGGACCCTTGCATTTCGTGATGGAGAAAAAAAAAATCAGAGTAAAAATCCGTTTCCTCATTTGCAAAAAAAAAGTTTATTTTCAGTCTGCAAATTGTTCTAAATGCGGATAAACCCCCAATTATCGTGTAATTCTCGATAAAAATCCGCTTTTATCTCAAATACTTGCTCGCGTTTATCTCAGGTAAAAGTCCACTTGGTTGTTCAAGGTCAGTTTATTTCCACACTCCGGTTCCATAGTCATTGTCCTCGGTACATGCTGTGCGTGTGTGTTTTCTTCCTAAGCTCTTCAAAATTTTCCGCATCTTTATGGCTCCTTTAAGCGACTTAGAGGCTTACCTTATCTGAGTTATGACCAGAGAAGACGCTTTTGACATTGCTGCTAATGTAAACGTTTGTCAGTCGTTTATTGCACTCTTGCAATATCTTTTTTTTAAAACCGGATTAAAAAAAATCTTCAAATCATAATTACAATATTAACACTTTAATCTTGGAGAAATAATTTATCATGAACATAAATGCGTGCATCCCGAAAACTGCAGTACAATAGCTTTTTTCTTTTTTTTTTGCATATAAGTGCAGGGGATGGGGATATTTATCACTTAAATTTAACCCAGAATTGAAACTTTACGTAATCCTTTCTTAATCTTTATTTATGGTTCCTTTTTAGTTTTGGGAGCAATTTCTCGAAAGTAGAAATTCTGTCCGCAGTTTTTAGTATTTTGAAAGCTAAATATTTAAGCTTCGATAGCATACCAAGCAGCACGGCATTAAACTGTCTTGTCATCTCGATGCCCCACACCTACATTTTTTTTTCTTCTGCTTCCACCACATTCCTATATCTCCACATCGTACATTTTCTTGGTATTATTTTTATATTTTAGGTGACAACTTTTTAGATGCTTTCCAGTCGCATGGTATTCCTTCTTACCTCATGCCTCTGTAGCCAGTCGCGAGGTCAAGAGATGTGCCGTTCAGTCGAAAACACCCTGAGTTCCAATTCTGTCTAGACTCAGGGTTGGTTAGCGGATTTAATACACAAGTGAGATGATCCAGCCAGAAAGCTCACCCTGTTAGCAAAAATAATATAATACTTTGATAGCTAGCCTTGGTTGCTATGACTATACTAATTCTGTTCTTGCGGTTACCGATCTTTGCAACTTGACCTCGACTGACTGTAATCTGTTACAATCGGTTTGGTTTCCATAGTTATTAAGTGCCTCATGTGTAAATAAATGAAATTAGTTAACGTTAAAATTTGCTTATGCACTTTGTGGTCTTCGTTTATTGGTACATTCAGGGTTATATTACAGAAAATAATCTAAAGGATACTTTTGATTCAAGATCTCGAGAAAAATCCGTTTCATCCCCACGTGAGATGGTCTGATTACTCATTGTAGAACTTCTACCATTTCTCTTTCAGAACACACATTTGAATGTTCTGGAAGAGAAATGGTAGCAGAATGACAGTTTTCATTAAAATTTTAAATATGAAATGGCTTCTGAGTTAATGGCGAAGGGATTGCTCCGAGAACACGGTCTGAAAAGTCTTTGTTATTTCTGCTGTTTTAAAGGTCTTTGAGATCATTATTCTGTTATGCCAGTGTCGTTAATGATGAATTTTAAAGATTAATTAAGTTTAAGATCAAGGATGTCATTGTTAGTTTTTTAGGTAGCTTTTAGCCACTTATATTTTTCTCGTGACACAGTTGACGACTTTAACAAGGACAGGACTGATGTGAATAAATCTCCTCGTGAAACTTGCTCACCTCTTTTTGCTTTCAAGAATCCAGCACATCTGTCTGAACGGTAATAATTTTCTGAATTAGAAAGGTCACGCTAAATGTCTGCACGTGATGACACGCGAAGGTAATTTCGCATTGTTGACAAGTGTTACGAGGATAAACAAACAAAATATTAGCCTTGGTACCGAGTGGAGTTAAATAACCTTGATACAAAACAAACTCGTCGCTCAGAAGACCAGACGGTATTGTTGTAAAATTGTGATATAATCCACAGTCTCGTGCGTGAGGGTTGCAACACGTTTCAAGTGAAAATAGTGATCGGCAATAATAAGTGGAAGGTGTGCAACACTTTCGCACCGCCTAGGTGATTAGGAAATGTCATCTTTATGAACCAAACTCTGGATAAACAGAAAATATTTCACCGTTCTATTCAAACATTCCTGCTTACTCTGACACTTATTTACTTGCAGTCTGTTGCTTCCGTGTTCCGGAGATTATTAAAAAAAAATCGACATGTTTCAAGTTGGAAAGAAAATGTCATAATACATATTCATAAAATAATCTCTACAACTTTTATCTTTTATCTCTACAACTACAGCTGCTTTTTCTCAGATCGGCAGTATTCGTGGTTTGTAGCAGATGTCGGTACAGAATGGAAATATATCAGTTAGTGAATAATGCATCACTTTGTTCTTTCCTGAGAAGCTACCATGACTTTCCTGAGCACGATTTCTACTTCTCTCTTTCTCTCTTCACGGAGATGTGAAGAGAGAGAGAGAGAGAGAGAAGCAAACCTGTCTGTGTTTCAATACTGCATTTTAAGCGATTTTTCGGTTAATCCTCGAGATAAGAACTAATGAACAAACACACGTTTCTTCCTTTGAGCAGTTCTCGAAGGCGGATGATAATTGGGATGCTAACTGCGTGTTAAATTCTTAACCGCTTACCACTCTTTCTCTTACTGATTGGTAGCAGCAGTGAATGATAAATGACCTTATTTTCTATTCAAGAGCTTTTGCTACCTATTTACAGTTGTTCTTTATTCTTTCTTTCTCGCCCTAGAGCAGTTGTTCTCGCCCGACCAAATATTTCATCACTGACATCAATCTGTCCATGTTCATTCGACTTATCCTACTGATTTATCCGTTATGATCACAAAGATTTCTTCCTTTCCGCAGGGACCACTGTCTGTAAATGTCGCTCATGACATTTCTGAAACCAAAATTCGTGCAACACTTCGCTGCTTCTCTGGCATGAATACAGACAAGACAGTCGCCATCTTTGAAAGTCCGTTAAAGTCAGTGAAATGTTACCATTCGCTGGGAGGGGGGGGGGGGGGAAGATGAAGAAAAACAATAAAAATTTATCTTCTTTCATTTGTGTTTTCTGAATTGTTTATAACCTTGCTAACACTTCAAATATAAAAATTGGGAAGTATTTTTTCCATTCCTTCTAATAACATGTAAGGCCACTCGTTGATTTAGTATTCAGTTTTTCTGTAACTTCATTTTTCTTTCAATTTCCTGCGCGTGAAGGAGATTTATGAAAAACTTTGTTTCATTCATAGGAATGAATAAGTCTGAATGTAATTCAAAGACAAGGAAACGACACTAGTTGTGGAACTGTTTGAGGTAAGATCTAGTGACACAGTAAATTATTCTTAAAGCAAAAGAAATTTATTTTCAAGTTACTCAACAGTCGCATATCTTTCGAAGTGTCATTGAGTACGGGTAAACTTTATTACTATAATTCCCAGCATTTCTGATTGACAATACTGTTATTAGTTTCATTAATCGCAGTGTGTCATACAACTAATGCAGAAATGTCAATAAACCCTTTCTTTACCGAGGTATTTAGTTCACAGGACAGGAAAACTCATTCACAGTATAAAAGAAAACAATTTCTGCCTCAAGGATCCTAATAAATACATCGCAGCTACAGAAAAATAGATATATTTCGATCTGTCAGTAGCTCCCACGAAAGCATTTAACCCAACTTGCGAAGATTGGTTACGTACTTCAGACTTTCCAACTAAAACGTTCTTTCGCAATATTATTCATAAAAATTGTGTGCTGATCATCCTTTTCCAAATTTAAAACTAGTTGTTTTTCCAGCTAAACTCTGTACATTCTCCCTTTACGTAGTACCAATATTGTGAAACGACTCTTTGCTATTCAGATATATTTATAGAATCACCAGAGAAACACGATGCCAAGCGTGTAGGTTGTGGACAGTGAAACAACGCTCCATAAATTGTTTATCGCAGGTTTTAAGCAAGAATCCGATCAGTCCGATATAGTAATTGCAGGTAATCTAATATCGATGCAACTAGGACAGGTGGTATAGCAAGCCGTACAGAAATGAAGGTTTGTATTATGTGAATACATCAACCATGACATAGTTGCAGAATGGGGGGAGGAGACGTTATCATTACATAACCGAAAAATTCTGACATCGGACGGAGTGATCTAGAGATATGAAATGAAGAAGATCATCGGAAACGAAATATAACGAATGGGGGACTCAAAATATATAAACTTGAAAAGCTACAGAAAAAGCATCATTTAGTAAAAAAAATAATAAAAGCGGAGAGACGTGGAATTATGGAAGCATACAGATTAGGCCTAAGGGAAAGTACAGACTCTGGAGAAGCAGTCTAAAGCCTTTAAAATTTCGTTAAGGGAATAGAAGACAGTCTTGTGGTCCTGGTTTTTGTGCAAAGGCTCTCACTCTTCACAGTCTCAGCAGTTCGGTGCGACTTTCATATATATCATTTATGCCTAGTCACTTTCAGTGATATCAAAACACATTCATGCCTTAACATTCCTGTCCAGATCTCAAAAATCTTTCCAACCTTTGAATACTGTTACCATGTTTGGGAAGAGAGCACTGAAGACTTCCCGAAAAATTCCTGAAAATGAGGACGGCGGTGTAGCAGATCAGCGACTGACTTCAACCATTGCAGTCAGTCAGTTTTAGTTTGTGTTATCTACGGATACTTCCACGGAAGCTGTTAAATTTATGGGATCCAGTATTCCTCTACTTTGTACGAAAGTTGTTAAAACAAAGCAGCAGCTGCCCAACTCACGAGGTGCACTCCAATATCTGCCTCCTAATCTCCAAAAAATACATAAAATCCTATTTTGTGAGTGAGATTTATATAGGCGGGAAGAACGTTCACAAGGAAGAGGTGACATTCCCTTCAGTGGAAAAGTCCTGGGTTTGAATCCTGTCTAGAATATCAGAAACCTGTAAAAGGAACTTTCGACTGAAGATGAGTTCGCCAGTCTCATACGGTGTTAACAGTATTTTCCCTTTCTGATATTCGGATTTTTCATTCCGCTAAACATGAAAAACAGGCTTTGAGAATGCGAGCAGTTCGCAGACCCAACAAGTGCTGACCCTTACGGTATTAATTTCTTTGATAGACATCATAACCATGCCATGTCCTGGACAGGAAAATCTTTTCTGCTTTCTTTTTATTCAAAAGATATTATTCTTCTAGCAGCAACGAAAATCGGGGTCATTATACTAAACACAAGCTACTATGATACTATTTTCATAAGAGCAGACGATAGAAAGATAAAAGAAACACTTAAGCACGTTTCTAATACGATATATATCGTATATACAACATAGCCTCCTGCTATAAAACTAGAAACGCACTTTGCATCGTGTAGGAAATCTCCTAATTGCTTAATAACATCTGAAATTCGAGTTGCGTCGGATTCTGTTTTAGTGAGAAAGAACCGTTGGGTAATTTGACGCCACTCGTGTTGTAGTTGCTTGTAATCTCTTCGATGTGGAGGAGAGTCAGTGAATGCCTCATTTATACGCACCTTCTAATGTATCCCAACAATTCGGTTAAGGTAAGGAACTAGGGTGGCAATGATTTTGATTTCATCATCATAATGTCTCTCATCAAATAATTGACGGATCTTAAGATCCGGCTCTCTGTAAATGCACTCTGTGAATGAGTGCATCTTTGTTTTAAAGGTAACCTAGTAATAGATTTCTATAGAACTAAGATTTTAGAATGTAAACAATCTTTAATATTGTTAAAATACACGGAAATTATTAAAGATCTTGTGTTTTGTCTTTCTTGGAAGAATGCTATTGGACTCAATCCATGAATGCCAACGTTTTCACCGTCACTGTTTATTGGGCGGGCGTACTGTAGCCCACTAAACAACACCCTAGCAGCAACATCAGTGAATAGTTAACCCCCAAATAAGGGGAATTCGCATTTGTAATGTTTTGCACAGATGTTAGGAGCAACGCGTAGAGACACAGCATGGGACAGAGGTCAGTTTCCGTTTCCTGACTAAAACGAAGGGACTGAAGGACATTTTCCCGTAAAGTGCATATTCTGTCTTCTAACCATTTATTATTATTCACGTTTGCGATGGATCCATTGATAGTGTGATTATTTCCATAATTCACGTTGTGATCTACTCGTGAAATGGGCACTGGCACGTTTTTTTTTTAATCGCAAAACGCAATACAAGCTGCATAAAAAAAGATCCACGACAACCACATTTCTCAGATGTTTTCCTATTTATATTCCTTTCTTTGAGAACTAATATGAAAAGAGACTTATCAAGCCTAATTTTCTGACTAGCAGTTTATATGCAAACTATACACGTTATCTAAATAGGCCGGTCTGACAATACCATGACGAGATTGATTTAATTATGGAACCGTGGTATTACAACATGGAATTAATCGTGGTGATTGAATGGGATCAAATCCTGATTATGGGAACCCGTTTCAGTCATCGTCAAACCAACAAATACTGATGGGTTTCTGATTAAAGAATAATGCAACATTCCTAATATTGGACTTAACGAAGTGGTCCGCCCTACTTTCTTGATACGGTGTCAACTTGTATGCACTGACAATACACTGATATTTCTGGTATTTGCATATTTCTGTCCATTATGTATATTTTGCGCCAGAAAAACTTCCAACTGAAGATTTGCCGAACGATAAGATGGTTGGTTGCATTCAATATTCAAATACTCAATCAATGCTCTTCAAAACCAGTTAAAAAGGGCGTTGGTCGGCATCATCCTATATAGCTATCAAATAGGCTAATTCTTGGAATTCCGAATAGCAAAGATTAACCGCCATTCTTAATAAAGTATTTAACAGATTGAGTGCCTTCTTGTATGTTCCGACAAACTGTTCAAAAGTGTTGATTGTAGATTTGTATGCATTCCTTGAGACCTCTTTTTTGGAAGTGGAAAACATTAATTGAAAAATACTTGCTATGAATTTCCACACTTATCAGATCAGTATCTGATACTTATCAGATACGGATCTGATAAGTATCTGACAAAAAAAAGTATCTGACACTTATCAGATCAGATCGATGAACAAATTTGAAAGTTTTTGCTGTTTTTCTTCGCATGAAACGAGAATTTAACAATTGTTCAGAAAAGTTAGTAATGAAAATAGTGAAAGTCTGAAAGTCCGACGTGCAAAAATTACTGCGTGCATTTTGTTCTATTCCATCACCTTTATTTAACCAATGAATTTCTGTAATTTTGAACTACCTCATTCTTATTTGCGTTTCTAAAAAATAGAAATTCAGATTCGAGGCGTTTCTTATTTGACCTAAGTAAGGAATGTGACAGAGTTTCTTACCCCAAGGATCTCCTAAATTTCGCGACACGTTTTTGAATTTGTTGGAGGATGATAGTCAAGGTGACAGGAATTAACTCAGTGTTAAAGAGAAATAATTCTACTTTACATGCAGAATACCATCTTACGTTGCTTGCTCACTATTTCATTTTTACATTTCTCTTGCTTCATGGTGTGATTTGTTTTCTAACATATTTCGTGAACCTGTTTTCTGACTGGCTTGCTGCCCAGATTACTCGATAGGTAAGATACCAAGGCAATTCTTGGTCTAGAAATCCTTGTCGCTAAGAGGCCAGTCCCACCTTCCCCCCCACTGAAAAACCTGTCTAAAGTCTTTCATTCCCTTGAAGTGAATTCAGTATTTCTTAAGATTTGATTCATGGCGATTAAATTGAGTTCTTTATTTTATCTGCGGTGCAGTGTTGAATCCAGATATATTTCATGAGGGAAGGATAAGAGCCACACCCGAATGGGGAGGGTTATAATTTCTGCTATATTTCAGAATGTTTAATCTTACTAGGTCTTTATCCCGTTTCATAAGTAAAATCAATCTTTAAATTCACAGTTCTGCATCCCATTGAAAATCATGTTTAGCTAAATAGATTTTTATGTTTAGGCTATATTTGAGTATTATTCCACACGCTGTACCATCTCCCTTCTTCCCCATGTGCACGTGCAGATAAAAATTTATTTCAATCTTTTCTGTCTAGTTTTCTGATCTTCTAACACTTTATTCAGTTTAAAAGGAACTGGATTTTTGTTTTGATTCAGATTAAGCCATCCCTCCTAATTTTTTAAAGATACTAACTTAGACCTTCATTAAATTTTCTTTAAATTTCTTCGTTATTTCCTCTTAGTTAAATTTTTTTAAAGATACTAAGTTAGACCTCTTCACTAAGGTTTCCACATTATGCAGCCCATCTGCGAAAATCAACTGCACATTAAGTTCTAATAAAGTTTTCATGCTGAAATTAAAAAGATTGCTCGTTTTTAATCCAAGTATGGATACAGTTTACTTTCAGCACAGTAAACCCTTATAACAAACTACTTAAACGTTAGCATGCGTTGTGCTAATTGTAGCTTCAAACATTCGTCTGAAACGATTTCGTTACATTCCATTATACACCATCCGAACGAGAACGGCTCGTCATTCAATACCGTGTTCAACATGTGCTAATGTGCAATAATATTGGCTGCTATCATTGATGAAAATTACACATCCGATGATGATCCACACCTGGGTACTACACTCTATCAGGTGCGTCCCTCCTGGTAGCGGATGAAGGAATCCCCTCACGTGGAACTTCTTTCCTGCTAGGTCTGCTCCGAATAGACTGAATTAGGAACCGTGGACCATATAGACCCAGTGTCCGGATATAGCTGGAACCACCTTATATCTGGTGTGTTAAATATAGAAATCTGGTCTTCCAGATTGGAAGTTGGGCAAAGGACTGATAATCCATTCCCTGAAAAGTACTACTTGTTAATGAACCTGGGAAGGAAAAAAGCCTCAAACAGGCTGGATTACGATTTTGGGACATGGAATACAAGCTCATTGTATAAGACAGGAGCACTTATATCGAAAATCCATCGATATAAATCAAAATGAGTGGCAGTACAAGAAACAAGATGGGTCAGAGCAGAAATCGAAAATTTCCGAAATTATACAATTTTTTCAAGTGGGAAAGAATCAAATAAACATGAATTTGGAGTAGCATTTGTAGCACATAGAAACATTAAAGAGAATGTTTTCGATTTTAGACCTTGGAAGAGTGAATGAAAGGTTATGCAATAAGAATCAGAACTTTCTTTTTATTTATGGATTACAAATCTTCATCTGGAAAATGGAGAGGTATGATTCAGCACTATCTAATGACATAAAAAGGATTATTGCGGATTTCAATGCTAAGGTTGGATAGGAAAATATTTATAAATTGGAAAACACAGTCAACATATACATTCTGATGATAATGGAGAGAAATTAAGATATTTTTCTATAAGTAAGAAGAATGTGTTTATATTCTCTATATGCTTTTCGTATCTATGACCGGAGATGAATATCCCCATACGGCACAATATTTAATCGAATTGACCAAATCCTTATAGATAAAAGGGCGTCAAATATTGTGGAAATGAATGCATATTGAGAAACTTTCTGAGAATCAGATTATTATCTGGTCAAAAGTAAATAGATGAAGAATCATCCCAGTGAAGAAACAAAGACAGGAACAAGCACTAAAGTTTAACTTGCAAAAGCTTAAAGAAATTGAAGTTAAAATCAAATTCCAGAATAAAAGTAAAGAAAAATGGAGGCCGAAAATGCAGATATAGAACTGGATGTAGAAATAAACTGACATACAATAAAAAATGGATTCTGAATATTGCGGAAGAAACTGCCTTACGAAAATAAATTAAACAAAAGAAAATAGATTGATTTTGTGAAGAATGGAGGATTAAGGAAGAAAATATAAACAATTAAGAAAAGAACCAGTTAAAATCTCCCAAAGGAAAAAAGACACAAGCATTTAAATGAATGATGTACACAATAGAACAAGAAGTGAAGAACAAGCAATCTTAGACACGCTTATAATATGATTAAGCAAATTAAAGTAGGGAATGAGTCGGGATTAGATATATGTAAAGATGGACAAGGAATCATGTTAACAAACAAAAAAACAGATGGAGAGAATATTCCCATGAATTGCTGACTTAAAATGTTAGCTCTGCAATTGAAAATGCTATGCTAACTACTATTGATGAGGACGATTCCTAAGAGCCACCATAAAGCAAGAGCTTAATGGAGTAATACATTTACTCAGAAACCACAAATCCCCAGGAACAGACAAAATCCCTGCAGATTCACTGAAATCATGAGGAAAGGAACTCTAAAACAAAATATATGAATTAATTTTGACGGTATGGAAGAAAGAGGAGATGCCAAAAGAATGAGAAAGTCTAGTCTGCCCAATAAATAAGAATGGCAGAACTGTGTGTGGAAATTACAGAGGTATTTCTCTGTTATATACAGCATACAAAATATTTACCTCGATTTTAAAGAACAGATTAAAACCCGTTTGAGGAGGAGAAAATTAGTGTATATCAGGTATGTTTCAGGAAAGGAAAATCCATAATTGATCATATATATAGTTAAACAATGATCAGAGAAGTTTTGGAGATTTGATATAAATATTTATCAGATTTTTTTGATTTCCAAGAAGCATATGACAGGATTAACAGAAGAAAATTATATGCGATTATGATTTACTTTAGATTACCAGATAAGATAGTAAGACTCATAAGGTTAACAATAGAAAATTCAAAAGCATGGATTAAAGTACAAAATGATTTAATAGATCCCTTTCCAACAATTCAAGGATTAAAACAAGGTGATGTTCTAGCTCCAATACGTTAAGTTAGCTTTGGAATACGCTATCCTATTGTTCCCATACGTGGGCTCCTATTAAAGTTAAGAACAGGACAGGGATCTCTTTTTACCCCGGTCTGAGAGCGGTTCTTCCATACATAATTACTTCAAATGTTTACACACCAATAAACAAATCGGTGCTGATTGTAGTATATGCAGATTGCATCATCGTCATATCAAGAACCAAACAGAAACTAGAAGAAACGTATTTGGAAAAATCAGCAGAAGAGATAGGACTACTAATTAATCAGCAAAAAATGACGACTAATACCAGGCAGGATCAGCCATCTGCTACGTGTGAAAATTTGAAACCTTGAAGTAAAAAAAAAGTGGAACAATTTAAATAATTACAAGTAATTATCACTAGTCAAACAAATGATATGGAAAAAGTGCCGAATCAAATAAAGACAGGAAAGCAGGCTCTGTATTCTCTCCCATGCGTACTCGATTCAAAAATATTCATTGGAAAACTAAAGTAAAAATATATAAATCAATAATTTGTATTCACTTGTTACCTGTGGATGTTAAACCTGGATATTTACGACAAGACTGATTTGATTTCAACTTCTGAAAGGAAAATCCTTAGAAAAATATTTTCAGATACAACCATAAGTTATATCACGTTTGTAAAGAACCTACAATATGCAGTATAATCAAGTTCAAAAAGCTGCAATGGGGGGGGGGGGGGTCATGTTTCGTATGGAAATTGACAGGATTCTTAAGAAGACAATAAATATTAAAATTGTTGGTAAAGAACAAAAAGGAAAACCTAGAACAAGGTGGACAGACCCGACTAGTGAAGATCTATCTATCCCAATGGCTTTAACAGGCCCTTTAAGGCCCACAACTTTCCAAGCATGCTTGGATTTCGTAACCGAATTTACGAGGATAGAATGTAATATCGTGTTGCCATCTACTAGTGAAGATGGCAACACGATATTACAATGCCTAAACTGAAGAAGCAAAGTTTTGGTCAGACAGGGTTGGAGGAAACAAATCCAGGAGGCAAAGACTCGATTTGGGCTGTAGACGAGAAGGACAAAGATGATCCCACAAGAGTAAACAGAAAGGCTTGTAGAATGACTTGTGTTCTCAGATATCAATAACACTAGTAATAATTTCAGTGCTTATTAGTTTTTTTATGATTCAGATTTATAAACTCTTTGTATAAATAAAAACGTTTTTGTTTTTTATTTATTTAAACGTTTTTTAAATGCTCAGGAACATTTTACAGTGATTTTGTTAGTCTTCATTTAGATTTTTCAGGCGGTATCAAGTACTGAGAATATTCAAATAATATGTAATTGTTTCCACTCATCTGCATATTCGATAGTTTTTTCCTTCTAAAAAAACTATGCTGCACCCGGTGCAGTTTCTAGTTGAATAATAAACATTGCATTCAACATGTTTTAAGGTGTTAGTCAGTTATTAATCTTCATTTCATATCCTGTGCTAGCTAGGTCGTGCAGTTCATCAAACGCAAGCATAGCAAACTCCCAATATATGGACATTATATTATTATATCTTAATATAATAATGTCTTAATATTTGGACATTATATTATTATATCATTATATTATCATTAGTAATATACATCCTCTGTCCAAAAAAGAAACCGAACTTTTCGAAATTAGAAGAAACTAGTGGCGCTACCAGTTGTATCTTTTTGTTGTCGAAAGCGGCAACATTCATTAATGTTGTGTCAACTGTTTTTGACATTTGTTTCATTGGAAGCCGAGTTATAGTGCCAAGAGTAACAGTGTGTTTCGATGAACGGTCGGAAAATCAGTTTCAAACAGAGAGCTGCGATTGATTTTTGTGTTAAACTTGGTAAACGTTTTACCGAAAAGCATCAAATGCTTCAAAATGCATACGGTCATGAATGCTTATCCCGTACTCAAGTTTACGAGTGGTTTAAGCGATTTCAAAGTGGTCGTGAGACGCTTGAGAACAACGAAAAGCCGAGCCGGCTGTCCAAAAACTGGACCGAGCGAAGTTAACATCCAAAAAGTGCGTGATTTCATCAAAGAAAACCCGAAATCGTCCGCGAGATTGATTGAAGATGAATTGGGGATTCCAAAATCAACTCTGCACAACATTTTGACTGAAAGTTTGGGCCTTCGTAAATTGAATTCGCGATTTGTTCTTCACAAGTTGACCGACGACCAAAAATGTATCGAATTGAACACTGAAAGGACCTCATTAAAACCGCTCGTAAGGACTCAAACTTCCTTGAAACGATCGTTAGTGGTGTTTTGAGTACGAGCCCGAAACCAAGCGTCAGAGTCCTGAGTGGACACTACCAGAAGAGGGGCATCCGAAAAAAAGTCGCTTGGAGAAGTCAAAAGTAAAGACAATGCTGATTTGTTTCTACGATTCTAAGATCTACAAAGAATTATTCGTTCCACCTGGCCAAACGGTCAATGGTGAGTTTTGTCTCGAAGTTTTGAAGCGATTGATAGCGAGAATTCGTCGCGTACGGCATGAATATCGTGACGACCGACTGTTCGTCAAAACACATTCTCACTCTTGGCACTATAACTCGCCTTCTAATGAAACAAATGTTATAAACAATTGGCACAACACTAATGAAGGTTGCCGCTTTCGACAACAAAACGATACAACAGGTGGCGCCACTAGTTTCTTATATTTTCGAAAAGTTCGGTTTCTTTTTGAACAGAGGGTGTATGAAAAGGAAGTGATCCCAATTCTTAAGCTGGCATTACTTACTGTTCTTCATTCAATGCATTCACTGATATTTCATAATTTGCTTGTTATCAACATACCGATCAATTATAAGCGCTTGTGCAAGTACGTAACTCAAGTACATCATGCCCTTACTCAATTTACTGTAGTTGTGGAAGGACAGAAAGACAAGAACAACCATCAGGATTAAAACAAGAAAAGTTGCTGAAAGGTGTTTAACTTTTACTTCTCTTTTTGAAGCCGTCACTCGGAGGGAGAGAGAGAAAAAGAACGGTGTATGCGTAGCGCAGCTTATGGCTGTTCACTGATTTATGGACGATAATATGCGTAATTAGTAATTAATATTAGTTAATAATGTGGAAATATGTTTCTCATAATAAGCATCAGAAATTAGGCAGTCTAATTAAAGGGAGATTGATTTAATGATGCCGAATGCATTTCTGTCCTTGATTATCTACCATCGCTTATTAGTGTTAGCATTAATATAATGATAGGCAGAGATTAATTATATGCAACGTTGGTATTATTTTGATGCGTATAATAATAAAAATCTTCGCTCCATGAATGCGACTGTTGCTTGTGTCGTCTTTTGAGGCTTCATCTTTTAGTTTGGTAAATAATTTAGCAGATGCAATGTATTTTTGCGTTTTCTTATTCACAGCGCGTTGAGTATAGTTTCCCTAGATTTTCTTTATTGTATTTGTAGCAGAATGTTATTCATATTTGGTAAGCAGGATTACCCTTGGTTCTTTCACAAAGAAATTGTAAAAGTATCTGCATCTATAAAAATAATTCTGCTTTTATATAAATTGCGCATATGGTCAGAATATTGTGAGAAAATCCTCTTCTTGTATTACACATTTCAAAGTTTGTTCCAAAAAAATCACGTTTTCAGAGTCTATAAATACTGCACTGGATGTGTATTTCTGAGATAGTACTTTACTCGAGTAAAATTGTTTCAAAAATGGTGATGCTGCATCTCTTAATTCCCGTCTGTTTTCAGTGATTTTTGTAAGAGGGTGGAGGCATCAGAGATGCAGCATCACCATTTTTGAAACAATTTTACTCAAGAAGTACTACCTCAGAAATAGACTTAGGTCGATCTTTTAATCTTCTTGAGCATAGCATATATAACGGGCGCTTCAGAGAATCATTCCTCTGAAATTTATTTACAATATATGCATTATCATTTGGTTAATTTTTTGTTAATAATGAAGTAGAGACTTTGTCATCTACCAATCCAAATATATTTATCGATATGCTTATGTGCAGCGGCTTTCCATTTGTACAGAAAGCCTCTGCACATAAGCCAAACATCTCCATCCATCCTCATCTACACTGGTATAAAGACCTCTCAACTGATCCGTAGAGCATTTATGTCCTTGACATGGAGCGAGAATCATATTTCATCTTTTACCAATCGATGCATGAGCGTGGGTATGGGACTTGTCTTGGTGCAAGTGTATCATCCCCACTCTTTCAATAGAAGGTGTAATTGTTTGCTTCTTCTGTTCCCGACTCGGACCTTGGAATTAGTGGTTGGAAAGATGAACGCCTATGGATATACAACACTTTTGGATAATGCATGGCGTTCTACACTGTGATAGTTCTACACCAAGAACGCGATTCAATGGAATAAGAGTGGATGGTTTCGGGACGTACTGACATATTTCTTGTGGAGCAGGAGGCTGTTACTTCCAACATGGACTGGAGGACGAATATGCTCAGTATGATGGAAAGTAGCATCAGTATAGTAAGAATGTCCACGCACTACTGAGATGGATATATTATTTCACCATAATATCTATGATCGTTGATAAAACCTTAATTACAATCTACATAAGAATAGATGAAGATTTTCATCTTCATCTATTTTAGTTTAATTTTCTACTCTTGACCACGATTAAATTATAGTGAAGCATTCCATGTTTATAAATAATGCCAAAAAAAAAAGAAAAAAATATCTGTCATCAAGACATTACCTTGACATCAAGACTGTCTTGGAATAATCACATTACACCACTGCCTCCTAAGCATCCAAAAAAAATTAGGGTTTTTCCCTTTCGTTCAAGGCATTACTTTACCCGCGAACTGCTGTTAACCCTGTACAAATCACAAACTCGCCCATCCATCGAGTACTGTTTGCTTATCTGGAGAGGTGCCCTTAAGAGCTCCCTAAAATACTCGATACAATATAGAAGAGAGAAGTTAGACTGATTAACGACTCATCTCTTATCAACTCGCTTCAACCACTCTCTTGGTTGAAGCAAGTTGTACTATAAATATTTCCATTTTCATCAGAATTATCCTCAATAATTCCCTCTCTCTACCAAATCCATTGAAGCACGTACTGCTGCCACCCAACATCCCTTCACAGTGAAACCCCATACTCATAGAACAAGTCCATCTTCTTCCTCCTTCATCTCTACTGCTGCTGAATTGTGGAACAGCCTTCTCTCCCACAACGCAAACTTTAAATCCAATGTGAACAAGTTCCCCGTTTTCCAAATCCCTTCCCATACACGCTGTTAATGTATCTAAGTCGACCACCAAACTCTCGTATGGGCCCAACGTAAAAATAAATAAATAAATAACATTGGCTGAACAACTGAAAAAAACATGAAATGAATCAATAAAGTTATCTTTATCTAAATTCTGACTTTGCTTATCAGAATACGTGCGAAAAGGTGTATATGATTTGAAGTTAATTCCAGCAGTGTTCTTTTTTTCATTGGTTGCTTCCATGATGATTTTTTCCTCCTTTCGCAATATTCCAAATAAAGTAAGTAAATGAACTTGGGCATCGGTGTTCATAGCTTATTGCAATACAGCTTGCTTCTTTCTTAAAGACCATATTTGGATGAAGATGTCTGTAGAAATTTCGATGTGGTGGCGAGCATATTCGCTCCTGATGGCGGAACTAATCTTCCACGCCACCTGAAACGCTACAGAGTTACGAGAACTTTGCCTTCGGTTGGAAATACCCGATTCGAATCCCGTCTTGGAAGTGAAGCACCTTGAGGAGGGAGGGAGGGGGGAGATTTCAACTGAAGTGAAACCTGTCTTATACGGAGGGTTTCAACCAAGCTAACAGGTGACTTTGAGCCCAAGCATTCCATATCCTGAGACAAAAGTATTGTTCTCTAAATAAAACTCAATATTGCATTTCATTTTTCGAATGTTAATTTTAAATATTAGTGAAATTTAAAATTTCGTAAGCAATATGCTATTATTACTCATCGTATTTAAACTATTATATAATTAAAAAAACTAACTTGAAGGTTAAGAAAATTAAATTTATGTAAATGAAAACGCAACGAATCGCTTTTTCTAGAAAGCTCACTGATCGCAATCCAGTCTTAAAGTGAGGAATTGCAGGTGGCCTTTTTCAGTAAAGACTATTGCAGAACCGCTTTTAAATACGACTTATCGGACTTATCCGATTGTGGATAAGTGTTATCTCGGCTGTGATTGGGATCATATATAAAATAAACTGCTTATAACCTAAGAATCTTAAAGAGAGAAAGAAAAGACGTAAAGTTTGCGAATTTTTGAAATTTAAATTTATTATATTTGTACATTGGTTGCTGTCAAGATGGGGTTTGGTCCTAAAGCAAACCTCACGTCACCTCACCCACCAGACTTTCGATGTATTTAGTCCTTAACCAACAAACACATTGTATTCAAGTCTTCATTATATAAATACCCATTGATATAATCCGAAAATCCACTCTCCCTCTCATGATGACCAGCTAACTCACCATGGGTTGAAAATGCCCTTAATTCTTATTAAATATTTCTCCCATGAGAATGAGAATCGAACTCGGTCCATTCTGACCAAATGTCGTTTCATCAATCCGAGTGCATTAAGGAAGTTGTCAGCTAGTTTTAAAACCGTATTACACTTATTATTCAGAGTACTCGCGATAAACAACCGAACTACTTATAGCAAAAATTCTCAGTATTAAATGGTATAAGAAATAGCAAAATATTTATTCAGTGCTTTAAAATATCTGCAAGACAATTTCAGCATATTCTCTGATATGATCTACCAAATTTACTTTGCATTGAATTTCGTAAAATGCTAACACAAATCACATTCATTTCGAACATCTTGCTTCAGGCATAAAAACTACTCGATATCGAACATCTACTAAAAGTAGAGTTGTCTGAATTTTGACTTCAATCCTACCATTTTACCAATCGCAAACTATCCTGCGGCACTGTGTTCCAGTCGTTTGTTTATTCTCACCCTCCAAGCATATCTTTTACCTTTCGGTAGTCCTTTCCGTCTCTCGGGTAATATTCACATATCATCTGTGTACATTTTCGAGAATTGACCTACCTATTTCAACTTAAATTTTTCAATGGCAGTTATAATGTCTCTAAGCCTGGACTGAGCTGTGATTCAAGTATTACGTTTTCTGTCTTGGAGAAACACCAGTAGTGATTTCTAAATTCACTTCAATATATCACGATAAGAAGCAATGCAGCTATCGAATATTTTTCAAGGCACAGTAGGATGTCTCCTTTGAGTGTTTTATGTTTTTCCAAATACTAACCAACAACCTTATTCATCTTTCAGGAATGTTTTATCCTAAGAAAATATGAGAAGTTTTTATATCGATGTCTTCGTTCTCCATCTATAATGGTTTGTGCATTTATTATAAGGCATTATTTTCCCTTTGACTTTGTTTATACTTAGTTCTTTCTTTTTTCTTCCTGCATCCAATTCAATTTTTGATATTTATGTCTTCTCAATAACATAAGAATTCTAAGTAATTCTCAATTACTTAGAGTTCTCAGTAGTGCTGAGAATCTCTAAGTAAAAATCCTGCTTGTTCTGGAGTTTGGTAAAAAAATCCTTTTTTTTTCTCTATTGGAAATGACCTTTGTTATATATATCGTTGAACGGAGGCAGATTTTTTATATTACTCCCACACACGACATGTGTGAGTAATAATAATGAGATATATTCGAACTGTTTGTTATTAAGTTCCATCTTAGGTAGAATGTCAACCTTTTTACTTAACGCAGACTAGTTCACCACCCACATTCAAAATTTCTGTCGGCATGTCCCTTTCATTGAACTTCTCCTCTTAAAATATCAGGACATATTTCTTCTTCCTCCATTTGTAATATTACATTTTTGCTTTTATGCTGATTTAGTTTTCCGGAGTCGTCATATCTGAGAAGACAGAAAAATATTAATGAAAAATGAATGCGATGTGTTATGTCCATTGTCTCGTTTTCTTTTCAGAATGGGTTGCATTGCATTTTTTTCTTGTCCAACGTTCATTGTATTCAGTATATTGATGACCTCCTGAAAAGGAGGCTATGAATTAGATGTTCTTTATTCTGAAACAATATTTACGACTTTAAAAATGAATTTAGTAGAATATGAAAAATAAAATCGACAGAATTGAGGAGGAAAACATCGGAGCTGTTTGAAATATTCAAGAAATGCATCAGAAGTATTTTATTGACTGAAATACTTTCAACTCACTTTATATAAGTAGGAAAAGCGTGTTCAGCAGAATTTGTTATTACGTGGGGAAGTTTTTGAAAACAAATAAAATATTTTGAAGTCTTCTTGATACGTGGTGTGCAGTAGAAATTAAGATGAAAACTACTAGATATTCATAAAGCGTTTTAGTTCATTTACAGTTTATCAACGCGAAAAGGAAAAACATAAGACAAGAGAAGCATTAAAAAACAGAAAGATAAAGAATTTAAGTCTGCTTTATTCACAAAATATTATGTATAAAGCAATGCGACGTTTTGTAACCGTCTGTTGCATCGTTAAAACTACGAAATAAGCATACCCATTCCCTCAAAACAAAGAAAAGAAATAGAGAATGTCTAGACTTAATATAGGGTGGGTGCAGATCCAGGTGGCCCTGCAGTGATGAACAGCGTCGATTTCTGTACACATTACATAATCTTTTTCTTCTGAGAATCCTTTGCATACGTTTGCTAGAAATACATCCGTGTGTTTAATTCCGGTTAACGTAATTAGCTAGATAATCATATGACATAATCAGGTTTTTTTAAAAACTGAATAATATGTTGCTAAATTAAAGGTTATCAATCTTTGTATCCATTCGTGCGCGATCATTTGCGAAACGTCCGAGATCGGCAAGTATCTGTGATGTTGGTAACTTCAAATGTCTTATTGATTATGTTAGTTAGCGTTTGACTTCAGAGGCACATTACAGTGTCTAGACGCGAACAGTCGTAACGACACAGGATGTTGTAACTTCTCAAGTACTATTTGACTTCGCATTCCTATTACGACTTTAAAGCGAATGCAGACTCAGTAAGAATGCTAATTACTTTTGTCTTTAACCCCAGCAGGGCAAACATGAGAAGAAGAGAACATTCTTCCAGAACAGTACCACGAAGATGTCATCTCAGTTCAGAACTTTGCAAGAAAAAACAAAATACGACGTGTAGGCTAACTTCGGATTAATATTTTGTCTTGCTTTCCTGCCATCCTTTAATGACTTCATCATTCACTGATAATATAGCATGTGGAACTCAAATTACAGCCAAACGAGTGCGCATTACTGAAGATTGCATTCTCGAGTTTCACAATTATTTTTGTTGTTGCTATTTACCTTCGAGACATCACGAAATCCAACCTTAATTTCAGATATACTAACTGGTTGATTTTAAATGAATCTAGCTGGCTAATTTAAATTAAGATATAAAATTATTTAATTGTTTCAAGCAGGTGACAGTGGAATGTGTTTTGAAAATGGAAATTTTTATATTTTTCAGATGAAATCCATATTTTTCAGCCAGACAGGTTAAATCATTTTCCCTAAAAAAAAAACCCATACTCCTGAACCTAACAAGCTGTCGACCGTCGCACGAGTAACCTTAGTATTGCACCACTTAAGATACAATCTCTGGGAAGTCGAAATTCAGACCACCTACAGTATAAAGTCAGGTAAGTGAATCTTACTCGAAGTGAAACTCTAAAAGAAAATATGAGTAGTTTCTTAGATATTGGATTTTTATTAGTACACTACAAAAGCAAATCATACCGAATGAAGATAAATTTTATAGACAATCACCCAATAACCCAGACTTATAATTTTGTGAAATGACTTATATTTAAACTAGATTTTAAAATTTAAGTGTTTCATTGTTTCTTCTCAGAGTAAGTTAACGACTTTTCCTCTGTTATTCTCTTCATTTTTATTGCTTTTTCTTAACTGATTTTATAATATTTTTCTTTTTTGTATTGCTTTCTTTCTATTTCAGCAAACCAATTCAATTTCCTACAGCATTAAGTTGCCACCACCACCTCTACATTTGATTTTCATGCATTTGATTCGACGGCAATCATTCAGATTGTATTTGATGTATCGTTTAACATAAATATCAGGGAAAAATAAAAGTTTTTTGAAATTTAATTTAATTTCGTTTCAACATATTTTGTAGAGTACTCCACCTTCTATAAATGGTTACAATTGAATCAGTCTGATGGAATAAAGCCAGTCACCTCATATAGCTGAAGGGAGAAGAATAATCGGGAAAACACCGCAAACAAAACAGCCCAGTTTTGATCAAGTAGTAGTTGTTTGAAATTTAGAAGAGCATCTATTTGACAAACATTATTATTTACTTTACATGTTGCTGCAAGCAATCATCTACGTTTACAGTGCTTGGCTTAATTTTTTCTTACATATAACAATTTTAGAACATATTTTTAGATAAAGGTAGATAAGACCAGCCGATCGATTGGACGATACAGCTTATATCTGTAAAGGGAAAGCTACCTTCGTTACAACCCGCCCCTCCATTTTAATCTGGTTATTCTGAAATTCATGGGTAACGCTAACAGAATAAACTACTTTATTTCAAATTTTTGTCGAAATCCATTGAAGTGCGTGACATAGTCGGGGTAATAATGACATGAATTCTATTGCACAACTCCCATATGTATTATTGCTTCGCATCATTTCTATAATTGTTTACATTACCATAACTCGTTGCTCACAACCCATAACGATACACTAGAGAAAAGCATCACGACAAGTCTTCAGTAGATGCATTTACAGCGCCCAAAAACGATTGAATGCTACTAAACATAGCCGTGGCAGATAAACGTATTGGGGCTGAAATTTACTTTTGTATATTACACTCCATCTCTTGGATATGTCTCTTGATAACATCCTTCCCAAACAATCACTTAATTTTGCTCTTCCTCCAATTCCTTTAGATTTCTCTCTCTCTCTCTCTCTCTCTCTCTCAGATACATACACGTACAGAGAGAGAGAGAGAGAGAGAGAGAATAAACCGAAAATGCAACTTTGTTTATTGAAATTATAGGCATAATTCTTAATTTTATGTCAAAATTATTATTATAATACGGGCACCTCTATGAAGTCCCGAAGACTCATCGCGAGAGACTCAATCTATCCAAATAACCTATCATACCTCTCTTTGAACCCATTAACAGAGAAAGCACAATTGACTCTGGCAACCCATTCCACTCATTCACTACTCTTCAGGCAAAAAGTCTGGACCTCTCACTTCTACTTCTACAGCTTTATTCAATTCCAGATATGGCCCCTTGTTCTGGTTCCTCTAGTTAAGTGCTGAAACATTTCCATGCATATGTCCTATAAAACCCTTTAAGCAACTTAAATGTTTCTATCATATCCCCTCTTTATCTCCTATCAACGAACTTCTGCAATCCACACGCCTTCAATCTATCCTCATAGAGAACATTCCACAGGCCACTCACCATCTTGGTCACTCGCCTCTGAATACTCTCCACCGCTTCCTCATCTCCAAGAAACCCAGGGGACCAGACCTGAGCACAGATCCAGATGTGGGAGTATCGAGGCCTTAAAAAATAGGAATTACAACTTCCTTATCTCTACTTGTTGATGGTTCTTCACTAGCTAAGTAATCTTATGGGCTACCTTCCTCTAAACTTTAACTCTATCTACCTTCATCTATTTCCTGGAGTACAGTGCCATCATTGTGATAAACAGCTTGTAATCTGTTTATCCTAAAATCCATAACTTTACATTTCTCGACATTAAACTGACACCCATTAACTTTTACACATACTGACAGCCTATTTAAATCGTCCTGCAAGCTCTCCACATCGCCTTGATTAACTATTACTCTACCTAATTTCTCATCATCAGCAAACAACTGAATGTTTCCTTTCAGGTTATTTCCTATATCATCTATGTACAAATTAAACAGCAATGGACCCAGAATTTAACCTTGTGGCATACCACTTGTCACCTGTTTTTGCCTCGATTCTGTCCGTCCATATACCACTTTTTGATATCTGTCCAGCAGCCACCCTCTTATCCACTTAACCAGCATCACATCTGTCCCATTTGTTCTAATTTGTGAAACAGTGTTTCATGTGGTATTCTGTCAAATTCCTTTGCAAAATCCAGCCAAATCATCATTTAGCCATACTTTATCCAACTCAGGTGTTACTCTATTATAAAAAAGTTAGTAAATTACTAAGGCATGACCGACCTTTCAAAAAGCCATGTCGCCTCTCATACAGTATCATATTTTTATCTACCCATTCTTGAATTCTCTTTTTTACCAATTTTTCTAGTACTTTTACCACTACGCCTGAGATACTGATTACTCTATAATTTGCTACTGTAGTCTTAGAACCTCCCTTATGCAAAGGAATAATTTTGCCCTCTTTCCATCTTTTTGGAACTCTACCAGAGCTGAGACTTAAATTAAACAGCTTAGTCAAAGGCGTTGCCAGTTCCCTCGCACATTCTCGCAAAACTTTAGCTGATATCCCATCTAATCCCGCATTTACATTGAGATTCTGCAATATCCTAAGAACCTCCAATTCATCGACCTCTGTTCCCACATTAGTGCCTATCACATAGGTTAAAGCGGAAACTTCACCAGGAAGATATATGCTTTCAAAGTAGTCACTCAGTAACTCAACTATTTTATCCTCTTATGTTTCCTCATGACCATCACCACTCATTAAGGTTAATCTTCCATAGTCATTCTTCCTCTTACTTGCCACATAACGAAAGAACTCTTTGGGATTACCTTTGGCCTGCTCGGATAAATTCTTCTCATAATGATTTTGCTTTCCTTGCCATGCTGGTCACCTTCCTTGCCTGAGCCTTGTACTGTTCATGAGTTTGTTGGTCACCTTTCTCTTTATATACCCTCCACAGCATTTTCTTCTTCTTCAGCTCGTGCTTAATGATATTACTCATCTATCTAAATCCTACCCAATTAACTCTCTTGACCCTAGGTACACAATCTAATACTGCTTCCCCTGGATGATCCTTAACTATATCCCATGCACTACTAACATCCTTACTCTGCAGTGTTTTATGTCATGATACAGATTTAAGCGTCTTCCTAAGCATGTCATAATCACCTACCTTGTAGTTCCAAAAATACCCATCTTGATAGAATATTCCTCATGTTTTACAATTTCCCAAGTCAAGACCGCATGGTCACTTTCACCAATTGGAGCCAATGTTATCACCTAGGTTATGGATAGCTCTTCTGATCCTATGCCCAGGTCCAATTCTCTCCAACTCCTAGTCCCCTATATCACATGCTACCTTAAGTAATTATCTCACAGCAGGTGTATAAATTCTAGTTCCTTTCCGCCATGTGAACTTTCTTCCTTCCTTCCAGTGAAGTCGACCCCCGCCATAATAATCACTCGACATGTACTCGTACTAATTTGGCGATGCATGTCTTCCAGATCATCTGTGTAACTCCCTGGCCTATAGCAACAACCAACTGTATATTTTGTCGTATTGGTCTTAATCTCACATGAAATTGCTTCAAATGAATAGCCACCCTCCTGCCTGTCTTCTATTCTTTTTGGTTGCAATTCATCTGCTATCATCAGCAGTGCTCCCCGCCCCATCCTATCTTCGCTATCTCCCCTGAAAATACTATATCCTTCGCATTCTATCCCTGTAACTACATTATCTGCTGTTAGCCAAATCTCACTGATGCCTATAACGTTTGGAGAAGTTGCACTTACCAATGCCCAAAACTCCTTCCCCTTGTTCTGATATTTCTGGCATCAGTATATAGAAACATTCCTTTATTCACCCACCCACCTTTACTTTCTGAATTGACTACCCTATTCAATATTTTTGCTTGAGTGACTAAATTCCTCACTTAGTCATCCTCTCACTCACCTGCCTCAGGGTGCCTTCACACAAACTCGCTTGCTTCCACCCTAATTGCTTAAGTTTCCCTGAATGTGCACTTCAGCATGCTCGGTGAACAAAGCTCTCAACAAATACCTAACACCAAAACCATCCAGATGCAGTCCATCCGCATTGCACAGATCCTTCTTTCCGTCAAACAGGGACCACAGATCCACAAATTCTACATCATTCCTTTTGCACAATCTACGTATAGACTCATTGACTATCAATACCCTCCTCAATTCGCCTCTATCATAGCGTGGTAGGAGACTTACAGTCTTCACCTTCTCGCTCTTCAGTTTTGCCTCTTCTAATAACTCCTTTACATTCTCCCTCGGAGAATATTTCTCGACTCTCAAATAATTGGTACCAACCAAGACGATAATTTCCTTAGACTTACTTTTTCATCAGGATGGTGTGTCTAAAAATCATGAATTTTTGCACCCCGGAACACGATTTTGTCATATTTTCGTTAAGTACTTCCTGATTATTTAGTCTCTATACAGAATTTTCTATTTAACTTGTTTTTCTTGTTTGTTCGATCGGTATTTATTATTCTTTCGGATCACCTACTTCTTTCTTTTTTCAGCTCTGCTTAGCTCTTGCTGCTTCTGCAGTTTTTCAATTTCGGGCTTTGTCCTTTGAAGGATAACATTTAAGCGCACTGTTTCTTGATTGATATCCATTTCGTTGTCCTCTATTTCCACGGCTGCACGTTAGACATTATTAACATAATTTTCCATCTATCGTCAGTATTTGTTGCGTTCTCGTCACCTAACAGACACTCACTTTTAAAACACTTAATACATTCTCTCTCCAGTTTCAATTTCCTTCCACATATTCTTTAATTTTCGATGCATGCATTTCGCATACTGCACTAAATAATATCCCGCACATGGTATTTGCGGCCATTGTTCGTCGCGTTGGTGCTATGCCGACAATATGACAATAAATATCTCAATAAAAATGGTATAAATATACTAATACTCTAAATACACGAAAATCCACACTAATAAACTATAATACTCCAATTTTCTGATTTAAAAAAAAGAGATAATATCGCTAATTTAACACGAGCGCTAATTTACATGACCACTCACAAATATAACCTCGAACCGAAATTCAAAATACAAAGGTATCAATAAAAAATGAATAATAGCACGATAATTATTTTAATTAAGCGATATTAAATCCCACATCATTTCAAAGCCGAATAAGAAACTCAAAGATAGGAATCAAAGAGTTTCATGCCGAATATAGCAAACTATAAAAGTTTCGGCGGATTGTAGCTAAAGCACATAATTCAACACTAGATCAACTCGTAGCCAAGGTGGGTAAAGTTCTGATCACTATTTTTAGTATTTCCCATAATAAAACAAATCTCCTAGGAGATGTTTGATGTTATACATTATGGTGGAAGGTCACTACCCAGACCGGTTTCGACCTATATTTAGGTCTAGTGATCAGAAATTTACCCACCTTTGCTACGATTGCCATAGTGTTGAACTATGTGCTTTAATGTTCGAATTTGCGCTGTAGATTAACAGAACACATCAACATGACAACCAAATAATCTAAAAGCGTCTTAAGAAAAAAAAAATTCTCCACATGAGCTCGAGCAAAATTATAGTTCTAAACGACTCCTGGATTTGAGAGAAAACAATCAGGTAACGTTCTCGAAGATGTCAAATTTGCCATTTTGTATTGATCACTCTTGCTTGCATCCGACAACAAAGAAACAAATATTGAATTTAGAACATTAGTCCATTATGTCGCAAGGGATAAGAGAAGATTACGTAATTAAATGCATAAAGATTTTTTTTTATTTGGTTTACGGTGCATTGGGTAGATGGAGGACTGACATTTCAGGAATGAATTCAACGAACCTGAATTCGAATTCTACCAAGAATGCGAAGAACTCCTGTACGTTATTTAGTTGAGGGTAGGTAAGTAACTGTCAAACAGAGTTTTTTTTTTTAATCTCTGGTTCTTAATGTCACTAAATTAAAAATACCATTTCTAAAATACGAGCAAAAATAGGCGTTGTTCTAAAAAGTTATCCGATACTTTGGGAGTACAAACTTTTAGCGCTTAAAAGTCGTTTATTTCCTTTCCTATCCGGGTATCTCTTCACATCAGCTTTAGTCTTATCCTTTTTTGTTTATTAAAAAAAAACCTTGAAATCGTAAAAGAGCATGATTATTTCCCTTTCATTCATAGTGAATCGCTTTTTATCGCACCATTTCGACTCCTTTCAATTCCCTCTTTATTATGCAAGTTAAAAAACGGAGAAACAACTGTGAGAGACGTTCATCAACTGGAATACATAAGGTCATTTAACGAGAATTCAAAATGCTTATTAAAATACCCTTACAATGAGGGCTCCTTATCGCAAATGTAAACATTTCCATAGAATCCAAGAGCAGAGAGAATGAGTTTATTTCATTTTGCCAGTTTCACCATATTAAATTGAAAAGCGCATTTATCTTATTGACAATTTCAGTCGGTTTACAAAAGAAACAGTTTAATAACTTAGTGTGAACATCGAACAAATAGAAGGTCTAAATATTGTGCGGCCAAAACGTTAAAAATAACATTACTATATTATCGCGCAAATTTATTTATTTTGCCACTGGAGTGCTTTTATTATTACATCACGTGGTAAGTTCTGTTTCAAAAGCATATTCATAAGGAATGAAGAATCATTCTATTTGCAAATGAATGAAATAGAAAATAAGTATATTGCAATTTATTCAATGTGAATGGTGTTGCAAATAAATGACGTCGCTTCGTTTAACTTTAATTTAACTCTACAACGAATACTCCTCTCCATATTGATAGAAAAGCAACTGAAAGTGCAATAATGAATTAGAACTCTCGTTACAGCGAAAACCATTCCTTACATTGACTATGTAAACCTTTAATATTTGATTTCAAGAATAATATGATGTGAAGCCTTTCTAAAGTGTGCAATCTCATGCTGTCGAGTACAAAGCTTTCACATTATGCTACAATCAATTACAATAAAAGCAGAGTGATGAGGAAGTCGCACAGGACATTGTGGCCTGTTCTTCAGCTGATTGCGGTCATCACTTCCTTTGAAATAACGAGTGGGTGCTCCAACAACAAACACATTTGATGTTGATCTTAAGGTTTATGTCCGAAGAATTAATTTTTGAAGAAACATTTCACCTTCATTTGAGCCCGCGAAGTACTCTAATTTGTGCTATTATACTAAAATTCATTATCCTCTCGAAAGTTATCCAATTATGTGCTATTACATATGTATATAAATAACATCTAACTTGATGTTATAATGGCCTTTTATAATTCTGTTCTACCAAGTACGTCCAATTGCAGAATTTTCAGATGGCACGTCTTGCCATGGCACGATCGCTATGCAGTGCTGATCTTACTTCTAGAAGATTATCTGTGCATCCAAGTCCGTCTGAATATCGGAACATTCCATTACGAAGAGTATTTCTGTATTCTTTCCTCTTTCCAACCGAATTTTACCTTTCTCTTGCAATGGTTAATGAGCCTTTTCCAGCTTTGCACCCCAGCAATTCATTCCCATTTGGAAAAAACTCAATGCAGTCACTTCTTCTGCTGAAGTCTAAAATGAATTAGGAATATAGATACCAAAACTCATCATCGAATTCTTGATATGTATTGTCAATGCGAATAAAAGATATTAAGGCAGTACTACATGAAAAGTTTACATCATTACTAACTTCCTATCAGCAATTTTCCTACAAATTATTCCTATCTCTCAAGGCTCCAATGTTCTCAAAGCTTACATTACAATCATCTAAAGCACTTCTTAATGTATCAATCTACCTAGATTCTCCGCTCACACATTCACGAATGTTAATAATATCAGGTTCCTTCCTAACATCCTTGTTTTTAATATGATACTGCATTGATGCTGTCTGTTCACTCCTTATTTTTCTTAGAACTCCTTCATATAAGTGGTGTTTACAGTATGTTTTATTTCTAACTCAACTGATTGGAAAACTTTTGTATACAACTAGTTTAGTGTTTTAATTAATTTCGCACCTATTTCATATGAATGTATTCGACTGACTGCCCACCAAACCAGCTTTACTTATTCTGAAGTCTATCTGTACATTTTATTTGCTATCTTCACTAAAATTGTGCATAAATAAACGAAACATTTTATTTTTTCACAAGTTCTATTCAGGATGCAGCTGTTGCATTTAGTATTTACTGCCTAATTTCACAGTTTTGGCGTTTTATTGCCTATTTTAATGCGAAATATGATACAGCAGTTATTTAGTTTAGTTAAGGGATCTCTAGCAAGACTTATGCTGGATTTATTTAAGAGTATAACATCTTCTGCATAAAAGAGAGCTATGGACATCTCCAATTTTATGTAATCCTTATAGATGAGAAATAACAGTGGAGACAGCCTTGTCGCATAACTGATTTTACATCAAATCATCTTCCTGAATTTCCTTCAGTTCTAACTGCTCAACTTAGACTATGCGTTGCTCTGTATGATATCTCGTTTTCATAGCATAAATGATAAGTTTTGAACGGATATTTCTCCAGGCACCTTGTCATGTGGGTTTTCTAGACCAACAAAAATAAATACGAGTTCTTGTTATATCTGAATCTGACAACCACTATTTGGCCAACCACCAGCCGGTCTCATTCATAGATGGGAGTAGTGATTCTACTCCAGGAAACTGGTTTTTCATTCCATAAAACATAAACTGGCCATGGGTCACTAAGTTGACGTACATAATATGCATTGGCCTCATATTTTAAGTTTCCTTTTCCCTAATTCAAGACATTACTACTATTCAGCATATTTTTGTACAAAAGTGTTCGATTTAATAAAATTCCGAATAGCCTTTCATACGAAAGAATTATTGTGTAGTGAGCTAGTCCAAACAAAAGATGAGTAATTCAATGTCTCCTTTCGCGCACACGTGTTATAACCAGAGAGAGAGACTTGTTCAAGTCCTCAGTTTCTGTGCAGTGACATCACTATTTGCTCTTCAAGGGAATACGTACGACGAACACAACGACTTTTGGATGATTGGAAGGAATGCGATGGCTTGCCACCGATTGCGAATTTCCTCTTATGATACTATTTGAAAGTGCAGTAGAGGAGAATCGGATGCAGAAAATTACCTAACATCGGAGCACAGAGATTATCTAATCCAAAGGAAAATTGCATTTTGAGATGATCAGAGTGCTTCTAAGGAGATTCTTATTTGCCCACTTAAATTTAATGTAAGCGGAAATGTTAATTCATTTCATCCGAAGACATCGAGCGAAGACCTTGTGTGACATTTCCAGTAGTCTTTCATGAATTAGAAGTTGCATTCCTTTCCGTGCCAGCGACGTTTCTCTTGAAATTAATTAAACGCTTTCTTTAAACTGCTTTACTCGTCATGCCATATCTCGGTTCAGAGATAATCTGGAATTGCTTAGGAATTAAGCAAGTTCCGCTCTTCCGAGTTGAAATCTTTGAGTAAGCATGTCAAATGTTGTGTATGTGTTGCTACTTTTTTTATTTGTAATGATGATGTCGGTTACTGAAAGAATCTTTATATGGAATTCTTCTAATATAATTTCGTATCATACGAAGAGCGTTGCAATTAAATTTTAACTCCGATTCATTTGTCATTCAGTATTTATATTTTTCTTGCAGTTACAACGGCATCATTTTTCACCATAAAGTTGTTTTTTAACGAATGTCATTTGTATTTTCATGGCGAGAAACTCACTAAGATCATGCTAACTCAAAAGATCGCATCATTAAATCTGTGACAGTCGGAGCAATGTTAGGACTAGCTTTCAATAAGAATTCTTTTGTTCATCAAACTCCATCTCGTTTACAACAATGTTTGATATTTTGGCAGGTTAATTTTATACTTAAATTTATCTTCAAGTCGGTGCTGGATTTGAACAAACAAAATATAATAATCGACACGAAGTTGTGATCATAGGCGCATTCGTACTAAAACTTTACCTTTGAACTTAATGCTTGAGTCCTATTCCAATTCTTCTCAAATTCCAAAGTCTATCAACACCGGTTCGTCCATTTTAAAATTACTACTCGCGATCATTTGTTTTAAGATTTTATTAATAACAAAATATGCATTCGTGGAGATTGATTAATAGAATTCGGAATTATTTCTGTTTCCACATTCCACCATGTTATTATGTGTTCACTTGCTGAGAAAGATTCTACGACATTCCAAGCAATAGAAATAGATACTTGGATTCCATTTTGAGAACAACTGTCATTGCGATGATTGCAGACATTAGTGACTTTCAAAACAGTTTATCCGATAAGTATCCTACATTTTTTACGTTTATTTTTATTTAATACTGAGATAATGCTGTTTAAGAAGAATTCCAAACTTATAATATAAATGTGAATGATTACGGATTAGATAATCCGGGAACTTACTCTAGAGATGAAATTTGTTCTAATTTTCAAATTTCCAGCAAAGCAGAGCCGTAATCGCACATAAGACGGTGAATATCATCTACTATAAAACACTTTCACAAACATCCACATCACAGCTGACATGAAAGCAATGTCTTCGGAGATGCTAGCCAGTTCAGTTGGAAAGTTGATAACGAACTTTACTGAACGTGGGATTTAATCAATGCTTAACATAATTTAATCAGGGTGTTAGACGACACCTGACTTAGCAATAACACAGAAATTCAACAATAGCGTGCAACAACAACAAAATACTTTTTAAAGTAGAAAATAGTAAAAATTTGGAAAAGACTAATTAACTTCGAAGGAACGTGATGGCGATATTCAATGCAAGGTGAAGCTACTCAGAAAAATGGTATACCTCTCGTCTTAATCGCGCAGGATCTAGTCCAAACTGATTGGTAAAGGAACTATCGTAATTATTGTTATAATTTCACAAATGCGCGACTTACTTGTTGAAAAGAAACCCCGTTACAGAGCAATAAATGTTTGAGAGATGTTCGTTGATTTTGAAACATCCTGTACGTGAACTTCTAATGCACAATTGAATATAAATCAGAGGTGATGATAAATAGCATGGATTACTATTTATCAGATATTTTGATCAGAGATTCTCTGATTTTTTGCTTCTGTTTGTGATTTTTCCCTTTAGTGTCTTGCACATATCCCCAGCAAAAAAGCTGTGCAAATATCTGCGCGATTCTCGTCGTCCAAAATAAGTTAACCCATAATAGGTGTAGGGCTGATAAAAACTATTACAAAACACAGGAAGGTGTAAGCAAATGAATAAGCTATTCTAATTTATATTCTACAGAATATTGTTTTCAAGATAGTCACGTACGACTCCTGAATATGTATATAAAACGCAAATGACCACTATCAGATCTCATTTTTTTCCTGTCCTATAAGTTTCTATAAAGAATGTCTTAAGAATGTAACTCAAAATCCTCATCATTTTTGAGAGCAAAAATCTGTTGAATCTGAGGATTTTTTATTTCATCTTTTGAATTTGACGATTTTTTTATTTCAGTGTGAGAGACCATTAAAAGTCAACTTCCAAATACGATTTCCATTTTAAGTAAATCAGTTGCAGGCTCTACCAATCAATTACGACACTTATTCTGTAAGGGGTGCATTTTACCTTGCAGAACACGACGCTTCTAAACCCCACTCTTTCATTTCTGGATTACATAATAAGTTAAAAATTGATGTGTTCACGGTGCATGCGTTTCCTGCCTTTGGATATTTGTAGTGTCTCAGCTTTATTTATTCGACTTGTAAATGTTGAAGACGGTTTAAGCAGTAATCCGTTTGATGCTACTATTTGGGATCACTGCATGAGGATCCAAGCCTCAGTTTGAAAACTCAATAATTCATTTTTATTTATCCAGTTAATTATGCAAGTATAGGACACACGAATTCTTCTTTCACTAACGCTGTCATGTTTCTTGTAAATGTGCAGGATACGAGTCTTCAGAATGCAGGGCAGCGTAGATTATTCGGTATTCTGATTACGTGATTACACAGGACTGCAAATTCACTATTTATTTTAGCTTAAAATAAAAAGGATTTTCGCTCTTCACTCATTTTGATTTTGAAAATAAAATTCATTTTTGTTATCACAAAAGTGAGTAATTTTCACGCACATTTGACAGTAATCAGTCCCCATGTTGTTACACTTTCCTTGGCACGTTCTCAATTACTGTAATGTCTTGATGAAGCTTTTACTCTATTTCTTCAGTAACAGGTTCAATATTTTGAACAAATACTCCAAGTATGAATTTCGTATTTTTTAAATTATTTTATTTATTTTATTTTATTTTTCGGAATTTCATCTACGAAACAGGCTAACCTTCAGTTTTGGAAAGATTTGGACCTCCTTGTCACTCTTGATACTTCCAAGGCATTTGATCTAGTTTGGCATTCTGCCATTTTATTGTTTTCCTCGCGCTGTTTGTGAGTCAACTGCTATCTTTTACTTGCACTCTTTCTCCTACATTTCATTGATCGTCTTTTACTAACTTTCAGTCCTATCCATAGTTTTGCCGATAACAGCGCATTCCACTGATTTTCATCGTTTAAAAAAAGCCTTGTAGATGACTCAAGCTTCATAATCTGCTATGGCTAATCTTAAACGGAGATGTTTTATTTATTTTCAAGGGCGACGTGAAGACAACTGAAGATAATTTAGTGAATTTTAATGCTCAAAAAACACAATCCAGCTTCTTTCCCAGAAGAAAGAAGACTCCTCCTCCATTTTGATAATAATTCGCTCACCAACCATACCGTTTTTTTCTTCTTGAGCTGATTTAACATCTAGCCTATCCAGAAAAAAAGTCGTCCATAATCCCTTCAATCTTCAAAATGCTCGTAAATCTCAAATCTGCTCAGCTTTAAAATATAGAGAGCTAATCGCGTAACAGACACTTCTCTGATTCCTTCATCACTTTCCCACAGATCCTTTGTTTCTGCATTACGTCATTTCTAAGGATATTTTCATGGATATTAATCCACAGAAGTAGCTGCACTGTTCTTCTAACCATGTGTGAACATGTGCAGCTGTTGATTCACTATTCAGTTCCAGACACTCCGTGATCAAACTTGTCATCCTGTTTCATCTATCTACTGCATCGTAACCACTTTTAACATATCATTTTTCCAAACGCATACAACGTCAGCCTTCAAGAAACACATTAACAGATTCCCCCCTCTCCAATATTATTTCACAAATATATGCTGCGCTCACTAAACTAATCATCTCACATAAGCGTACACCGGATTAAACTGGCGTGATCACGTGACAAATAGAACTGAGAGACAAAATGGAATCTGGTGATTTAATATTTCAGATTCCGACACTACCGAAACATGTTATTGTAACTAATTTGCATTAGCAAGAAAGCAAAATTGTTGACGGTCATGCAAGCTGTCTCAGATTCACGTGCTGGTATCATCATCGTATCGAAGGATAGTCATGCTAGAAAATATCGCTTCCTGCTACATACACCCATCTTGTGGTTCGTTAGTTGATAAATAATGTTTTTGATAAATCAACCTTAGTCTATAATTTTATGAATTACTTTTCCTTTTCTGTTCTAGTTAAAAAAGTATCCAGATTAACTGTACATTTCGCCGTCAAGTGAGTCGCTGATGTAGCGAAATGTACAGGCAAATCAAACTGCTTGCGTTGTGCAGCGACCTTCGTACTCCATTCAAACTCAATAAAACGGTTCTTTTCTGAAAATAAGAAGAAGCATATTTGTAATATATTTTCTTTTAAAATTGGAATAGAATAGTTTGTAAAAGATATGATTACTATAGATATCTTGTTATTTGACACAGAATTCTTTGAATGCATCTGTCGATTTTAAGAGAACATCAGATGAAAATCATCTGGAAGACCAAAATTGCGGAAAATGTGACAACTTTGGCAAAGAGTAGCAGAAAATGTTGGGAATTTCACAGGTTCGTGCGACTCAATTTTTATTGAAGATTGAAACACGAAGTACTTTTCAACAAAATTAGAATTGTGTAAGTCACATGAGACATATTTTGATTATCCCGCTTTCATAACTCCTAGGGACTTATGTAAAAATTAACATGGTTTACACTTTAGAATCAGTGATAATTAATTTATTCTGTTAAAGTTTTAAATTGTAAGTGCTTTGCAAGAAGAATCGAGAGCAACTCAATAGAGAAATCGCGAAGTATTCCGAGAAATTGCTTAAAATTGGAGAGACGGAGCAGTAAAAGCAATGGAAGTAAAAATAAGAAAATAGCTTCGAAAGAAAACTGTCTGTGAATATCTTAAAGGGCAATAGCTTAAGGTGTCCTATTGGCTGAAAATGCCCTTTCGAGAGATTCTTGTTGTTCAGTGGTGGTTAATCAGAGATTAAATCGCATGGATCTTATAATTGGAGTGGGAAAGAGGATTATTTCCTCCTATCTTTAGTTCCCAAGTCGCTTCATGAGATCTGCCTTGTAGCTTAATGCAGTGTTATTCAGCACACAACGGGCGGGATGATGTCGAACCAATTTATTCGTTTGCGCGATTCAGTTTTGCTGATAAGACGATCGGACAGTATGCCATGAAAACATCTTAGTCCTAGACAGTGCTGAATGAATACGTCTAGAAAGAGAGTACAGTCTTTCTAATACAAAGAAAATCGTACTTCACCTTTCTCTTTGCATTTGATAATACTTATAGCATCGAACAAATCATGCTGTCCTTGTTGAGATGGCATTCGAGTCTAGCATTTCTATCCCCCGATCATATATATATAAACATTGGCTCCAAAAACCGCTACATTCTCTTCGAATTCCGACATTACTTCTCAGTTGTGGAACTGCTCCTCAATATTCGCAAGGTTGTTCAGAAGAGGAAAATTTCGAAACTGACATCTTTCTACTACCTTACAGATTTGCTGTAATCTGCATCACATAAATATCTGTTACTACAATCCTTTTCTAAAAATATGTCATGCTGCTCAGGTGAAGTGGCATCCGTTACTTTCTTCTGAACCTAAAAATATGTAAACGAAAGCTGGCATTGACCCACATTTTTATGTGATTTCAGCCTCATAAGGTTATAAGCAAATCGTTCATTTAGTTCAAAGGATGAACTGAAGTTGGTGTCTGACTCTTCTGATTTGGAGATCATCTATGCATTTTCAAGTCACTTCTGCCTTCACTAAGCAGAGCGGTGATCTCCCACAAGGAAGCGAAAATCGCCACCGAATTTTTTTTTACAAACATTAACGCTTACACTAGGATTCGACCTTGAGCTGAGTGGAGAGTGACATCCCGAATCAACTACGCTCCCTTTTATTTCATTCCTTCTGCGCGGAATTATATCTTAGAGCTGTTCAAGAGTACATTAACAAGTTCCTCCTCTCGTTTCATCTCTCACACACACAATGCCAATATGTGCGTTCTGAAACCTTTCGCGTGTAAGATTGATACACACTGAGTAGCCAGTTTATTACAAATTCCACGCATCTTAAGAAGAGAATTGATACGTGCTCAGAGCCCGAGGTTTTAGAAACACTCCACGAGTATCCTATCCTAGGCAGTCATGATAAATTCCTGTCAGAAATAGTCTTTTCACCGCATCCTGGATATGTTTCAAGTAAAGCTAAAGTTATTATCAGTATTCTGTAACTACCTACGGACGAGTATTTATAGGAACTTGATACTGACAGGCCTGGTGACATGATATGTTTCCTGTTAAAGTGCTCTGCAAGTCCAAGGTAATCAAAATATTCATTGCGTCATGAACGTTCAAGATAGGCTGCACCGTTGATCTGTTAGTATCCAAGTGAACCAGAGGAGTACATCGATCCATGTTTTCAGCCACGTGCCCAAACTGGGCACGTGGCTGAAAAACGTGTTTTTTTTTATTGATCACAGTTGGTTACACCAACTCATTCATTGAACTTCAAGTCTTTTGTGCTCTTCTCTCTATTCTTAGCTAGCCATAAAGATTTTTCATGGCTGATGCTTTCTTGAGCACGTTATTAAGTCAATTTCAACGTTGGATTTCGTTAGTGCGCAGGACAAAAAGGTTTTATCGCCAGTTTCAGTTTTCTTCTGCTAGTAAGAGGCTAATTATAGCCAGACTGCTATTAAATATTAAAGCTAGAAATTTAATTGAACGTTTATATATAGCTCTAGCTCTTTTAATGCCTGCGTGATCCTCTCTCTCTCTCTCTCTCTCTCTCTCTCTCTCACACACACACGTTTGTGACTTATTTTATTATGCTTAGGGAGAAATGAACATTGAAAACAGAATAGAAATTCAGACATATGAAAACGTATTATCTTTGTAGAAACAGCTGGGTTTGAGATTAATTTGTTCAGATCATCTTCAGTGCAAAAATGTTTCAATCAGGTAACTTCCTTTCTCAAAGCTGCAGCGAAAACTAAACTTTTTCATGGCTATTCTGACTCGAGTGATAGATTTTTCAATGAAGTAACTTCCTTCTCATATAGCCGCATAGGAAACTTGACTGACTTGGCTATTCTGACTTGAGTGATAGAGTCGGAAGAGAGTGAAAGAAAAGGAAGGTCACAAAGCATGGATGATATTGAAGTAGGCTGAAAATGAAATTTTTAATGGAGAGGAAATTTATTTTCATTGGAACAAAGAATGATATGAGCAGAGCAATTCTTTGAGTCGCTGTTTCTACAAAATTGCGTTCAAGATATTTAGCATGACGTGATCATGTACCATTCGTTGCTTGTAATGTATATTTCTTAGTTACAAGCAAAGAAGGATAACTTAATTTCAATGAAATTTGCTTTTCATTACATTCACTAAACGAACACGGTTTTTTCCTTATGAATTATAATTTAATGAAATTATTATTATTATTGCAAGAAAAGAAAACAGATGAAAGTCAACAGCTTAATAGAATAAGCATTTAGTCGGTGATTATACAGGGTGGTCCATAAGTCACGAAGGGGTTTAAATATTTAATAACTTTTTATTTATTATTTTTTTCTGTAATGGAATACAGAACCCGGAGTTTTTTTATTAGTTATAGAACACCACATCATGTAAATGCTTTCCTTTTTGGCATCATAAACACAGGCCCTTTCTACGAGATGGTCCATGACGGCTATTAATTTTTATGTTTGCAGCGCCCTGATTTCTGCTCGAATATTCTCCTTCAGCTGTCTGTGGGATTGTCTGGAGCTTGTTCACATACACATCTCCTTCAGGTCACTCTATAGGAAGAAGTTGGGAGCCGTCATGTTTGGAGAACGCTGAAATCGAATGCTGATTTTCAAAATTAAATTGCATGATTTTGGTTCGTTTGGGGGTTGTGAGCTTTCCCATGATTAACTTCCCAAATGTTTCTTAGAATATATGAAAAAAAAAAAAATGAAAAAAAGTAATAATAAAAAAAGTTGTCAAATGTGATTTATAGACCACCCTGTATATAATCCTAATTTGGATTTGCCACATGTTAAAACTTTGTTGAGTGTAATTTTTTATTATGCGAATCCCATTCACAAAAATGTTTAAACTTATAGTATATTAGTAAATCAAGCTTGTTAAGGGCTGTATTATCTGCAATCCTATTTTTGATACTAAACATTTTTTTCCGTACACCACTTCAGGTCTCTTAAATAAGCAGGATGATAATTTTCCACCGGGTAATGATTTTCATCTATCACGTCAAGACATTCACAAACATCCATGCCTAAGGGGATTCGAATCCACAGCATGTTTGGAGAGCGAAAACGCTGTCCATCAGGCCGGTAAATTTATATTTATAAATTAAATAGCATAAATATATAAATTATTTTTGTGCGTCCTTGAAGTTCGAAATGCGAAAACGTGTGCCTGTTTATAAATAGCAAATTGTAACACAAGATTAGATGGCGCCACTTGTATAAATCATTTAATGGCATAATCCCAGCAGAACAATCTTTCAATTTAGGTGAATCGGGAAAAAGGCTTGAACTTGTTCTTCTTAAGTTAAAATGTAACGCATTTTGCGATTTAGGGGAAGACGCTCATAATCAGTCTTGCACATTGTACTCAAGCGAGGACAGAATGATACTCCCAAACACCCCATGTCTTCGTATAATATGAATGGCAACGAGAGCCTGTCATTCATTTCAAATAGCTTAACCATTTTCGTAGAAGATTGATTCGCAAAAAAAAAGACTCTTCATAAGAATGTTTCAAACAAAGTGTGTGCTCTTTTCACATTAAAGGCTACCACATGTTTTAGGCAAATTTACTTTTTTTTTTTTTTTTTTTTTTTGTTTCCATACAGTTTGTTTTACTTGCCTTTGTCTACTCCCGTCAGTGAACGAATTCATTTAGCGAATTAGTCAGGACGACACTTGAATCGTCCTGACTGATTCGGCAAATGAAATGTACACCATTATACAGTATAATTTTAAAATAAATAAATGTCAATCTTAAACATTTTAAAATACGTTGAAACATTAAGTGGTACCGTAAGTTAATTACATTGCATTGATTTAAGAAAGTGTGTCGGAAGTAGCTATCGCGTGTCATTTTGGTATTGTGCCATGCAGCGACTTAGATATATCTTACTATTCTTCTATTCGTACTTTCTCGTTTATTAGCGGCTATTTCAGCTCATCGTTCACGGAAGTGCCGAAAGCTGATGGTGTCTTTCATGGAAATAAAATGCTAAAACATATCTTATTTTGGGTAAATCCTGCTTCACCTTTATTGCTGAATCCTTTATCGGAGAGAGGGAGTTCGAGGACACCGATGTGAGAATCCTTTGTTGGTTTCTCCAAAACCTCTTCTATGGGATTTGTTGAGCAGCGAGACATGGCTAACGTGAAGTTCTTCGAACGCACTAATTAATACGCACCAATTTTGTAATATTCCTGTTTTTCTCAAGAAAAGCAGAACAAAATTTCTTTAAATAGTCTGTACTGGCATGTCTGTGTGAAATTTCAGATCAAGACGCGTGATTCACGCATGTCAGCTTGAACTGCCAAGTGCTTATGTGTCAAATGTGTTTTTTGAGAACAGCGTTATGTGGAACTAATTATTTTATAGGCTTCTATATTTAACTTACTTTTAATTGTATTTATTTTAGTCGATATATTTTAAACTTATAAATTACTTTCATAAAAAATCAAAAGAATAAAATAATTTAATATTATCCAGCTCTTGAAGTTTTAATGTGGCAATTATCAGAAAATTGATGCAAAAATGCTCTCCGATATACTCTCTCTCTCTCTCTATATATATATACATGTTATATATACATGTTAAAAATACCAAGCAATTTTAAACCTGGTTTTACTCCATTTCCCAAGTAAGCAAACAGACAAACAAGTCAAGTTTGCGCCTGCAAGTGATGCAAGTCTAGCTGATCCTACAGGTAGTGCAAGACCAAGGCAACTCGTGGTAGAGGTGGTATAAGCTCTGATCACTAATCTTAATATTTACCCTTAATGCCAAAACACATCTCCAAGAAGGGGATGTATGATGTTTTGTATTAAAGGCAAGGGGGCCACTACCCAGACCGGTTTCGACATTTATTGAGGTAGAATGGGAGTTCATGCCTTTCATCACTGGCCTCTTTAGATTTAAAAAAAAAAGGTTGTGCTGAGAGTCAGCTTGATAGTGAGAGAGGAGAAGGAAGATAGAGTGGATAGTAGTATATAGTTAAAAGAGGCCTCAGTCGATCTACTTGGCCTGACTTAAATGCCAGCACCAAGCAGATCTCCGACATTATCTCCCTCCATCCGTTCTCCTCCGCGTTCTCCGGCCAGCCACCTCTTCAGATGTCTGGCCGATGAAAGAAGTGAAAAAACAAATGCAGGAAGACACACATAAATTGAAAATCAAAAGAACTAAGACACACATAAACAGAATCAACAAAGGAGCTAGAACACGCATAAACAGAACAACAAAAGTCGGTGAATTAACAGAAAAGTACTGCAAGAACGGGGGAAGAGCCTGGCCCGAGTGATGCAGCCCGCAAGGAGCTGCACCGCCTCGCTGTAAGCCTTCGCCGCTCGGGTTCTCAGGTCTGCCCCCTCCTATGTGGATTAAGCGTGAACATACAGAAACAGAACCAAGAAACTTAGAGGGGGCTTTTTTTTATGTCATATTTGCCCTGCTATCTCTTACCGCTTCCTCATAGTCTTTTACCACGTTTTCCATCACTGTGAGTACGTGTACTGACTCTTCATCATTAAGTTGCCATATTCTCTTCAAGCATCCATTCCATTCCGCTCGGTCGTAAGTGACTTTCCCAAACTTGAGCCATATTCTAAGACTCTCTAGCTCACCTTCACATTGCAAAGCCACGTCTCCCTTTTCCTGTACAGCTGTGTGGACTTTGTTTTTTATCTCGGGTTTATTCCTAAGATAGAATAGGATTCGTTTTGTTACATTCGAATATTCATATCGGGGTTCTTTTCTTTTTGCCGGTTTTGCAATGGGGTGAGAAGAACCGGTGTTTGTATCTACTGATAAAGTTCTTTTTTCAAATTCCTTCATTATCCCTGGGTATCTCTTTTCCAGATCTACTCGTGTCAGCGACTTCAATGTGTCGCATAGGTGTTGTTTTTCTTCCTCTGTTAAGTCCAGGTGACCGTCCAGTTGATGGGGCTCGACCTTGGTTATATCTTTTACATAGAGTTCTCCCCATATGAGTCTATTGCTCCTCTTAAAGAACAAGAAAGTTGGCTCTCCTTTTGTGGCCATTATCTGAAATAGTTTTTCTGACGTTTTAGGAGATCCCTTAAAGTTCTTCAGAATGACAGAGCCGTTTGGAGTATTGCCTTTAACGAAGTCTGTTCCTTCCTTAGTTTCTGGATTGTTTCCTTGCTCTCTGTCTTCTTCTTCTGATGAGGTTTCTTCCTCATTTTCTGTGTTGTTTCGCGACATTATCTCATTTCCTTCCTCATCCTCATCTGAACTTGAGGCTTCTATTTGGCTTTCAGTGTCCTGTTTATTTCGTTTCATTTCTCCTTCTTCTTCCGGCGTGATGGGTCGTTTAGTTGTACTGGTGTTGATTTCCATTTCCTCTGTTTCTGTGCTGTCATTGTTGCCTTCCGATTTCTTAGTGTTCTGTTTCTTTTTCTTCCTAATTCTCCCTTCTGCGTTCCTCCCAGTTATTGCCTGATTTCCTAATGTAGTCGTTGCGGTAGCTGGCGGTTGGAGGGCTGGAAACTCTTCTGGTTCAGTTGTTTGTGGTTCGTTTACTGTTTGGCCGGTAGCTCGAGAGTCCTGTTGTGAGCTTAGGAATGGCTACTGCCGCAGGTGTTATGGCGCCTCCTGCCCTTTCTGCAAGGGTCCTATTAGGACAAATATCTATTTTATGGGATGTGTTTCCACATTTACGGCATGGTGACTCACATTGATTCAATGTGTGTTCTGTCGATAAGCAGTTGCGGCATGTGTTGTTTTTCGGGCAGTGCGCGCTAAGGTGACCCAAAGCGGTGCACCGAAAACATTGTTTCCTTACGCCTGGATAATTGACTATTACTCTTGCTGAGCCTAAAAAAATCAAGTTGGGGACCTCGGTTTTCATCTCGATTGAAACG
Source organism: Typopeltis vanoorti (assembly GCF_054136105.1). Classification (NCBI taxonomy): domain Eukaryota; kingdom Metazoa; phylum Arthropoda; class Arachnida; order Uropygi; family Thelyphonidae; genus Typopeltis; species Typopeltis vanoorti. The sequence continues at coordinate 139,404,212 of NC_143556.1, forward strand.
CTCACTTCCCCTGATTTCCACTCTGGGATATCCGCGTCTTGTCCGATTGTTACGTTTCGGACAATCCCCCAATTGGAGAAAATGGTTTTAATGATTTCCTCCCCTTTCTCTAGATATTCGAGTGGAAACCTGTCAATTTTTACGGATTTTAAAATACTTCCGACTAGGAAGGGTATCCTGGAGGAGATATAAATGTAGAAAGTATTTTACCTTGGGTATAATAAATGTTAAAAATACCAAGCAATTTTAAACCTGGTTTTACTCCATTTCCCAAGTAAGCAAACAGACATATTTATATCTCCTCCAGAGATTTTTATTTAATAAGGTTATAACACCTTATGGTAACTTGTTCTGGTAAAATACTTAATAAGCTCTGTATTACTAAATCTTAGTATTTCTAGCCTGGCTCCCACTGATGAGACCTCAATAAAGGTCGAAACCGGTCTGGGTAGTGGCCCCCTTGCCTTTAATACAAAACATCATACATCCCCTTCTTGGAGATGTGTTTTGGCATTAAGGGTAAATATTAAGATTAGTGATCAGAGCTTATGCCACCTCTACCACGAGTTGCCTTGGTCTTGCACTACCTGTAGGATCAGCTAGACTTGCATCACTTGCAGGCGCAAACTTGACTTGTTTGTCTGTTTGCTTACTTGGGAAATGGAGTAAAACCAGGTTTAAAATTGCTTGGTATTTTTAACATTTATTATACCCAATATATATATATATATATATATATATATATATATATATATATATATATATATATATATATATATATAGCCACTCCATACACACCATCCATCCATCTCATTGATGGTCTACCCCTTCCTCTTTTTCCAGGAACTTTACCTTCTATTACTGTTCTGAGAATTCCCCCTTCCATCCTTTCCATGTGTCCAAAATATTTTAACTTTCTTCTGTCAATATCCTTAAGGAGCCTTAAAGTTCTGCTGATCTTTTCACACCCATTCATTTGTACGCCTTTCAGTATATGATATCCTCAACAACCTTCTGTAACACCACATATCAAAAGCAGATATCCGTTTCTTATCTGACTTCTTTAGGTTCCAAGTCTCGCATCCATAAGTCGCTGTTGGAAAAACAACTGCATCTAAAATCCTCAATTTTGTTCCCATGGAGATAAATCCATCCTTCCAGATTTTAGACAGGTCTCTGACTGTTGTTTTAGCCATTCCTAACCTTTTTTTGACATCTTCTGAACAGCAATTCTTCACATTAATAATGAATCACAGGTACTCAAACTTGCTGACTCCCTCAATTCTTTCTCCATTAAGATACACTTGTTTCTCAAGAGTTTCTCTGTTTGTATTTCTTTTGAGAACCATAATCTTTGTCTTGCTACGATTGAGTTGGTCCTCTGTTATTACTGATCTTGTCAACTTTGTCAAGAATTAGTCCTAGTTCTTCCATGTCATTACAAAGGAGTACTGTATCATCAGCATACCTCAGATTACTGATCAATCTACCTCTTATCTTAATTCCTGTCCTGAGCTCATCCAGTACTTCACGCATGATGTCCTCCGCATATATACTAACATCCTTGCCTAACTCTTTTTCCAACTTGAAGCCAGTCAGTCAATCCAACACCTATTCTTACCGTGGCTTCTTGCTCTCTAAACCAGTTGGCTATCAACTTGATAGTGTGTTGAGGAAATCCCGTTATTTTCATTGCTTCCCACAGTTTCACATGCTCAACACAGACAAAAGCTTTAGAGTAGTCTAAGAAACACATTACCAGAGGGAGTCTGAATTCTTTGTTTTTGTGTGGTATTTTTTCTTGACTATTATGTATATAAACTATTACACTTTTTTAATAATGTTAGTCAAGTTGCTTTTTATTTTATCGTCCTACATATTTCGCCAAAATTGGCGAAACACGTAGGACGATAAAATAAAAAGCAACTTGACTAACATTATAAAAAAAGTGTAATAGTTTATATCTTTGTTTTTTTTATGATCTATCTAAGGCAAAGGATCTGATCTCTGGTGCCCTTACCTTTCCTAAAACCTGCTTGTTCCTCGGGCATCTCTGCCTCAACTTTGGCCTCAATCCTATTTAGCATGATATTTAATAAAAGTTTGCTTGCGTGAGATATCAAACTAATAGTTCTATAATTCTTGCATGCCTTCATATCACCTTTCTCAAGTACTGGTATGAAAACCGAACTTCTTCCAGTCTCCAGGCCATGATCTTGTCTCCCATATCCTTGTAATCAATCTATGAAACACTCTTATCCCTCGTCCCCTGTGGCCTTAATTAACTCCGCTTGGATTTCATCTGCACCTGGGGCCTTATTGCTGTTAAGATGCTTAACTGCTCTTTCAACTCTTCATGCTCTTTCAACTCCGATGTACACTAATTAAAAATCAGCCTTTATTTGAAATGATATATGACTAAGGTAGTTTGGTAGATATTTGATTATATGCATTAATTCGGTTTTACTCATTTCACTCTTTTAAGCGTGTTTTAAGTCTCTGTAGCTCAGTCGGTATAGACGAAGCCCTTTGGTTGCAAAGACCTGGATTCGATTCCCGTCAGTGACTTGAGGAACTGATAAGGGGAAACCAGTCCAGTCCAAGTGAATTCTAATAATGAGACATTTCGGAAAATAATTGATTGCTGATGTCATTCGCAATTGCATCAGTGTGTTTTAAGATTCTAAAGAACTAGCCTTAAAGTTGATTATAAGTTTGCTTTGTAGTTCACAAATGCAATTATAAAGGAGCATGATGAATATGTTGCATGTATCTGTCTCTTTCGACTAAAGGTGAGTTAGCCGGTCTCATACTGAGGTAGGTTTTTTTTTTTTTTTCACCCGGAAACTCGGGTTTTTCGTCCCCCAGAACGGGCAAACTGGCATGGATAACACACATGGATTAAGTCATGAATACGTCCCAGCCGTATGCGGGACCTGAGCCCGGATGAAATTGAAGGGTTTAGGGAAAGCAATGGTGAACTACCCTGTAAAATCTCACCAGGAATACTTTGTGGGTAATGCCTACAAAGTCACCTATGGTAGGAAACGACTAAAAGGGAAAACCAGTCCAGTCCAAGCGTGTTCTAATAATGAAGCATTTCGGAAAAGAATTGATTGCAGATGTCATTCGCAATTGCATCAGTGTGTTTAAGATTCCAAAGAACTACCCTTAAAGTTGATTACAAGTTTTCTTTGTAGTTCACAAATGCAATTAGAACGGAGCGTGATGGATTTATTGCTATACGTATCGTTGTTGGCAACGTTTTTCCAGCATTAAACACATGTCCAGGGGCAACTCTTTTAAGGGATATATGCGTTCCTGAGACACTTTTGTAAATCTATAGAACAGAATTCTTTCATTCATATGCACGCAGAGTAAAAGGGATGCGTTTCCCCACCATAAAAAAAAACATTTTTAGGAATCATTTATAGCTTTTTATCTGTAAATGATACCTAAAATGAATTTTAAGTATTTATTTATAATATACGCAAAATTAAGTAGTGATAACTATTAATTTCATGAAGGGGTTGTGTGTTGATTCTCGAAGAAGGAATTCACAGTTGTTAGAGTCTGAGACTTCCTGCCATTAACAAGAGCACTTGTTGCATGCTTAGATTCCGTTATTAATTTGTTTACTTCACTTTATATTAATACAAATTTATTATCAATTTAATGAAGCTGTGATACACAAAAATCTTACACGCAGTTTTAGAATCAGGAGAGAACGATGGCAATATTTAATTTATACTATTATATATTAATAATTGGCTAATTATTAAAATATAATAGTATAAATATGTAATTCGCAATTTAATGTACTAGCTTCTAATACTTAAATTTATTTGAAATATTACCAAAATAAAGTACAATAAAAGAAATATATATGGATCAACTGCTCCACTTATCCAACAGTTGTTTAGCTGTTTTTTTTTTCTTTTTTCCCGAATTTGGAAGCTCAACTCGAAACTCCAAGTTAAGCACTCAGATAACATGGGACAAGTTTTAATTTCGTTGATTTGTTTTTAAAAATTCCATTTCATTATTAATTTATACACGAACAAACCTTGCTCACCCAGGATTTTCCATTTTCCAAAACATATTCCGTTTTTATATATGAGTTTTAAAACTTTAATGTGACGAATGTAAATATGAGAAAATAAGAAATGAAGAGTCGTTTTTAATCCGAATGGGCAATCATATATTTAAAATGGTTCCTCAAACGTATTTGCAGTAGGGTAGAGTGTAAAAAGAGCGCTGGCGAATCTGCGAGCGTGGAACAGTTACGAGATTTTTGCGAGATACCTAACTATCGTCAAGGGGATTAACGGCAGAAATCGATACCCCTAGACACCGACGTCATTAGTTCTAAGTTAGATGTAAAGTGGGTGAAGGTCAAGGACTGCCGAAGAGGTTACACGCATATCCGTTCGACAGCCTAAACATGCACAGTCATGCAAATACCAAAATATTGAATGTAGACCGTAGCTTGGGTAACGAAGAAACATTCCTTGAAACATAGTGCACCTGACCTTAATAAAGGTAATAAAAAATATCGATTTATTTAACTGTTCCCCATTCTTACTCGCCTAGCGGTACTCTAAACGGCACGTGTATGAAATTAAGATCCACCGAATTCTTTCCAAGTTAATATGGAAATTTTAACACATTCAAGTGATTGCAAACAGTACTTCATTAAGTATAGAACTTCTGTCTTATATATACGCAGGGCTTCCCTGTGTGTGTGTGCGTGCGCACACACATTTGCATTATCGATAATGAAAGCGATATTATCATTCTAATAACTATTTTACAATTACCGTCAGCCTCCACATTTTCATATTCGACTTTTTTTAAAAACTTCATTATTGTTTCTTTTACATATGAGATGTTGTATATGCGATCATTAATTTAATTTTATTTTTCAGATGAAGTAGGTGCAACAGTGGAACGAATAACAGGCTCTAATTAGTTGACCAGTGTGGCCTGTGGAGACGTCTGCAGAGAGGAAAAAAGCAAGAATGAACCACTCATTTCTGGCGTTTTCTTCGGTATGTTCCAATTGCCTATATCAAATATTTTAATTAATTGGAATCAATTATTAGGATCTTGTTTATTTGGTATCCCATTGAATACCTATGTCGATTAAAATTGTTGTAGCAATAATATTCAACTTAAACCGCACCTACAGAAGGGTGAAATCTGTCCCCAACTTGCAAATTCCTTTTTTTAAAAAAGCGTAGTTTATTACAGTACCAGGCTCAAGAATTGCTGTCGTGAAACTTATTCAATATCAGAGTGAAAAGACTCTCCTCATGTAGTTTACGAAATTTATCACCGAGTATCTCGCTTCATAGGTAGGAAAGAGAATTTATGTTCATTGTGTATGCCAGTCTGGGTGTAGATTCCAATTATAAAATTATTACAATTCTAAATGGAATATTTTACAATATTCCACATAATAAAAGAGCAAACTACTCGAAACTCTGTTCACGTAGTCTTCAAATGGATGTAGTGCAGATAGTGTAATTCAAATATTCAGTCTCTAGTGTAACGCCGAAAAATTTGGATTAAGGGAAAAAAAACGGGTTCAGATTCTTCGCTTTCCGCAAGAACAGTATTTTCGTACAATACGGAATGGGAGGGTTAACTTCCATTAACGAACATCTGAAAGAGAATTGATGTTACCATCTAAGGTACTGCTAGTGGATGTTGTAATAACTTTCCATCACAAGGTGAGCTAGCTTATCTCACAACTGTGACAGGGCTTCCCTTTTATAACTGGGAGAGGGGGGGGGGGCATAGCACTCCACAAACAAGTTTCGGGATATGATTCTTTTATTTCTCAACGTTGTAATATTTATTTAGCTAAGAATTCCGAAATGTGTTATTATGGCCATGCAGATAATTAGCATCCTATTAGACATAAATACTTGCAGAAACCGTACTTCATCATGTCATTTATGCGAAGACAAGCTTTGGTTATTAATCATTTTTTTTTTCATGGTGGAAGTGATCATGAGAATGATCGATTGCAAAGACTTGGATTCAAATCTCTTGTAGCGAAGAAGGGAATAACCTTAATAAAGGATTTTATGACTGAAGATGAGATGCATTAGCCGATCTCATACGGAGGTGGTAGAATTTCTCTTCTCGAAAACTCGGGTTTTTCCATTCTACAAGATAGAGAAACCAGCTGTCGAACACCGACATAATACGTTGTCTTCATGGCTGCTTCGGCCATAATTCTAAACAAAAACAACATTTAAGCTAATTGGTTTATATGTTGAACGCAAATGCTATCTGTATCAAAAGTTTTCAACTAAATGCCCAATACCGCTTACTATCTCTCTCTCTCTCTCTCTCTCTCCTATCTCTCATCACTACACAAGGTTGATGAAGAGAGCTCAAAGTTCGAGCAAAGTCATGGGGAGAAAATGAATGCACCAAGTAGAATTACGTGGACAGGCATAAATTTATACTGTCTGGAACAGCAGTTAGTTCATTATGGTCGAACACTGACCCATTTTTTTCTTTTGCGCCACAAAATTTGAACATATTAATGGAAACTGTAACTCCGAATTAGGAGGGTGTAATTCTGACAGGAAAATAAAAAACAAAAAACGCTTTACTATTGCATCAACAGTTTGAAGCAAATTATTTTAGTTGAAGGCATTAATCGAAGATTAATATAAATAGCTAACAAATGTCCAAAATTTTATTAATCTTCGATTCGTGTTTGGCTTATGAATTTATGTCATCTAATTTTATTTTTAATATTTTTCAACTATAAATAGTTTGAATAAAATTAAAACGATTCTACAAATTTTAAGTTTCTAAAAAATCTTTTAATAACATTCTATTCAGCCAGAACAAAATTATTAATATCAGTTCAAACCACTTTCACAAATGTTTACAGTAAAAATATATCAATAAAAACAACCACAGAGATATTTTCTTTTTATGCGTTTCATAAACGGTCCTCAATTCCAGCCAACCAGAATGGAGTTATTGCAGTCTATAATTTCGATTGGTCTTACTTTTTTTGTAACCCTGGAAACAACTCTTATAAATGATGCTCATTTTGCGAAACACACAAACAGAAGTATTAAAAAATGCAACGAGAGAGAAAAAAAAGTTATTTGAGATTTAGAGAACAGGCAATGTGAAAACTATATAAGAGGAATCCTTGCAACACAGATTTAATAGAATACTCGAATGTGGGAGGTATTTGTATGTGCTTCAAAAAGAACATTCATGAAAAACAGATATTTTTAGAAAAAAATAAAGAAATAATAAACAATATTCGGAGAAAGACATTACAGTTTTAACAGTAGTCCGCGAAGAACAGAAGATCATTCATTATGGGAAACTGCAGATGATAATAATAATGAGGACAATATGATACGAGGTGGAAATGAACAGGAAGAGGCAGATCCGATTACTCGTCATGAAATAAGCGCAGCTCTCACAAGGACGAAAACAAAATGAAAACGCCGATATCGAAAGTGCTTCTGCATAATACGTGGGTTTAAGTTGTAAACTAAGAGTCATGTACAGATAACTCTCATATAACGGTTTCGATACTGCAAATTGAAGTAACCCTTTATCTTTTCATATATTTTTCACTGCGCTACTTAAAAATCTAATTTTATCTTCGTTAAATTTGCGTCTGCCCGTATTGCGCATGTAGTTATAGGTAGCGAATTTATATCAGGGGAAATACACTTCAGCACATGTACGTCAATTGTTTACAGTAAACGAAGACAACTGAAATTTTCTTCGTTTTCTGCCAGGAAAGCGCATTAAAAATCATAAGTGTGTTAATCTTAAACTGAGCAATGCAATGCTTTTTTTGTGTAAAAAATTTATTTTTATAGTAATGACCACTTAGAAGGCTTTTGCGATGTGGTTGAAAACGAAATTAGTAAATTAATTGACGGGGAAACAGATTTAAATGAGTAGGAACTGGTAGAAATAATAGATGACGTCGAAATGAGAAAAGTTCTGCCGAAGATTCTGATTGTGATGAATCCGTTAAAGAATTCAGTTTAAAGAAATTAGCCGAAGATTTGGACTTAGCAAGAAAGTTAGGAAGTTATTTTACGGATAATGATTCCTCAATGGAGCACTCCGGAAAATTCACGAGACAATTGGATATTTGTTTAGCTCCATATTATAAATTTAATAAAAAATTGCATCATAGTGGTAAGCAAGCTCTTATTATTGACTTCTTGATAACTAAACCAGCCGAAGTAGGCAATGAGAATTATGCAAATGATGTTGAAGAGATTTCAAGAAGATCAAGTGATGACGACGTCCGGCCAATCGTAAATAAAGAACACCTACTAAATGTTAGTTTTGAAGACAGTGATGACGATTAAAATATGCACTTTATTTTATTTTGCCTAAAAATGTATACATTATGTACAATGAAGTTTACGTGCAATTTTTAATTTTATAAGTTTATACTATGTATTTGTTTCATAGTTTATATGTTTTCTTAACTTACATGGATTACCTGAATTAAATAAGCATATATTTTTGTTGGGTGTGTCATTGTTGTTTATATATATTAAAAAAAAAAAAAAAACGATTTCGGAACCTAACCCTACTTTTTCTATGTGATCTGAGACTCGCATAACGCGATTTATATACCGCGGCATTTATATGGAACCTAACATCCGCGTTATACGAGGGTTACCTGCATCTTCTGAATATTTTTGTTATCAACCGCGCACAAGACAAGTTGCAGAACCGCAGCACATTAATCTCATTTGTGAGCAAGTGCTTGGGGAGAAAGAATTAGCTTTCTGACGTGCGATTTGCAAATCTGAAGGAAAGGGGAAGAGTTCGAGAAGTTGGTTCACTTGGTTTACAGTAAATGCATGTGGTTAGCAGCTGTGGTTGTTCTTAACAGGCTTAATGGAGAGTGAAGGCATAATGGTGCCAGTTCAGTAGTTGCACATGAAAATACCTAGGGAAAAGTCATCGGATAAGAAACGTAACGTAACGTATGCTATGACGTCGCCAGAATGTGTGATGTCATCCAGGAGGGGCACCACTAAAAGGGAGAAGAGTATTCCATGGTCTGTAGGATTTGAGATTTATAATGTTAACAACTGCTCAAATAAGAAGAGGCAGCAAAGTATGTTGGTGGCGATATGAAAGGTTAGTGCCAGGAAAGATCAGCGTGCATCACTGCAAGACGCATTCATTCCTGTGTAGAGATTTGCGTATTATCAAAAGCAAGAGAAGAAAAGTGCGATATATTTCTTGTGAGAAACGCCAGAACTGTACTATGGTTGCACTGAAGTTCATAGGACTGTTTTTCACTTGCTAAAGAATGGCTAACAAATCAGAGTTTGAACACATTGGCGACAAAATATCTTGAAGCTGCGAATGTCAAATGATAAAGAACGATGACAATAAAGTTATGAATAAGATTTGTGCTTAGTAAGAGAGGAGCATGGGAAGATTATAGTTAACAGTACAGAGCTCTTAGGTACTCAGGAAAAGACGGAGAAATCTGAGAAGGAGAAGAAACCATTCGCTATAGAATGATCAGAAAATGAATCCAAAATGCAAAGGCCAAATCGCATGCCATAAAACAATTCGGTAAGCAGGCCTGCGTAGAAGATCCGATTAAATGTCCTGAATATGTTGACAGCGACCATATGAGTGTTTCCGCTCTTTTCCATAGCATTTGACCAAAAGGGGAGGCGATAACACAGTTGCCTATTGTTGGTCGAGAATAGCAGAATCCATATTGCTTGTAGACCTCCAGGCAACGAAGAAAATTGACTTTCTCCGCGATTTTTAAAAGAACTGAAGTGAGGGGAATGGGATGATGTTTTTCAAATGGCCGCATGTATGATTGCCTGAACGCTGTACTTTTTTTTTTTTTTTGAATGGGCTGAATATATGCTTTTCTACATGCTATAAATTAGTTGACAGACGAATGTGAAAGTCTGTGAATAGCTGTTAATTCCGAAGCCCAAATTTTCAGCATAATTTAACAGGGATATCATCCAGACCAGAAAATGTTAATATGGAAACTATTCCAGAGTTCTGACAAAAAAGCCAGATGAGTTATGAAAGCTGCCGCAGTTTTCATACAGGAATTCTGATCGCTCGATCTCATGAATTCTGGTAACAGTTGACTCCTCTAAAAGGACTGAAGATCGAGAAGCTGCTTAGCGCTTCAGTAATGAAATATTCAATGTAACCATTAGATAACAAAGTGGATTTCATTGTCTTCTTTGAAGAGGGAATTGGTAGAGCAAAGTAAGGAAGCTCTATGGATGGGAGATCTTACGGAGTCCTGTTTTTGATGGATCGCAACAGTGGGCATGAGAATAACACCTTGTGTGAGTTTTCTTTCTAAAAAAAGTGACAACCGAATTCCCCCCCCCCTCCCATCATGGAATGAAAATTATCTGCCGGTGATAGATGATTATCACTGCTGGTGTGTGACCGCCATTCTTGTTATTGATGACCTGAAGTTGCTTGAAAAGTTCTATGTTGCAGTCTGAAGCAGGAATCCGAGATTATGTAATAATTTCCCATCCACAGTGCTAATATATGCAATAGATTTTCAACCTATCATGGACAAGGTTCATTTAAAAATGCGATCGATACACTAACAACAACAAGGAGAAATACGAAACGTACTTTTATATAAAAAAAATGATACTGTAGCTGTGCTTAGTTGAGTATGACGGCGAGACCTGAGGAAACATTTGATCGGATGATAAGAGATTTGTAGTTAAAAGAATGTATTTCCGAACGCAAATTGTTAAAGCAGTGATAAGTTATGTGCTTCTAAACTTAAAAACACAAGACGATTGCTTTTGCTAAAGTTCTAAATACTAAACTGTGTAAAATATTAATATTATTGCGACTGTTTGTTAAAAATTGAGTTAATTCAACTAGCGGAATTCTACTCTGCTGTGGTTAGCGACATGACAAAGAATAAAAATTAAACAAAAAAAAAATGGATTTCATCGTCAAGTGTACGACCACCACCCTAGTTATTGAAGGACTGAAGTGGCTTGAAAAAAACATGTTTCCAGAGCAACCCTGCTCTGGAAACATGTTTAGTTTCCAGAGCAGGGTTTTCGGGTTATACAAAAATAAATTAAAAATCTAAAAAGTATAACACAATAAAAATAGAAAAGAATGTCTAATCCACCCACGATACTAATGTGTGTGCTATACGTTTACAACCTTTCTTGGGCGGCAGCAACATAAAAAATAAACAAATACCGGCTTGAATACCATCTGGAAGACAAAAATATCTCTGCATTAATTTGGAATCAGGCTGCATTCGTTGTGAAAAGGTGATTTAATCTCGGGATAATTGTTGCTGTTTTTATGATGGGGATTTGGGCCAACCAATCTAAATGAAATACCAATTGTCCATTTGTCTTAAATATTCAAATTATTACCACTGCGTTAATATATCATTAGTTAATGATAAAAAGCTTTTCAAACACAGAAAATTAAATAACTCTCCCTTCTAAGTTGCCACAAGGGACCTTAAGCTTTAGTTCCAAATGAGTCCCCGAGGGCGTAGGACTTACGTTATTATGGAAACCTTACGATTGTAACCATTTCTAAAATTCTGTTCTTTTCTTGTGTTGCCTTCATGTGTCAGTGCTAGTAATCACTTCCAATTCTAATTAATGGCCATGAATTTATTTTACACTGCAGTTCATATTTTCGTTGTATTGCTTTCTAGATCCCTGATATCCACAAAAAATATTCTAACATAATGACTTAAATACAGATCGTTTGAACACAATGGCCCATGTTTGAAACTAGCGCTGCTGCATCTATTCAAGTGTTCTTCTATGAGAACCAGCGAGTTCTTTCGCCTATAGCTTATTCAACTGCTCTTCTTAAACAAGGAATAGACGTGTCCAATTATTGAAAGGGATTTTACCAGAATAGATAATTTTCTTTGGTCTTAGGGGGTTCTTACATATTGTATACAAGTCGGAGATTCTTGAATGATAAAAGTGCAAGCTACAGTCATCCAAGGTGTTTGAAAAGAAAGCTAGAAGTGGAAAGTCAAACACCTCAATCTATTCCTCTTTAAAAGTGAGCCTTAACTTCATAAGTTAAAGTAAAGAATTCGAACGAATAATTCAGAATTTTAATTTTATTTGCTCTTTTTTTCTTCGAAGGAGTACATTTTAAATTTTATAATGGAATTCAATGGAAAATTGCACTCAACCTTAAGTAATTTTGCTTTAAGGAAGAAATGTATCCCTTCCGTATGTCCCGAAATCGCAACCACTCCCCTCCCTTTTTATAACTCTTGCTACTCCCAGCAGGTATGGATGGTGATGCTATCCAGTAGAATCCAATGAATCCTTCATGTTTAGGTACATTCTCTCTCTCTCTCTCTCTCATAATTCTAATTTATGAGACTGATAAAACCACTTACAGCTGCACCTTATAAATTAATTCTAAGCACTCTGGACTCAATTTATCTTCTCGTCACTTTTCATTTCTTAATCTCAAGAATTACGTGTATGTCATCTATTTAAATTCATTTTTCTTTTATGATGCCCCAAACGAGCCCATCCTGTCTTATTTGAACAATTTCCTGAAAGTCGTCTTAAAAATTTAGGACTTAGGACATCTATTTGATCGGAATAGTCACTTTTCTAATCACATATTCAACCAAAGGTGAGTTACCGGTATCTGCTTTATGTGGAGCTGGTAGGATGTTTCATTGCGATCAAAAATGCTGACTGTATAGCGAGAGCGTTCGCATTCACACAAATGAACAGACAACATAGTTCACTCCTAAGCTTCCTTGCTCTGTCTTGATTACAATCAAACCAGTATAATCAGATAGCGATAATGTATCGGAGATGACATTAAGATAATGCTGTTTCTGTTTTTAAATATTTTTTAAATGTATTAAATAATCCTTTGTTTTTCTGCGACTTTTGCACATGCAGCAAAGCTCCAATTGTGCTGTACATAATTCGCTTTGTATTTTCTGAAGGTTCCACATATCAAAATTGAAATGTACACGTTATTCTATCCCGAGTTAGTCGAAGTAATATTCGCAGTTCTTTTCATCATCCTGTTTCACTATATTTTTCTTAAAGTCAGCGTGAAATTTATCTTTCCATAGCTATATAAAAATACTCTTTAAAACAGTCTCTTACAACATGAACTAAACGCGTGGACTCCAGTAACTTGCGATTTGTAGCCAAAGTCAACACATGGTTATAACTGCTCGTTACAGCCATTTCTTCCATGATATTTTAGCCTCATTGGACGAACTTCTGATACTGACAGACATCTGCTTAGCATGTCGTTCTTGATTCCTTGTGCTTTTACGTATATCTAAATTTAACCAAGGATGGAAAATTTCCAGGCGTCTGGTCTCCGTGGCAACTAAATATGCATAACAGTCGTCTCAAATGCTTCCTGCAGCTCCATGATACTAATTTTCAATGGAATTACAGTTTGAAATGTGCTGTTTGATGCCTAAAATACGCGCACAGTAATTTATTTTAACAAATATTGTAGCTAGCTCCTACAATTTTCATGACTTTCCAGCTCTTTATAAAACACGTATTTAATGAATAATCATGGATTAGATATCGAAATCATAAAAATGAGATTTTTTTTATTAATTTTCATACATGTATAATTAAGGTCAGGAATAGAATGTCGGACCCTTAACAAGTTGCGGGGAGGGGGGGGATGGTAAACTGTTAAACCAAGCAATGGAAAAGGGTGAGTGTTGTGGCCAAATTATTTAACACAATTTCCGGGATTAACGGAATCCACCAGCAAAATGCAGCTAACAACACATGAGAGTTACTGATCAAAAATAAGTCGTAGATCGCCTCTGGGGGAACAAAGGAGTTCAAGCGAGTGCGTTAATGAACAGAGATCATGATCCGAGTGAATTAAAACCCTATCAGGGCTGTAAAAGTATTTCATTAGCTGTTAACTAGGATAGGCATGGATAGTAGTGTTTCGAGTATCCGAAATTGGCGATAAACATAAAACCTTAAATCGGTCACTGGGCTGGAGGTAGCTGATCCATGTGAAAGCAGAACCGTTAAGAACTAACAAAAGACTTAAAAGTCTCTGTTGTACCTTGTAAATGATTACAAGGTACAACAGAGAACTGAATGCGAAATCACATCAAAATTGAAGACTAGAGAAGTTCCCATTTAGAGAAATCCTGGTTGCTGTCATCATCGTGATAAAACAAGTACATAGTGATTGCGAAGCAATAAACCCGTTACGTTTAGTTACAAGAGTGTAGCACCGCTACCCCTTATCCCTTTACATGTTATTTTTGTAGTTTTTGATCAAAATTATTTCCAACCAGAGAAGAAGAGAATAAGCATAAGTAAATAAATAAATAATCATTTATCCAATTTAAGCCGACTCGAATAAATTTGTATTCAAAAAGAATATATAAAATCGGGAACAGTTTCCGCTGTTGGGCAGGAAGAATCCTGCACTAATATCTAATGTCATATCAGCTGCTGACTTCAGTGTTCCTCGTGATCTCCCTCCCCCATTTCCACACACAAATCTTATTTTACCCGAGCAACTTCGAGCTACACAGCGCCACCGGACATTCATCAAGCTCCATTTGAAAAATAGGTTCATTATTCACATCACAGTTATTAAAAAAAAAATAATAATAATAATCCCAAGGTCCTCTCGGAGTTTGTGGCCGACCAGTTACTTGGAAATGTCATATTATTCCCTTTTTTTTAATTTTAACGTCTTTTATGCATCTAGAAGAGCATAACTTTTCTCAAACATTTTGAGCCTACACAAACTGCATTATATGCGTTGATTCCACCTTCTTGCATTACCTACTCGAGGCTTTTTTCTTGTTACTAGTCTCGTGTTGCCATGCAAATGAAGTTTCCAACACGCCTTGTCAGATCGTGACTCTTTTAAGCATCTCCGTATAAGGACGGATTAAATGAATTAAACACACATGCGTCTGGTTTTCGATTGGTTTAGAGTGAAATATTGAAATTTGGGTCGGACAATGTCCACATTCATTTCTGTCATTTCCGATAAATTCTTTTTTTTCAGTGAAAATTAGTAGTTAATGACCTAATTGACACTCTTATAAGCCCAGGAATACGTTTTTGTTTCTTTCAGATATGCATCTTTGAAGCATAAATGAAACTATCAAATGCCACTTAGATTATCTAGGTTACGGATAGAATTTGCTGATAACTCGTTTTTTTATTGTAATGTAAATGCCAATAACTTCTTTAAATGTATGCCTCTGCACCTGATAAAATTGTAGCTACGCACACTGCAAAATTAGCACATTATTGTTGCTATACCAACAGGTAGTATTTAGTTGGGCTTTAGGAAATTGTGACGTAACGCATTAATTGATTCGCAGAAATAGACGGCACTTTCTCCTCGATACGCAGATGGTCTCGCCATCTGCAGTGAAGAAAAGTAATTATATTAAACCTGTTGCAATAATTTTATTTTGTTAAAAACACAAACAGTCAAGGTTATTTAGTTAACCTTCAGTGTTTTCCATGACTGTTCATTATGTCATAATAAACTGGCTTAAAGATATGTTTATTACAAACACTGTTGAAACGTTCTTAGAGTGACCCGTTTTTCAACATTTCGACGGTTACCCCAGAAGGATTCTTTCCGGACGGTAAAATATTCTGCTCCGATGAAAAGCGGCAATAGCAAGAAAATAACGTAAGGACTGCAACAAAGCCAAGCAGATATAATTGTTGTATAGCATACAAAAATATAAACCATATAATCAAAGAGAATACGGTCTGCATTATCCTTCATATTACAGTGCTGTAATCATTAAAAGGATTTATGCTCTTTTACCAACTCAAGATTCTTGCTGCATGTTAACAAACACAAAATACATTTAAAAAAATGTAATTTGTAAACTCAAAATGAAAAAATGAATGTTATTACTTTTGTTCTCATTTTTTCAAATTTATTCGCATGAACTCACAGTGAGTTTGGATCTGACTGTGTAGGCTTCTGCGGAGAAAGGACATATTACAATCACTAGTTTCCGGTATTAAACCACACACACACAAAGATGTCAAATTGTACTTTTTTTCATTCTCAACGCTCTTGAAGTGTTCCGATCGGCATATCTCCCTCGATCTGCCAGTTTGCACTATCTAATGTAGACCACAATTGCAACTGATCTTGTAGACACTTACGTTTTTGTTTTTTTTAAGTGGCGGATTAGGAGATTTCATATTACTGTCGATTTTGTTGATTGAGTAGAAAGCGAACTAATCCCAGCTAGCACGTACAACAGACATACAAAACATCTAGTAGAATGACAATAAACTGAAATGCTCCACATCGATTACCGTTTTTACTCAAGAGCGTTCAAAAATTCAACCGAAATTAAGTAAGCTCTATAGTGCAACAAAAATCAAGGGATGATTTTACATGAAGTTTGGTCTTCATTAATTCAAGACGCACTCGTATTTGACAGTAGTACAAAGCAACCCACGAACCTGCAGCCAGCGAAAGAGCGAATGCACGCTTTCCATTGTTTAAACGCTTTCAAATGTTCTTCACTAGAAATGTTAACTATTATTACTTGCTTAGTGTTCTAATTTATTCGTGATATTTCCTGATGAAGTGAAACTAGACGAATTAAACTTTTTTTTAACATCCTTATGTATAGTTTAATACCGGAAACTACTGATTGTAATATGTCCTTTCTCCACAGAAGTCTACACAGTCAGATACAAACTCAAGGTAAGTTTTTGCCTACCAAAGCGAATTAAAAAAAAAAAACCTCTTCTGCAATAGATTAACATATCTATGAATGTAATTACAATTATTATTGCAAATAATGAAATAATTTTTACATTAATTGTGGCAAGTACATTAAATACCGATTACGATATTAATCGTGATTTGTTCTGAAACGAAAGATTATAATGAAGGTGTTTTTGTAACGAAACATGGCATCGTTGCCTAAATTTTACAGTATTTACATGTAAATTATTTCAGATATAATAAGCAAATAATAACAAAGAGACTGGAATGTATAATGAACATATATTGGCATCCCTCGATGGAGTACAAGACTCATCTTGGGACTTGAATTCTGCGTATAACATCATCTTATCTTCATCATATATCAACCACTTAGCTATTCACAAATAATTTACAACATCAAATAGGAGAATTACTTTCAGGAATGGCCCATCTGGTTCGCACGTTGCCTGCCATACATCACTAAAACTCATTCACTACTCTTCAAGGCAAATATTCCCGACTCGCCATAAGAAAAATCTGTTGAACGAACTCTTCAACTCCCATAAATTACCTCCGATTCTTTCTACGGCACGTACCTATAAAACTTCCCTCATCAACTTATTTGTTTGGATCATCTCCCCTCCCTTCATTTCATCTCTGCAACTGTCAGTCAATTAATCTGACCTCACATTCAACTCCACAGTCCTGAAATCACGTGCATTAAATAAAGTTTCGTCTGTCAATATTTCTTAATATTCCATGGATTAAAATTTCGTATATTTTTCCCTTCTAATATCGGTGGTTGCTTCCCTCCCCTCGTTATTCTACACTCTTAATAAACAATACGCAACAATGAAATGTATTAAAAATGAAAATGTATTAAAAACAAAAAAGAAAACTGCACAGAAACGAAGACACGAGAAACCTAAATACAATTGCTGATAGCAGACTGCGCAACACTTTCGCTAACATTTATAGTGAGATTGATGTGAAAGACTGTATTAAGGATTATTCTGCACACGTGCCAAAACCTATTGTAAACTAGGAAGGCATATCTGACTTCGGAAATTCTTACACATTAATCTTGACTCGATTTTGCAGTCTGGCATACCATTAAAAAAGTGCAAGTGTTTGTTTTGACACGATGATACAGTTATAAATGAAACATTTTCATTAAAGCGTATTTACGTTGAGAGGCTTTTCGCTATATTTTCGCAGATACCAAGTTTATCTAGTTTTTTATTTTACATTTCTTTTTACATTTTATATTTCTTTAATTATAAAGTATTTAACTATAAAGTAAAATTCACTTTATGAGTTTCCATGAGTTTCCTTAACTATAAAGTAGATTTGCTGCTTCGTCATAACAGGACACCGGTCCACATTTTTGTTTGTGGTGGGATCGATTTAACAATTTTAAATACATTGAGTCCGCGCAGTTAGCCTAGTGGCTATGCGCTTCGAAACCATATGACTGGGAAAGGAGTGTCCTGGGTTCGATTCCCGTCGCCGACGTGAAGAGCTAGTGATCCTTCTCAGACATAGCCAAGTAAGCTGGTCTTGGGCGTGAACAGAAGGGTTTACTCCCCAGTTTATGTGGGGGTTTTCCTCCCAGAAGCAGGCAAACCCCGTGAACACACGAGCTAGAGCCGTAGGATATACCTGGAGGCATAGGACTAATCACCTTATCCTTGGGACAGGCACAACATAGAAGGGCTTAAGTTAGCTCTGTAACAGGAGATATTACAGCATCGTCTGATTACAGTGAATTTCAGTGAAAATTGAAATTTCGATATGGAAATAAACAACAGAATAATCAAAGCTGATATGGGCTAGCTAAAAATACATGAGAAAAAAGAGAGGTAGTATTTCTAAACTAAGGTCGAAGCAGCTAAGGCTACGAGGCCAATGTATTGTGCATCTTAAGGACCTGTGTTCCTATGGCCTGTAAAAAAAAAGAAAAAAAAGAAAAAAGATTTTTGGAGGAAAAATCCTACCACTCCTGTATGAGACCTACTAACTAGCCTTCAAAAAATAATAAAATAAATAACAAAAGCTTCTTCTCTTCATGAGTAGGATTCGAACCCAGATATTCCCCCACCCAAGAAAAGGGGACTTCGTCGATATTGACTGAGCTCCGGATTTTCTGAAAGCAAAGAAAAGAGGATTTATACATAATACCAAAGTAGTCTAGAAGACTTAGCTGTTGAAATAAAACAGTGATAAAGATCGGAGACCAGTCTTTTATTATCTGCCTCTAAAGATTAGAATTTGGAAAACTTCCAAGAATGAAAGACTCATCAATGGCAGAGCCATATTAAAATGAAGACGTTAATTAAGAACTTGATATTTTAATGTTCCAGACTGTGTAAAGAGGGTTAGTGTAACGTGATAGTGATAATAAACAGAATGGAATTGGAAAGCAAAGCAAGTGTTTTGAAATGTAAACGGAAAGAAAGAAAGAGACCCAGAGACAAAAACTAAGATCTAAATGGATTAAGGTAACAGCTCAGTCATCATAGCAAATATCATAATTAAGAAGAAATTGATAATAGGAAGGTAGCACTGTCACTGTTTTATACACTTATGAGTATACAATAAAAATTAATTATAATGAAGTATTTTTGACATAATAAAACTTAAAAACTGTCCACTCCCTTTAAGCACATATTGACGTTGCATGTTGACATTTTTTATGAGTTATGACTGGTTTTAAATCTTCCTAATCACAACAGCTAAATGAAGCTTATTAGTGCCTGTTCTATTGATATAGTGAATTGTTACTTATTACTTGTTACTTATTAATGGTTGCTTATTATTATTATATACCGGAATTACCGATAATCCTCTCCATTCTTCTTTGATCCCTTGATCTCTTTTTAAACTATTTTTAAACTAGTTCCCCTACTAGACACTGTAGAAGTTACCTCTCCTCTTGGCAACTAAGATCACAATCTTGTGCAAGTTTCCAGTGTCACAGAAAGCACCTCCTCTGACCACACACCCAATCTCGTGTCCTCTGGCACTACCAAGGTACAAAGTGGGATGCTCTCCGAAATTTCTACTATTCTCCCATGGCATTACTTCCACTCCTTTGACTCAGACTACTGTGCAGAGCAAGTCACAGAAATCATTCTCAGTGGCATGAAGGCTTTCATCCCTCATGCCATTCAATCACGTCCACTTTCTAAGCCCAACAGAAGATGTATAAAAGCAGTCGAAGAAAAATTCATCTTAGCGAAGGTGGTTTGCATCAAGAACCCAAGCTTCGTGCTGAGCCTATGCGGAAGCACGCAATAAATGTAAATCAACTATCAGCAAATCCAAATCAAACTTCATAAAAGCCACTTGCAGAAATCTCGTATCTAGTCCAAACGGTAGCCGCGCCCTCTGGTCCCTCGCAAAAAGCCATCAGACATAACTTCTGCTCATATTAATTCTCATTTCTCTTCCATCCAGATGGCGATGGCACCACTGTTACAGCACCCAAAGAGAAAACAGACCTCCTAACATCGCTCTTCTGCTCTAACTTCTCCATAGAAGACGAAGACAAATCGCCTCCTTCCATACTAGCACCTTAGCACCGTATGCCTCCTGTGGCCTTTCGGAAAAAACACATACGAAGAATATTAAGCAACCTAAACACTATAAAGTCGTCTGGTTCTGATGGCATCTCTCTCTACTATTGTACTTAAACGTTGTGCTCCAGAGCTATACTTGTCCTCTATCGTCTCTTCAATCTTCTATACTCAGTTGGTACCTATCCCATCTCATGGAAACTAACATATATCCATCCCATTCTAAAAAAGGGACACAAAAGCCTACCGTCCAATTACCGACCGATTGCCATCACCTCAATCCTCTCCATAACAATGGAGAAAGTTATCAATGCTCAACTTCTTCATTACCTAGAAGTTTACCAGCTAATCAGCCACCACCAGTATGGATTCCTCAAATCCAGATCAACGGCTGATTTCTTAGCTTGCGTTACTTACCACTGCACACATACCATGGGAAGGCTCGAAGAAACGTGTGCTGTTGGCTTTGACATTTCCAAGGCTTTTAGTCGTGTTTGGCTCCAAGGCCTGCTCCGCAAACTGCTTTCTTTTGGTCTACCTGCCACGCTCTGTAACAGAATAGCTAGCTTTCTCTCTGGTCGTTTACTACTTGTTATGGTGGATGACATCCTCTCTTCGAGTTTTTTCCAATGCAGGAGTACCTCGGGCTCCGTTCTTTCACCTACCCACTTTCTCTTATACATAAATGACCTACTCTCAATCACTACGAATTCTAGCATAGTTTTGTCGACGACAGCACTCTCCAGTCATCCTATTCCTTTGACAAACCATGTAGTTCCCAGACACTCACATCGAGATCATCTAAAACACTTATCTCTATACCATCCTTCGAGTATATAGTGGGGCAAGGGTAACTTAGTCACCTTCAATGCCTCCAAAAGGCAGTCCTGCCTTTTCTCTCGCAAAAGGGTCTCATCTCACCTTCCCTCATCCTCAGTAATACACACTCATCATCAGACTGGATGAACTCCCTCTCCTTGGACTGCTGTGTTGTGCTAAGCACAACATCACATCAGTATCTTTCTCGGCTTCTAAATAACTAGGCATTATTTTCCGCTCAAGAAGCTATTTTACACCCACCCTTGTTTTGAGGCTGTCCAGAGAAGAGCAATTAGGCTCGTAGATGACTCTTCCCTCACAGGCTCACTTCGACCTCTATATCACAGACGCAGTGTTTCGGCTCTGTGTCTCTTCTACTACAGGTACTTCATGGTCACTGCTCCAGTGAATTGGCAAACATAATTCTTCCACTTGCATTAGGCCTGTTAAAAACAAGAACAGCTGCTGTCCAACATCCCTTTACAACTGCAAACTCATCTAACCTGCTTCTTCTCTTCCTTATTTATTCCATTTACCTCGTCTTCTGGAACAGCCTTCCTCATAATGTGTTTCCTAACAGTTTCAATTTACAGCTGTTAAGAAGAATGCCTATAGGTTTCTATTTTCTCAATTCTCATATGCACCTCATACAAAGCAGTGATGCACTGTAGGTTTTTGTACCTCCTGTGTGTAGGATAAAAAAAAATTTCTATAATAACCACGTTGTCATCTCTGCATATGAAATTAAACGCAAACTGTCATTCCAAATAATAAAATTCCCTCATGATCTTGAGCTATAAGTTTGCTCTTCCAATAATCCTTTCCAGCCAACTTTCTACGGGTGTCGAGTTCATGGGTGTCCCATAGCACTTAAATTATCAAACACTTCAATTTTTTCTCCACATAGATTTTACCACAATTCCACATCACTCTCTCTCTATCTTTTATTCTCATATAGAAATAATTGAGGATTCGATTATATATACACTGCTTAGAAAGAAGTCAACGGACACTCTCATGGGCAAGGTATAGACGGTATAAATTGGAGGAATATGATACTCCCGAGTCATTGCAATGTGAAGAGAACTGACAGAGTTTGAAAGAGGCATTGTGATAGACTGGCATGTTGCAGGACTATCTGTTCGGAAATTTTTCCACAAATTGGGCCACTCAGGTCAACAATCCCCCATACCATATTACCATACTGAGATGGAAGCGCAGGGATTCCACTGCAAGTGCTACACGCAGTGGTTGACCCACGACACTCACCGAACGTGACCGAAGGGTGATACGAAGGATAATGTGTAATAGCATTCAGAACTGAGGCTCACAACATGGGTTTCCATGGTAGGACCGTAATATGCAAACCCCACATGGACAGTGGTGCAAAGAGAATGTACAGTGGTATATGACAGCTTGGAAAGCTGTGCTATGGAGCGAAGAAGAACACTACACCCTCTACTGAGCAGACGGACGGGTATGGCCGATGTCCAGTGAACATCTCTTACCAGAGTGCATAACCCTAACTATGAAATTCGGAGGTGGCGGTGTGATTTTATGGTCTTGGTTTGACATCCGACCTCTGTTTGTGCATTGAACTCCGAGAGGTATCCGAACATTCTGGACAATGCAGTGCTTCCTACTTTATGGCGTTTCTAAGGAACTGACCATTCTCCCTTTCAGCAAGACAATGAACCTTGTTATAAGGCTGCTGTAACTGCGTGGTTTGTGGACATGAACTTCACCATACTTGACTGGGCAGAACAGAGCCCAGGGTGAGGTCAAGGGACGCCCGCCCCATAACAGCCCAGGATCTCATTACATGCCTAAAAGAAGAACAGTGTGTTTGCGAGAGTGATGAGTAACGTCTTGAGCGGAAAAAAGAATCCTAGTTTTTGGAGACGAAGGAGAGTCTCGATATGGTGCGCTTAGGTCATGAAAGGCTCGAGGTGTAAGTCAGTCCAAGTAAAGATAGCTGATTCCCTGTGGAGACCTCGGTATTGTCATAGAGGAGAGAAATGAAGTGTGGTCATTCTTGTGTGAAATGAGACAATGATTGTGCCTTTGTAATATTGGCAAGACTCTCCACCTCACTGAAATATGAAAGATCCCTATTTATGACAATGATCATGAAAGATCTTTGCTTTAGATTTGTGCACTACAAGATTGCCAAATGAAAAAGGAGAAATAGTTTGCTGATGACAGAGTACTTAAATAATAGGTTTTCTCTCATCAGCAAAGTGTGGTAGGATTTGAAGTTAGCCAGAAGGAGCAATTCATGTGTTACAGAAGAGCGTGGATTGCAGTTTATAATTCTGGGAATTAGAATTTTGCTGCTGCCAATGGGCGTTAATAGGGAAATCCGAAGGGAGGAAACGGTCCATCGTGAACACACAGTGAACGACAATAGAAGAAACAGGCAATACAAATGCAGACGTTGATCGGTAACCATCATATGTTAATTTGGTAAGACCTTTGTGCCAGATTGAAACAAATGTCCTGGAATTGTTGACGAGTGAGAACGTGATGATAGTTTATTGGCATAGTATCTTAAAACAATTTTTAAGATATTCGGGATTCAGTTGATGTCTTTCTGATGAAAGACCGAGGCGTGCAGTAGCAGTTCTTGGTAATGTGGAAAAGTACTTTACCTTGATCATCGGTGCATGAGTTGGAGGAGAAGAATAATGCGAGGAGGTAAGCATTGTCTTGGGATGATGCTACAAAGGTACAAATTGAAAAAGAGAACGGTGGAAGCTGGAACAGGCAGAAGTTAAACCAAGTGACTTTTTAAGAACCAAAGACTGATGGCATTTCCAAAGAGCAAAGTTGTTTTACTGCCATTTGAGCAGAAGGCAAAAGTTCCTGCACTTGATCTTGCAAAGTTCTATCTTTGAGAAGGTGAACACGCACTTTGACTGATCAGTTTTATTGGAGTTTTGGCTTACCCGCGTTAGCCTTGAAATTGAATTCCGATCAGTAATTGTTTCAAAAATGCTTTATTAAAGTAATCGCGTATAGAATTTTGCTGCTGCTCTTGACAATTTGAATTTCAGTTCCCAAGTTGAGTAGCAATCTCATAAAAATATTTCTGCGGTTGAATTTCTTCGATAAAGTGCAATTTTTTCTTTAGTAATAACATAATGCTTTGTTACCTGATTAGCCCAAAGTCTTTATTAACACTAAAGAAAGCTCTTTGGAAAAAACATGATAATGACGGACGATATGGGGGGATAAACAGAATGATAATTATCCTTGGTTTCAAAATTTAAATGTAAAACCGGTGTGCAACTAACTTATATGCATTCAAAACCTAACAAAACGTATCGATATAATAGTCCGTTTCACGCATCCTCGCCCTTCACTTACGAATAGCAATTAACTGGATATTTTATAAATATTCTTGTTCTCTAACGTCTTTAAATTTAATATCTGTATGCAAATTTCTGGCCTTCGGGATAGACTAAAATATAATGCGTTTCCTTCACCACAGAAGACACTCGAAACTGAAGACCAGTGCTGCTTAAAAAATAAGTAAATATATTTAATCAGATGTGCTAGTGGTTTAATTTTTATATTAGGGAATGAATAAAATTGTCCTCCCAGTTTCTTCAAGCTAATTTTAACACTGTTAAAGGACAAACTAAAGAAAGATTAATATAGAAAGAAACATATTTTTTTTTACATTTCTTTATATTCTATAAAACTATCAGTGCCTGTAAATTTACTTCTATAGGAAACAGACACCGCTGAAAATATCTTATGTATTGTGCATAAAGTATTCACAGGTACTGTATACACATTTCACAAGGAATCAATCGACCGAGAGATGCGATGATTGATTCATTCAATCCAATACCCCTGGAGGGTAATGGATGGCAATGCTGTAGCTAATGAAGTTCTGAGGCTCGGCTATTGCTGTTACCCTCCTGCCATGATCAGAGCTTTAATAGCTCAATAACACCTTATCCCTACACTGTCCTCTACAGATAACGGGGAAGATGAAAAGCATTCTTGCTTCGCCCTTTTAAACCGGTCCTTATAAGGACTATACACATTTCATCCCCGTCACTCAAAAACCATTCGTGTCTTACTGTGAGCGTCAAATCATTATGAAGATTATGAAGGAATTTTCACACCAAGAATCACATTTGTGCAATGATGTTAACCAAATGTGAAAATGATCTTACAACTGTTTTAATGCACTGCACAAGAATCTGGTTGCATTACACACCTTACTAGGAGCCTTGTGTAGTGTCATTATTCATTATCGTTACAGTTAGACGTAGATTCATTTTCAAATACATTTCGCAAAATGCGTAAACAGATAATCGTTTTTAACTTCCGTCCGTCTGTTCGCAGTTTATTCCTCTGCTCTGTCTGAACGTATTTTATTGAATAAGATATAATAATATCTTATTATTATTAAGAATTCTATGTATCTACATGCAGTAAACGAAGATGAAGTGAAGAGTGTAGTAATAGGATTAAAAAAAAAAAGGAAAAAAGTGGGATGTGACAACATAAAAGTTAAACATTATCATTAGGCATAAATTACAATTTATGCCTAATGATATTTGTAAATTTGTACAATTTACAAATATCATTAATAAATCCTTTGAACATGGTAAATTTATAGAACACTTAAAGATTGCTTCAGTTGTACCGTTATTTAAAGGAGGAAATAGAAATGATATCAAAAATTACAGACCAATATCTATACTATCCACAATCTCAAAGGTTATTGAAATTCTGATAAAAAGCGCTTAAATAGCTATTTAAATACAATATCCTTTTACGCTACTAATCAATATGGGTTCAGATCCGGATATAATACTGAAAAAGCGCTACTCGAGTTTCATAAAAAGGTCTATAGTAGAATAAATGAAGGAATGCACACGGCAGCTGTTTTTCTTAATATATCTAAAGCTTTCGACTGTGTTCATGATCTATTGCTATTAAAAATGTCCAAATATGGCATTAGGGGAATTACTAATGACTGGTTCAGATCCTATCTGAATAATAGAAAACAATATACCAGCTGTGATATATTTAAAAGCACAATAAACATAATAAAAATACGGAGTCCCACAAGGGTCGGTACTGGGACCCATCCTATTCAGCCTATTCATAATATATGTTAATGATCTATGTAAATACAAACATTTTGGCAAAATGATATCCTTTGCGGACGATACGGCTTTAGTATACACCGAAACAACCCTTGAAAATCTAAAAAATCGGATTAATAGCGATATGTTAAAACTAAGCATATCGTTTAGCAACAACGGATTTAACATTAATACCGACAAAACGAGATATATGTACTTTATATTAACAGACAAATTAGATCACAGTATAACTATAAAATGGCATGAAAGGAAATGTAGTGATACTCTAAATTATAAATGTAGCTTAATCAAAAAAACAAAAACCGTCAGACATTTGGGTCTCCATATTGATAGCAATTTGAAGTGGAACTCCCACACCACCTTATTAACAAAGAAGTTTAGGTTCATAATTAACAGAATATATTATGTTAAAAAATTTGTAAATGCAGCATTCTTAAGATGTTTATACTCTGAGTAAATTCCTCATTGCAATATGGCATTACCTGTTGGGGTGGAGGACTATTATAACAATCTGCTTCCATTAATAAGAATACAAAACAGAACAATTAGAGCCATAACTACTACCGACTTCGCACATTCTACCAATGATCTGTATATCGTTCATAATATTCTACCATTTCAGAAACTATATCTCTATGGTTGTCTGTTATATGTAAAAAGAAACACTGAAAGTTTCTTGGTATATCATGTAGACTATAGATTGTGCTGCGGTCGAAACACGCAGCGCAATCTATAGTTTCATTTCATAAATCTTTCGAGTACATTGCGACGAGTAGCTATAATAAACTTCCGAATGAAATTAAATCTACAACCTCTGAATATGTATTCAGAAAAAGATTGAGAAACTACCTTATGGGATTAAAGAATGTTGACAATTATTTGAAACGTATAGCATAAGAGATCATTATAACTCATATATCGTAACCAATTAAGGTATTGATTTACAAATTGGTTCATTCAATTAGGAATTAAAATATCAACATGTACATTATTATAACTGATGAGGGAGCCCTCTTAGATGCGGTCCCCGGACTCTCAGTGTCTGTTTTGAGCTAATTACTTTTCTAGTAACCAGTATGGCTGTGCAAATATGTGTAACCCTTGGTTACACATATTTGCATTAACTAACTTACATTACTCTAAACCAGTTACTTATCATAACTATGAAACCACTCGAAATATATTATATTCTGATTGCGTATATGAGAAAACTTTTTATTAACCATAATAAAATAATAGCCAAAACAAGTATTAGTACCAACAGAATATGGTAATAACACTTGGATTTTATTTTGTAATATTGTACTGTGCATTGAATTGTATTGTGAAATATTGTCATAATTATACAAATTGAATAGTATACTATGTATAATTATACAAATTGAATAGTATAATATGTATAATTTGTATACGTGATGTGAATAATTAACATAATAATAATAACTCCCGTCCGTCTGTTCGCAGTTTATTCCTCTGCTCTGTCTGAACGTATTTTATTGAAGTTCGGTGTTTTGGATATTTTCTAAAGTTTGACGAATCTCCTTAATGTTGGTCTCACCTGGACCATTTCATTGTCAAAATTAAAGAAAACGAAAATCCATGTGGTTATAGTACATTTATCATAAATAGCTTCAGGTTGTGAATTATTGAGAAAATGTTGCCACTTGACGAGAATGCCTCAAAGATATGTTTGATTCGTTTTATGATTGTCTTCAATAATTTATTTGCTTTTTAGCTTATAAATAGTTTTTCATTGTTATTTGCAACATAATTTCTTATCAATTGAAATAATTGTCTAATTTTGCCACTGAAATAGTTCGATTTAAACCAAAACTGGTTTAGTAAAGATAACAGATAACGTTTTAATAAATTTCGAATCGGTGTGGAATTATAAGGTGCGGATCTTTGGATGAACAAGATGAAATAGACGCATTTGTGAAATGTATCGATGTAAAAGAAGAGCAGGAAATATTTGAATATCCCCTGCTCATCGATGAGGTCACGCTGGACAAGAAAGAAAGAACTTACCATCAAGATTGCTTCCCATCGGCTTAGTACAGAAACCCAAACATTGCAATAAAGCTTAATGCAAACAATTTCAAGGTTTCGCATTTCCAATGCGCCTTCATACGATTCGAATCGCAGGGACCCACCCGAAAGGTTTTGATGCATCTTCTACAATCAGGGCAGCCCGAAGTCTTCTTTATCTTTAATTTTATTTCTATTTTAAATTATTTTATCAGTTTTTTTTACTTCGAATCATCTTTATTCACAAGAACATTTTAAGATTAACGAAATCAAGTAAGGTTCACTAATCTTAAAATCAATTATTGATAAAATTTGGTGTTACAGAATCGATCCTTCATTGGTAAAGTTCAGTCTTGAACTTTGCTTTGATCTCTTTTTGTGAATGACTTAACGAACGGTCGAGTGACGTCAGTTCAGCGAGTGACACACCGTTCGGTAATCCATTCACCCTTTTCAATCAATTTCGCGATGCATGAAACGCCGCAGACGTTCTTCTACAGCTTACAACTTGTGGCTTACAACTTCGCATCACTTTGAATCGTTCTGCCTAATTATAATGCTCAGTGGCCTGAAATTGATATTTCCCAACAAAGTATGGAAAAGAAGATCACAAATATCTGTCGGGTTGGAAAGAAGTTAAAATAGCGCAGGAGCGGAAAAACCGAATTCTTATTTGGTTCTTAATCATTTTTTGTAAAAATCCTCGTTTTATGAGGATGCATAGAATTCTCTCGTGTTACTTGAATGAAATTTGTAATACAGCGTTCGCTTGACCTCAACAAGCATGGCATTCCTGCTGAGTCTCATGAAGATCGATCCAGAGGTTCAGAAGTCGTGAACAGAAATGCGTTAACTAACAGAGGCATCCCGGATGATCAACACACTTTCCCTATAAAAGACCGACGGAAATGATTTTCTTTAATACCTTTTATAAAAAGACGAGAAACTCCTAAAAATGCAATCATTTTGCCCCCAAAATAGAACTACTTTTTATTGAAAAGTGCTCTGACTGGCGGATGTGCCATTCAAAAGAGTGAGATGAAAGAAACCAGAATCCCTGAGATGCTGAAGAACCAGCAAATTTTGACCCAAACTCTCTTCTTTTCGAGATATAACAATGCGAGTAGCAGCCTTTCGAAATAAGAGGAAGGCAAGTGAGCAAATGTGAAAGTGAAATGTTAAGTGCTATGCGGATATGAGTGCATTCTTTCCGTGTTTACTGCGGATCTCTGATAAACAGATCAGAACACCATACTTTGTTTTTGTTCTCGGTATCAACGAGAACTTCCAAGTAATTGAAGTAGTTCGTTGTCCGCACCGGCTGCATTCCTTAACGAATGGCACGGAATTGTTTAAAGAGTTAACCTGTGATTTTAGACTCAGCAATTCTCAAAGCGGATACACAAACGAAACAAGAACCGTGGTGTATTATTGCGTTTTTATTGTTTTAATGGAGAAATAGCTGAATCGTAATATATTTAAATGACTTTCAATAGTTGAACCCAAGTATCGCTTTGTCTTTCAGACTGCACTAAGATATTATGAGATGTGTTTATTATTATTCAAATCGGAGAGGTTTTCAAGCCTGTTGATAGAAAAGAGACCTTCCTGCCGATTATATTTCTGAACAATGGAGCGGGATGAGACCACTTTTCAGTGCCTACTTTGGGTTTCAAGAAAAATTGGGACTGTTCACTTCCCGAAAGGAAACTAACATTCTCGCCCAGTCCAGGGATCTCTCCTCCCCCCTCCCCCCGTCATGTTTCAGCACTGGTCATGGAGTCGCTACGGAGCATGGTTTAGAAGATATCGCTACACCGATGAACGTTTGGATATACGGAGAAAAGCTCTATAAGAAGGGACAAATTAAAGCTGCATCGGATGCGACAAGTTTTCATTTCCTGCCTGAAACCCAAAGCACGCGATTTGCAATCACTTCTTGTCTTCGAATAAATTTAACATAGTGAGAAATTATGCTTTTCAAATTCTGTAAATAAAGTAATAATTGTTTAAATATTCTATTTTAAATATGTATTAAAAGGTAAATTATTTTGAAAGGCAAATAATTACAGTAAATTATATATGTTAACCAAGAAAGACAAAAAAAATTTACGGCATCTTCTTCCACTTATTCCCTCGACACTGCACTACTTAAGACAATCCGACGGTAGCATTTTACATTTTTATTAGTGATTTTTTGTATGCTGAGAATTATGAATATTTTAAAGTAAATACCCAATAAAACTGACAAGAACTTAGACCATTTTAAAAATATTGCTTCTAATTAGTTATCGCAGTTTTTATTTTGTGCTAATTTATTTTATCGTGTTGAGCAGCAATTATTTTTCGTGTGTGTTTGAGAGAAACAGTTTTTTATGGGTTTTTTATATTTTTGAACGTTTGCATGAAGAGTAATATACAGTGAATTCTATCGATGCTGTTGCTTTTGACATACTTTTTCTGTATCTTATTATTATAAGATACAGAAGCAATCCCCGTGAAACAGCTGAATAAAAAGTGAGTATGTGCGTGAGCGTTTCGAGGTTATAATCCTAGTTAAGAAAATGCGACGTAGTACCTTAAATGTAGGGGTTGAATATTAAAGCTGTAATATCAGTAGGTTACGCTTATGATAGCAAAAACGAGTCCTTTAAAAATGAACCAGCATAAAGTTGTATATAAAACAGTAGATATAAGAAGGTCATAGTTAAATTGCTAGATGTTTTTTCTTCTAATTCCGATGCCCGATTCACATGGTGTACTTTTAAATAATGAATTTCAATTCTAACCTCCCCATTGTTTTATTCGAAATCACATGCAGCGATTATATTGCAAAGTATATATTAAGAACTTTGTATGTTATGGTACGTATATTTGCACTTCATTATATATACTTCCAAGTTAATTGCACACGCACACATAAAACTACAGAATTAGGCCTGTCTTTGCATCCTCAAATATCTTCAGCAATTCGTTGCTTTAATTGGTTCTAGCTATTCTGGAACCAAATGTAAAAAAAAATATTTTATATTTCTCTACATAGCAGCGAATTTAAGTTATTTACATGGCGTGTAATGAGTAATTTATTCACGAATTTTTCCTAAGTAAATCCGTGATTACTGATAATACCTTTATCTTCTTTGTCTCCACTGAGACATTCTTGTTACATAGAACTGTCTGAAGTCCAAAATCCAGACTTGGCATGAGGACAAAGGAAACCCTTCAGTTATCATTCTCGATGTTTACACACACGCACACTGAATATGAGCTTTGGCTAGGTTATTCAGAACAGTTAAAACAAATGTTTCTGTGAGATATGAATGCTGGTGGCAGCTGTAGATTTCGCCTTCAATTTACTTATAAAAATGGAGAACAAAATGTTAATTCAGACACCAAATACATATTCCGCTGTTTTTTTCCTCCCTAGAATGAACACGTTAAATTACACTGTAGTTAAAAAAAATGTTGCATAAATGTCCTTTTTTCAGACTTTTTTTTCCTTCCAGTGCTTATTGCAATCTAAGATTATTCTGCAAATATTGCTACTGACAGTCAGAAAAGCGTACTGCATCGGTCATGTTGATAGATAGTAGAACGGTCGTCTTGGCAACCGTCTGACTACATCGGATAACTGATCCTTCAGGAAATTTACGACATTCTGATTGCCCTTGAGGTACTATCCTAGTTGGAAAGACTTTAAAATTCGTTAATGGTATCGAAAAATGTGCACAAGCATTCAAAATAAGCTGAAATCGTGGGATTGTTAAAGTACAAATTATTCTATTGGTTAGAAACCATATGCGCATTTTTAATGAGGAAATATGGGATGCTGAGGCTGGTGGAGATTTCAATTCTGAAAGAAAGGAAGAAAGTTTATCCATTGAAAAAATATTAAGAAATTCTTGTTATGTCAACATAGAGAACAAACATGAAAAGAAGTTAGAAAAAATCGTGCCCGTTACCTTTCGAAGAAGATCTGCATAGATAAGAAGGAAATCTTGGAAATACTGTATCCACACACAAAAAAAATGGAAAAAAAGATACAACGGTAACAAATTCCATGGTCGAAATATCCTTTGTAAAAAAAAGCTCAATTTCTTTATGTTTTTTTTATTATTTTGCATCCAGGAAAAATCGCTAAAACGAGATGCGATATGAATTACTTAGTGATAACCTATTTTCGTTTTTGGATAATTTTTCCCAACCACGTTAACTGAATGGAGTAGAGGTTAAGCGAAAGACAGTAGATTCTACTCAGCAGAGCTCAGTTCGAGACTGTGTTGACCAGTTTTAAATCTGTAGTCATTCCCGCTTTCTCGGTCATTTCTCTACTCCCATGATCATCATGGAAGCCTCTAATAATATCTCGCTGAAAGCCGGTTAAATTAAATCAGGTATACCATTTGTAATACCGAGCCTAAATTGCAATCATCTAGAGTGTCGCTTCAAAATACATCAGCTGATTTTCCATCAGTTTCAGACAAATTAGCTGCTACTTTCAGTCCATTTTGGGTGGTGTACGTTTTACCTGATGTAATGGAAATGGATTGGACACATACGGAGAATGGACAGAAGAGAGATTTCTAGAGTGGCTTTGACAGGGAAAAGGAAAATGAAAAGCCTAAATTAACTTGCCAGGGAAGGACAGAAAAGGAAAGGAGACTGGCTGGCTGGAAGAACTGCTGAAGAGAAGCCAAACTGATGGCTTAGGAAAGAGGTATCCGGAAGAAACGGATCTCGGTCTTATGTGCCAAGAAGCACGAAGCGGATAATTAAGTAGGTTTTACCTGCATCAGAAATGGATTGGTCACTTACATGTCATTGCATGATAACATCTCGTTCGAAGTCCGTTCTTCTCTACTTGGAATTGGTTATAATCACTGATATACAGATGTTCATTCCGCTCTAAGCTATACATATCTGTGGTATGTAGAAACATAGACTAGGATGAGGGGTTCCATGAAAATTCATCGAACGACAATTCGTCGAAAATGCAATTCATCGAAAAAACAATTCAGCGAAAATTTTAAATTTTCGATAATGTTATGATAAAAGTAATCCATTTAGAACAAAAACCGAACCGTGCAGAGAGCTTCTTGTACTGGCAACTTCTACTAATTCCGCTAAGTCAGAGCGATTTTGTAATACAGTACATAATTTGGACACGTGATTTCTTTGTCGCCTCGAATATAGCTGAACTGAAAACTGGAAAGGTTCGACATTTTCTTGCAAAAGTTTCAAATAGTGAATCTGAGTAAAATTCATCCCATAATAATTGCTGTATTGAAGTCGCATATTACTACTAGTAATAATAATAATAATGGAGCCTGCGTAGTTCAGTCGGTAGAAACGAAGCCGTTTAGTTAGAAAGACCTGGGTAGTTGGAAACCCATTTACGACACGCGCGTGATTTTTATCAGTCCTGTTCGGCTAAAGGTAAGTTCGCAGGCATAATACGGAGATGGCTGGGATTTTCCTCCCGGAAAAACAGGCAAATCAGTCCCATGAACAGACATGAAACAGTTATCGGACAAGAAATACTATACGAAACCCTATTGTTCAATCATTTTTTTTCCTATTAAAGTAGCATTGCTATCTCCATATGCACGGTTCGGTTTTTGTTCTAAAGGGATCAATTTTATCATATTTTCGAAAATTTAAAATTTTCGGTGAATTGTTTTTTCGATGAACTCTAGGGATACCGGATGAGAGGAATGTGAAATTTGTTTTTTCACATTCCTCTCATCCATATGAATCCCACATTTCTCCCATATGTGGGATTCATATGTGTACACACACACACACACACACACACACACACACACACACACACACACACACACACACACACACACACACACACACACACACACAAAGGCTGAGATTTATTGCTCCTTAGAATGAAAAAAAAAATAAATAAACCTCTTCTCTCTTCAGCCTTGAGAAGAATAAAGCGGATTGGTCCTCACACATAGTCAATACGTTTATGAGAGCTAATGTAATCATCCATATCAAAAGTTAGGAATTATTCAAACACCGAAAATATTTGACTAGACGGTAAATGAGTGAGGTTAAAAGAGAGCGAGATGGTCTAATATTTGAGAACATTTGAGGAGACAGATCTGGAGCTGGAAGGAAATGTCATCAGGAAGGTGAGAGACTTTAGATACTTAGGTTCAACAGTGGAAGAAGATGGAGGAGCTGAGAAGGAAGTGGGATGCAGGATACAAGCGGGTTGGAGGAACTGGAGGGAGATGGCTGGAGTGTTATGCGATAAGAGGGTGCCGATCAATCTGAAAGGCAAAATTTATAGGACAGTAGTGAGGCTAGCTATGACATATGCTATAGAAACTGTGGCCCTGAGGAAAAATAATATCAGCAGGATGGAAGTAGCAGAGATGAGAATGCTTAGGTGGATGTGCGGTGTGACCAGAAAGGATCGTCTGAGAAATGACTATGTCAGGGGAACAGTGAAAGTCGAACTTAGGAGCGAAAATACAGGAGGCAAGGTTGAGATGGTTTGGTCATGTGATGAGGAGGGAGGACGAATATGTGGGAAGAAGGGTCATGCAGATGGATGTGCAAGGAAGGCGGAAGCGTGGGCGGCCAAAGAAGAGATGGAGGGAGCTGGTAGAAGAGGACTTGAAGATGAAGAACTTGCATGTGGTGACTGCCCAAGACAGGAAGGTGTGAAAGAGACTCATTACAAACAGTGACCCCCCCTTAAGTGGGAGAAGCTACAGAAGAAGAAGAAGAAGAAGAAGAAGATCAAGTGTCATGATAGTCAGCTTTTGATGGGTGCATGCCATCCTCTAAGAAAACAGACTTACTTCTGCTTTGTACGCATTCAGCACTGATATTTTTAAATAAAAGTTTAGTTTCGATTAAAATAGCACAGACTTTCTATAAAATAGCGTAGCAGTTTAAATGAAAATGTTTATAAAAATACATATTAATGAATATTACGACTCACTTTTCTCCCTATGATCCCGTTTGGTTAAACTGGTTCATAAATCAGGTGAATTACATTGTTTCAATAGACTGGCCTAAATATACAGGGTGGCCATAATTAAACTTCCCTATTCAGAGATTTATATAACTCGGTCTAACAATCGGAATGGCAACCAATTTGGCAATGAGACTAATCAAGATATGGGAAGAAGGATTCCCGAAAAAAATAATTACTTCGAAAAATCGCCGACAGAGGGTATGGCGCTGTACAAGATAAGAAAAAAAAGCTTAAAAATGAACAGACAAAGGCTAAACTGAAATGAAAGATTATTTTTATGTGTTGCACTTATGATAACACAGCAATAAAACATTTAATGTTCATTTAATTTAGCAGAGTAATTACGGTATTACAGTTACTGGAGCGTAAGTGTTGTCATAAACCTGTTGCACAACTCGAGCACACTGAGTTCACCCATGCGAAAGAGGACCTGGTTCAATGTGGTCACCGTTCTCGTGGGCCAGAAATTACACCCTGTACACAGCATTCTCAAGAGTGGAACGTAACACGTCTGAAGGAATGTACGTCTCACTCCGTGATACGTTGTCCTTTAAGGTTGCCAAGTTCGAGCCACCACCACCATAGACGTTTACATTCAGGTAACCCCGCAACCAAATTCGCATGGAGTAATATCAGTGGAGTGAGGTGGCTGTGCAACTGGAAAGAAGCTACAAATCACTCTTTCTTCGGTGAAGTGATGCCGTAGAGACTGCTGTACCGGTCGTGCAATGCGGGGGGAGGTGCTCCATCTTGAATAAAAATGATCTCGTCCAAACGTTGCTGAAGTTGCGGAATGACGAAATTGTTCAGCATATTTTCGTGCGGTAAGGGAACAAGTTTCTAGTCCTGTCGGAGTGATGCCTTCAAAAAAGAAAGGCCTGTTCGGAAGGCCAAATTCAACCATTTTGAGTGTTTACAGTCCCGTTCTGATTTTAAAAAAAATGCGCGTCATCTCCCCGCAGAATTTTCCAAGGCTTTGTCCAGTTCCAATCTGACCAGAAACGTCAGAGCAAATATCAGTCGCTCTTCATAATCATCTTGTAGCAGCTGCTGTACATGGCTGATCTTCTATGAAAAAAATGGAATAATTTTGCGCAAGACTTTCCATACCGTGGAATTAGGCATATCCAATTGTCGCGCTACTCCACGGGCGCTGATACTATCAGCAACATTTTCGCGTGATCTGTCGACAATCGCGGTGTCAACTCTTCAATTACCCGTGGTGGCACTGGTTTCCTTCCTCTGCCAGGTCGAACTTTCAAATATCCTATTTTGCAAACTTCCGAACCATCGATCTAACTGCGTTAGCTACAGAGGACCTTTTACACAAGTTCTGACATCATTTCAGAGCCGAATACAGAAACTATCAAAGTTTCTTGCGAAAATTGACCAGAGAGCTTGCGAGAATACACTTGCTGCCATACTACGAGTTGCCCAAGCCGAACCTTATAGGAAACACGAACACTTAAAGCGCCCGTTTATTCGCTTCCTATTGGTTCATTCTGATAAGGTTCCGCTGGTCTGACAGCTGTTCTCTAGTCTGGTCTCTTACGAAAACCAACGAATTTGAAACAGCTGTCAGACTAGTAAAACCATATCAAAATGGACGAATAGGAAGCGAATATATATATTAGGATAACCAAGCAATTTTATATGCTTGGTTATTTTAGCTCCTAATCCCAAGTATGCAAACAATTAAGTTTGCGCCTGAAACAAAGTTCAAGTCTAAAGACGTTACAACACCAGGGCAACTTATTGTAAAGGTGGTTAAAGCTTTGATCACTATTCTTAGTATTTTCCCATAATGTAAAGCACATCTCACTAGAAGATGTATACTGCAATGCATTATGGGTGGGGTCACTACCCAGACCGGTTTCGACCTTTTTTGAGGTCTCCTCAGTGAGTAGCTAGACCCTAAATACCAAGGTTTTAGTAATACAAAGCCTTATCAACTTTACCTATATAAGTTGCAACAAGGTGTATTAAGTTTTAATAAAAATCTCTGGAGGAGATATTGATGGGAATAAATTTTTAACTTGGGTATATTGTATATTAGGATAACCAAGCAATTAAATAACCAAAATAACCCCACCCATAATGCATTGCAGTATACATCTTCTAGTGAGATGTGCTTTACATTATGGGAAAATACTAAGAATAGTGATCAAAGCTTTAACCACCTTTACAATGAGTTGCCCTGGTGTTGTACCATCTTTAGACTTGAACTTTGTTTCAGGCGCAAACTTAATTGTTTGCATACTTGGGATTAGGAGCTAAAATAACCAAGCATATAAAATTGCTTGGTTATCCTAATATACAATTTACCCAAGTTAAAAATTTATTCTGTATATATATATATATATATATATATATATATATATTTCTTTTAAAGTTATTTATTTATTTATTTATGTTGGCCCATATTCGAGAGTTTGGCTGGTCAACCTATAGTACGTTAGTACCGTATATGGGTAGTGGATTGGTAAAGGAGAAACTTGTTTACATTTGATTTAAAAGCCTGTATGTTGTATTCCTTGGGAATACGTCAGGGGGAAGACTGTTCCACAGTATCGCAGTAGCAGGGATCAAGGAGGAGGAAAAGAATATACAGGCGCTTTAAGTGGTTGTGTCTCCCATAAGATTCGGCTAGGGCAACTCGTAGTATGGCGGCGAGTGTATTCCCGAAGCTTTCTGGTCAATTTTCGCAAGAAACTTTTATAGTTTCTGTATTCGGCTCTGAAATGATGTTGAATTTAATATCCACTTAATTTATATAAATTAAGATAAATTAACTTTACAAGAATAACGCATGATAACGTGAAGGGAAGTTGTTCACGTTGATCACGACTATTAATACGAAGTGACGTTTCTCTTTACTTCCTAGCTCTTATGATGCCAGCAAAGCAGGTGTTCAAATTAGTTTTAAGCAAATTTTCGACTTCCTGGGCTATAACAGTGCCATATTCCTCCTATCGGCAACTTTTCGAACTAAACGTTTTTCGCTGAATCCTTCTTCCAATGTCTTGATTAGTCCCTCTATCAAATTTGATGACATTCCGGTTGTTAGATTGAGCTACATAAGGCTCTGAACAGAAGTTATTTTATGTACGCTATATATATAAAAGGCTTTGAGTAGATGAAGAACTGTGTTTTTATTAGGTAATTATCAACAATTTCGATTATTTAAAGTATCTATATTTGACGTATAGTACCTTGAACGTATTACATATAAATCATTAATCAGGGTCGACAACTAATAGAAGCCACTAATTATTTGCTGCAAAGGCCGTGGTCTTGAGTCCCGTGTGAAGCGTGAATGATTTCTAAATGCTTGCTTTGAAAAATATCGTGGATTTTAAAATAAACGATGAATTCAAATAACTTCACCTCATTTCCGGTTAATTGATAACTAGTATAATAATTTTAGTGTAAAAAAAAAAAAATAAATAAAAAACATCGTCATCTTCCCCTTATTTGTTAAGTTCGATGGCTTGACACTGTTTACCGCACTCTGACGGAAAGGCGAACCCTATCTCTATAATATTCGATGTCTGATAATTTACATATATTGCCCAGATCATATGCTTGTTGGAAGGGATAAAAAATCTTCCGTATGAGGTCA
The DNA here is from genome assembly GCF_054136105.1 of Typopeltis vanoorti. Classification (NCBI taxonomy): domain Eukaryota; kingdom Metazoa; phylum Arthropoda; class Arachnida; order Uropygi; family Thelyphonidae; genus Typopeltis; species Typopeltis vanoorti. Next base: position 139,443,194 of record NC_143556.1, read on the forward strand.
GCTAACTCAGCTTCATTTGACACCTTTGTGAGGTTGTTTCGCTTCCTACATGGAATTTGAATCCAGATATTTTCTGAGAGCATCCTTCATTTCGGCTGAACTACAGAAGTACGTTAAAAACTAACAAACCGTGTAAAAATTGAATCCATATTAAAATTATCTGTCGTCAAGATATATTTCTAATGTGGAGGTTATGACATAGCAAGATCTGAACATTAAACACTCTCCTATAGTAGATATGTTTTCTTGTGAAGTCGCTAGCGAGCGGGAGATGGCGCCACCAACAAAGATAACGAGTAATATAATGTTGAATTGTTTGTAAACTTTGAAATGAAAAAAATAGACTTCAGTCGAAATTGCTTACTCCTTACTGAGATGCATGTCATTTGACAAGTACGCCTGGAATTAAATGGGAATTAAAAATTAAATATAAAAGTGATATGTCTTTTTTTTAATAAAAAGATGAGTCATTCTGGTTTCAGTTCGAATATAATTTTTAAATGGTAAGAGAGAAAGTATTAACTTAAACAGCCGTTTAACCTTTTCTTGGTTGTGGGTACCAACTACTGTTTAACTGTGCATATCAATCGTCCTTGACTCCGAGATGAGAAACAGAAAAAGAGAAATCCGGATAAAAACGTCTGTTACAATTGTAAATGAAAAATGACGTTAGAATGAATTTTTATTACTGAATCGAAGATTTCAACTGATAAAATGAAGATAGAATAATAGAAAAAAATCAGATTGCGACACACCATAAGAATAAAATGATCAATCTTTATAGGGATTTTTTAAAAAAAATCTTTGATATCATCAAAAAAAGATATGCATAATTGGGTTCCACAGTTCAATTTGTACTCTTTTCTCAGGAAAGTGGTGCCATCTGTCGACCAAACAGTTAGTTGTAATTTAGTGAAGTAATGAATACATAAAATACATAAATAAAGACAAAACTGTACATTTCTGCTGTCAACAACAAATCAGTTTTTTGTTTTTCAGCACTAGCTACTTACCAAAGTCCTGTTTCTAATATAGATAATTATTAATATCAAGGTGTTATTAAGCAGTTCGTTATATACCGTATAAAGTAATTTTAATCGCAGACAACTTAATTATTATTTTTGACTTTATATTAAAGATTAACAAAAAAAAATGTAGAATTCATTTTTAATAAAATAATTTTAAACATTTTCAGGTAAATAAATACACAAAAAATTTAATATATAAAATCTACAGCACTTATAAAAATACTTTACTTGCTTGTAATCCTTCAGTATCTAAGATATTTATATAAATTTTCTGACACTTCAATCAACCTAGTTTTGTGTTTACTTTATTCTGTCAAATCTCTGAAGTAGTATAAAACAATATATAATTTTTTTTCAGAATAATGTTTGAGAAAGTAAAAATGAAATTTATTATGCAGGTATTCCGTCTTACATATCGTAAGACATCGTCAGTACAAACAGCGAGAAACAATAAAAAAAATTGAATAAACAAAAGAGCGCATGCGTTAAATTTGCAACCCCCATGTATACAGTCGCGTGTGTATTCATGGGTTAAACCTATTCTGCTGAAAATAAATTAAAATATATAAGTTAAAATATAAGAGATTACACATTTATTTAATACAGCTGAGGATACGCATTTCCCACTATTTTTGAATAGTGAGGCAGGCAGTCATTACGATTGAGGTTACGTCGAAGATGTAAGGCTTCAGCACTTTCTTTATATAAAAGTTCATGTTTATATATGGATTTATGCAGGAGCTTGAGGTTTACGCATTGATCCTGTGGCTAGTGTTTTCAATTCCATGTGGTGCTAGGCCAGATGTGTGAGGTTTGATAAGGCATATGTGGTCTTGATGTTCAGAAATACATTTATTGACAGATCTTCCTATTTGTCCATAGTAAGACAGGTTGAACGAACATGGTACTATACGTCAGGTAGCGTCAGTGGGGAAAATTTGCCTTTTGGGGAAGATAGCAGGTTATGAATTTGGTCGATAGTTTTATAGGTAGCGATGAGTTTGTATTTTTTCATAATTTTTGCCACATGTTCAGAGATGCCTTTAATATATAGTATAGGAGTACTGTGAACTACTTCTTGTCTGGGTTGCTGTATAAGAGAGTGGTTAATTATTTTTTGGGTTGTTGTTATTGTATTACAGCCATTTAGTAAGGTCGTTTCTTTGAGTTTCCAGTTCTTGTTTTAGAGATTCTTTGGAAGAACAAATTTTGTATGCTCTAGGATAAGACACAGAAAAGAAAAAAGCCTCGGAATATACTGCAAGACCCCTATATTATAATATATGGCTCACCAAAATTACATAAAAGCAAATGTCCACTTATACCTACTGTGGATTCTATATAATTCCACATATAAAATGTCAAGATTTTTGTCTAACCTTCTCCGCCCGTCATTCGCTACTCGGCTTCGTCGATTAAAAATTCCATAGAATTTCTTGCAAAAATAAAATGCATTAACCTGGGAGATACAGAAAAATTAATAAGCTTTGCTTTTTTTTCTTTCGCTCTCTCTTTACAAATATCCCACGCAAAGAGAATAGAATTTCTAGCCCAAATATTTCCTCCAGAAATAGTGGACTTATTCTAATTTATAATTACATCTAGTTATTTCATGCAACTAAGATAATAAGGAAAAGATAAAATATGTAAACAAGAGGAAGAAATGCTAATATTTCACCCCTATAATCTAACTTTTAACTTGACCATTTAGAAGAAAGAAACTACTCTCTTAAACCAAAACCAACAATTTTGGTGTGGTACAGTGACGTCTTTGCAGTTGGGAGCCACACAGAATCAGAATTCCACACATTTCTACAAAAATAAAAATTTAAAAAAATAAAAAATAAATCAACACCTTGCATACTCGTATTAAGTTCACACTAGAAAAAGAGTCATAAAAAAAAGCTTATCCTTTTTAGATGTACACATCCAGCGTAAGCAAGATCATTTCCACTTCTGTCTTCCGAAAACCAACTTTTACAAGTTATATCCACAATATATCAGTCCACTATCCATCTAAAAGTATGGCATAATAAAATCTCTAGTACAAAAAGTACCAAGATTTGTTCTCCCGAAGAATCTAAAACAAGAACTGGAAATTTTCAAAGAAACGACCTTACTAAATGGCTATAATCCAAGAATAACTCAAAAAATAATTACCAACTCACCTACACAGCAACTCAGACAAGTTCACAGTACTCCTATACTATATGTTAAAGGCATCTCTGAACGTGTGTCAAAAATTATGAAAAAATACAAACTCATCGCCACCTATAAAACTATAGACCAAATCCATAACCTGCTGTCTTCTCCAAAAGGCAAATTCTCCCCCCCACTGACGTTACCTGACGTATACCAAGTACTATGTTTGTTCAGTCTGTCTTACTATGGACAAATAGGAAGATCTGTCAATAAACGTATCTCTGAACATCAAGACCACATATTATCAAACCTCACAAATCTTATGTGGCACAACATCGAATTGAAAACACTAGCCCCTGGATCCAATGGGAAAACACCAAGCTTCTGCGTTCGTGTTTATATATGGCTATTTATATAGAGCTATATACAGGGTAATTCAAAATTACACGTACAAAGTTTGAGGGAAAGTAGAGAACATCAAAATCAACCATATGCACATAGGAAAGCATGACCGGAAACGCCACACGAAAGTGATAGGTGTTCGTCAGCTCTCGCGGTGAGCAATTGGGGCTTCCTCATTCAAGCTTTCGGCGTCGTACGAAGAACATGCGTCGTTTTACGAAGGCTAAGATAGCAGACATGCGCCTCGTTTACGGGTTAGCTGACGGTAATGAACGAGCCGCTGTATGAATGTATCGCGAAAGGTACCCAAAACAGACGTGTACCGGATCCCCAAATGTTTGCGCATTTGCATCAGAATTTGTATGACTATGGGTCATTCATGGATCGCAGGCATGATACTGGGCGGCCACGATCGACACGAAATCCCGCCATGGAAGAGGAGGTGTTGCATGCGATGGACAATAATCCAGAGACTAGCACACGTGCCGTTGCCTCTGCTATAGGAGTATCTCGATCCAGTGTATTGTGCGTTTTGCACTCTGAGTCCTTACATCCATTTCATCTGCAATGGGTCCAGTTACTGATGGCCAAGATTATCCTCGACGTGTGGAATTCGTGCAATGGTTTCTGCAGAAACGTGCCGTAGACTCGGATTTTCCAACTTGTGTTTTGTTCACGGATGAAGCTTCATTTACCCGCGAAGGGATCTTCAATCGCCACAATGCTCATGTGTGGGCCCATGAGAACCCACACGCTGTGCGATCACATGCTGCACAACAACGCTTCGCCATTAATGTATGGGCAGGTATCGTCGCTGACTGCTTAGTCGGCCCTGCCTGTTACCCCCCGACTGGACTCCCAGAAGTATGGGACCTTTCTGGAAGAAGTTCTGCCGGATTTATTAAACAATGTTCCAATAACTGTGGTCGGCAGATGTGGTTCCAACACGATGGGGCTCCAGCCCATTTTGGCATTTCTGTGGGTCAGCATTTGGATAGGTCCTTTGGAACTCGATGGATTGGGCGTGGTGGACCCGTCGCATGACCCCCACGCTCACCTGATTTATCGAGCATTGATTTCTTTCAGTGGGGGACCCTTAAAGCCATGGTGTACGAAACGCCTGTTGCCTCTGACATGGACATCGTGGGAAGAATCGCCATCGCCGCTGCTAATATCCGGGAAACTCCAGGTATTTTTTAAAATGTACAGCAATCAATGAGTCATCGGTGTCAGGCATGCATCACTGCTAATGGTCATAACTTTGAGCACCTGATGTGAAACCATATTATATATCCAACTACTATGGAACTGTTCAGTTACGCCTAATAAAGTTTTTTACACTACTTACCGCCTTGTGTTATATCTGTATCTTTGTGTCCTTGTTAGTACCTTCCGGTGACGTTTCCGGTCATGCTTTCCTATGTGAATATGGTTGATTTTGATGTTCTCTACCTCCCCTCAAAGTTTGGACGTGGAATTTTGAACTACCCTGTATAAAGACAAACTTTTATATAAAGAAAGTGCTGAAGCCTTACTTCATCGATCTAACTTAAATCGTAACGACCCTTTAACTATTCCATAAAAGTGTGGAAAATTGTTATCCTCAACTGTATTAAATAATTTTCAGTCTTTTATATTTAACTTATATATTTTAATTTATTTTCAGCCCCAATAGTTTTAACCCATTAACACGTGCCTATAAACTAGTCGGAATCCAAATTTAGCACATGCGTTCTACTGTTTCTTTATTCGAATTCTTTATTGTTGTTCGCTATTTGTACTGATGATGTCTTACGATATGTAAGACGAACAACCTGCATAATAAATTTAATTTTCTCTGTGATTCTATAGTTATGGATACTCCTCTCATTTTACAAGAAACTCCTTAAATAAGTTTCTCCATTAAGGTACCATAATATTCAGGTATCGCAATTTTTGTCTCATTAGTATGTTCCATCAGCCCATCCCATCCTAATTATTGTCTTCATCTCAACCGCTCTTACATTCACGATGTTTTCATCATAGATACAGTTCCTCACACATGCTCCGCATTCATCTGTTTTTGATCTTTTGTCCTTACATTACTTCTCCTTTCCTGTCCTTATAACATTAAAATGGTGCTTCAACTTGTGCTTAAAAATTAAATTTTTGCTTTGTAATTATGCCTGCTCATCTGCAACTTTATCTCTTCTCACATCTTAGCATAATATTTGTCCTTGTCCTGCATGATATATTTTCTGACTCCTGTGTTCTTCTGCTTCTTCATCCTCATCCTCCTCTTGTTCCGATCACATGTTGACTCTGACATCCATGGGCCCCTTGGACTTTTAATTGCGCCTTTATGTTTCTTACGTGTATCCCGTATTGTGTCCTTAACTCCCTGAGCATTTCGGGTTTGCTCTCATCAGTGTGCCAAACTGCACCAAACCTTTGAGCTCTTTTGGGTTCTGTAAACACCAAACGTTTCTTATGTAACTCTTTGAGGATTACTCTGGCACATGGTCTAGTGGGATAGGCCTACCTTGGAAGATTTCGGAGTTGGTCCTAGTTTGACTCTTACTAGTTGATGGTCCGTGACACAATTTGCACCTGAATAAGGGTGTACATAAAAGATGTCTTTGTACAACAAAAATGTCCCACTTAACGGTGAGACATTTTTGTTGCTTCCCACCGTTGAAGGCTTTGGTTTTGCATTGAAATCTCCTAGTATGAAGATGGCATCTCTCCATGATAGGCAGTCCAAAAAAATGTAGATTTTCATACAACTCCCCACTCTGTTCATTAAGCCTATTTGTGTGGGATACATAAACCACTACGATTGGCATATTAATAGCATGAACTTTAAGTCTAATAACAAATTATAAAAGGATTATAACCAAGAAGGGATTTGACTGACCTTTCTTCAGTACTACAACTGCCATTAGGGGGATTTTAATCTTCTCTTTAGTAACAACGAGCTCGTCACTCTGTCTTCTGAAATGATTTTCTCTATTCCATCTTGTCTCAAAGATATCAATTCTGTGCCACTCCCTCCCTCCCTCTCTCTCTCCAGACCATGTCAAGAGAACCATGAGAGGTCCTATGCAAAGTTCACTTCTGAAGTTCTTTTTCTTCTACATCCCTCATTCACAGAGACAACACCTACCTATTCCGGAGACAGTTATACACTCGTGGAAAGAATCTCTCTCGTAAGTCCTGAACCAGGCTCTGATTATTCTGCACTGCAACCGATCCAACATAAGAATCGATATAAGACATAATCATATTAGATTTTGAAGTGATAGGATTGTGGAGGCCCTTTCCACAGAATGGGTGAAATACCCATGGTTTCTTAATGATTATACGACGCAAACCTTTTCGAGCTTCTCCCCCCTCGGGAAATCTTTACAGTTAGGACCGATTTAATCGTCTTTAATTTTGTGGCAATTTTCACAGCATCCGAAAGTGCAAACGGAATGAAGTTTGTATTGAATTTTGTTCTTAAATTGGCAGGACGCCTGGCGAATCATATAATTACCGAAAATAGAGATGTCATTGTGAGACAGATGTCGTGTTTCTGTCAATTTAGCGAAGAAATAACTTCAAATATTTCATTTAAAGTTGTTTGTTTGACAGTATGGGAAACAAGCGAACAGTTTGAAATGATCGATGGTTGTCAACAAGCAGTTCACAAGGTCAGTTTACGGTGCCTCATTCGAGTGAATTATGATTATAAAGTACCGTTTTAGCAAGGTTTTTGTCTGTCTACCAATATCGGAGCAAAATATTCCCTATTTTCATAAAAGGGAATCCCTTAAATACACTAGCCTCCGTTTTCAACAAATCTTGCTGCCTGTGATCTTGTTGTTCTCGAAACCGATTTCTGTCTCTATTTCGATCAAGTGGAAGATAAGATGGGAATAGTGTCGTAGAAGAAGGTACTTTGAAGAAGACGAAACTTGGAACCCTGGCATTTCTTGTTCTTTGCGTAATCACATCATTCTCGACTTATTTCAACAGATCGTGTATAGATATCTTTTTGTATGATGGGATTCAGGGCACTTTGTAAATGATGGGTCAATGCCAAATAGTCGGATGCCAAGAGTGTGATGTTGATTGAAATATATTTCTTTAATTTTTTTTTCAGGTAAAGTATATCGACATGTGTTCGCTATTTGTATGCACCTAGACTGGTTCCATCGTATGGGACAGCGAAGCCAAATGGAGAATGAATCAGGAGTAGCGCAGCTAGAGGAAAAGGTTGTTGTGATGAATTCAGGCCTTGGTTTCCGGGATAAATTTGGCAAATGGGGATGGAGGAAGGTTTTTCAGCATTTCAGAAAAGACGGCCGGAGTCATGAAGAAATGTAATCTCCACGCTACATCCAAACCTCTCGCCAAACTAACAGCTTTATCTTCTTCCTCATTCTTCGGCATAAAATGATAGTTGCGTGCAAGTTTTCCTCCTTTATCTCCAATTTCAAAAACTTTCTCCTCAGAACAGATCTGTCTGGTTGATTAAGTAGGGAGCGAATCTCTTCTGCATGCTGCGAGTTTGAATCTCGCCATTGGCATGGCTGTTTCTGCATGCATTTAGGTGGGAAATGTATTTTATCACCAGATGTGTGATCACCTTCCGCTTATTAGAGGCCTGAAGCTGCTTGGAAAAAAAAAAAAGGTTCCGTGTTGGGTCTCTAGTAGAGTAGGTTTCCCTATTACATAAAAAGTAGAAATAATTAAAAATTCAATAAAAATTAAATTTCTTGTCAATGAATATTTGGGTTTATTTGTCATTTCAATTAGGCACTTGCAAGTGGCTGGGTTGTAATCGGTCTACACACTCGCTGCTTGTGGCTCATCCATGAGCAGTGTGGTAAAAATCTAATTAAATGAACTTTACGAATATTTCACGGATAAGTAAGTAAATAAATAAATAAATGTGGCGTATATCAAAGGTTGAAATTCTTAAAAAAGAATGAAAAGAAACGATTTCCTCGTTACATATTTTCCTTGCCTATTGATTTACTCTAATTCTCCAATTATAATGTTCGTTTTTTAAGTGCGATGATTAAGGAAAATATCTTCTGTAAAAAGTTGTTGTGGTCGTTATAGCCTTTCGGCTGTTTAGGGGAAAATATATATACCAGGAAATGGCTATGAGCAAGGTGATTTCCCGTTGGCTTCTTGCCGTACTATATCCTATGACTGTACCCCGTGTGTTCACGGGGCCGGTTTGAGGGATGAAAAATCCCATTTAAACTGTGGAAAAAACCCTGCTGTCCACGTCCGGTTAACTTGGCCATAGCCAAGTTAACCGGACGAGGAGCTGAAGGATCTTCCTCAGGAATATCCTTCAGCTCCTCACGTCACCGAAGGGAATCGAACCTAGGACACTCCTTCCCCAGGCATATGGTTGCGAAGAGTAAAGCCACTAGGCTAACCGCGCGGCTGTAAAAAGTATAAGCATCTGAATGTAATAATGCCATTTTGATCGCAAAATTTATTTTTCCCAATCATACTCGTACAATGGTAATAGAGGAAGCGTGAGGAAGCATAAAACCATTCTCCCGTGAATCAGTGAATAAACTCTCAGTGCCACAGTCAAAGCTCGTCATACAATCCTTGGCTGGAATAATCTCAAGATGCAGAACCACATAGTTTAGCCTGTATCAAGATTTTGAAAAGACTTGGGTTCAAATCCTTTCTAGGACACGAAGAACCTTTATAACAGTTTTTTTCATCTGAGGGTGAGTTAGCCAGTTTCAGATGGAAACTTCGCTATTTTATCCTCAGAACAAGTTGTTGTGGTGGTGGTTATTTGGGATGACGGCCATAGTACCTAGAATAAACTAAAGCTATGATTGAATTTATTTTATTTTAATTTTATTTTTTGCCTATTTGCGTAATGACAACCCTGCCGACTTTCTATGAGACCAGCTAACTCAACTTCAAATGAAAAAAAAAAAAATTCTTTGTGAAAGTTTTTTCTTCTTCATAGATGGGATTCGTACTCGGATTATTCCAACCTAAGGGTAACGAAAACAGGCAAACTGTCCAGAAGTGCGCATGCAATTTATGCAATTGTCGAACTTTCACGGTCTAAGTGAATCACGATTGTTTTTGCAATAATCTCTTAAATTCGATACTCCCATAGCAGAGCTAGGATACTTCAAAGCAATTAAGACTGGGAAGTGAGTCCAGGTCGTGTTCGCTCATCGTTCATTCTCAGTCTAGTTTACCTATTTTGCGGAAAAGGGTGGAAGAAGAAGAACCCTGATTTTTACAGAATAAAGCCTCGCCATCCTCATTAAATGATGACCACCTTTACGTTAATCTTTATCTTTTAACTGATTTTAAAACTTCAATAAATGGAAACGAATAGCTAGACGAGGATTACAAGGATACTTAATTTAATAACAATTTAGAATGTTACCCATTTGCAATTTATCATATTATTATGTCAGTGTGCCATAAATGAAGATGCGGCGAGAATGTTTTGTTGGACATCTTCCTGAAATATCTTTTGCACAAAACAAAAGTTAGCGAATGCCGCAAGAGTTTTTGATTTGTGTAAAAAAAAAAGGGTGTAAATAATGCTGGGTGAATATTGTAAAAATTAAAGTCGTATCGTAAGTTGATGAAAGGGAGGAGGGAAATGGCTCTGGGACAGGAAATTTTCTATTCTCAAAAAACTAAATATGTGTTAAAAAGTAGGAAATTCCTGTTGTTTTGTCGTATAATATCAACTTTTTACCCCCACATCGTTTTCTTCATGCTCCAGTTAGTTTAATTTTAACTAATTCTAGTGGCTAATTTAGAATAAGAATGTAAATGTGTAAAATTATTATTATTAAGAGAACAGACCTCAGAAATAGGAAGACAGAAACTTTCAAGTTCTTGACTTGGAAGTTCCAAGGATGACCTCACGTCCTTTACCCACCCTCCATTAAATGAAACATTCCATCTACTGAAATCTGATTGGATATCGGATAAATATTTTCATAAATATTCCACTCCATAAAAACAGTTAATTTTCTGTTCAAAACTGGAAGAAAAGAAAGTAGTATATAGGATAAAAATTTAATTCTCAATTAATACAAGTTTTCCGTGTTAATATCAGTCTTCGTAAGTAGAAAGCTGAAATTAGAAATAAAAACCTGTGCTTTAGCAAACTATTTTTGTTGTGCTAAATTTGCGTTTTATTTTAAGGATATCTGCATTATATACAGAGGCGACGTTGCATAGTATTGGCTGCTAACATAAATGCACGATTAGTTTTCGTTACGCCCATTTCCATCTTCCCAGCAGATGTGCCATGGGATGTGCCAACGATTTGATATTTGTGGGCGAAATTGTAAATAGTGGGTGCTTAGGATCCACTTAAGTTTCTTTTAGCATATTCAAGACTGCTATTAGTAGATACCGGAAGATGTTTTATGGAACTTTTATTTGTTTATTTATTTATTTATTTTTTTTTTTTTTTTGCGCGTTGGAACAAGTTCCATTCGTGAGAAACTTATTAGGTGGCCTGATTTTTATTGTAATACCCATTTTTATTACAGCTGAGCTTTTTTAGATCGGGACTAATAAATGTTTTCTATCTCGCTGATGTGCTTCTGTTTAGGTGAAGAGGAATTAGGTTTTCTGAGATAGTTCATTCTTGTGCGGACACGCCTACACACACACCTGGAAATAGTTTGTGAAGCTCAATTTCGGCAGCCTACTTTTCTCCAAGTCTTGGATAAGGTCGAAGAATGACTCCTGCCGTTTTGGAAAGTTCAAGGTTCAAATTCCGTGTAGTATAATAGGAACAATGAAGAATAGTTAGTAATATATAGACGCGGATTTTACCTTCCCCCGTCACCACCCAAACATGTTGTATTTCTGCACTATGTCGGTCAGTCTTAAACAATGGCACATGTGACAGGCAGAATTGCTTTGCTCTAAAGCGACAGGCTGTTACTTTTTTTTTTTTTGAGAGTATTCTTATTTATGCTCCATTGTACCTCGTTACTTATTGCCACGTTCTGTATGTATTATGCTTATAACTTCTTATAATTCCACCTACCAAAGTTGGTAAACCTGCTGTATTTAGTACGCTGGAACAGGTTTAGACAATCCGAAAACCCTGCTTTAGAGATAAAACATTGGTTTCGATTCACTTCAGTTCTTCAATCTCCAGTGTGGTTGTCTCATGCTAGATGAAGATCTTCTTCCATCTATAAAGTTTCACAAACATTCCTGTTGTATCTGAATTTGAATCCACAGCCTATGGTTGGAATGTTATCCCTCGTCTAACCAAGCCGTATTTGCACATGTTTCTTTCCATTCATGGTATCGGGAGAGTTTATCGAAAAGGCAATTCATCGAATGAACAATTCATCGAACGACAATTCGTAGAAAATGCAATTCATCGAACGACAATTCGTAGAAAATGCAATTCATCGAAAAAAAACAGTTCACCGAAAATTTAAAATTTTTGAAAATGTTATGAGAAAATTGGTCCATTTAGAACAAAAACCGAACCGTGCAGAGTGAGATAGCAATGCGAGTTTAATAGGGGATAATTATAGAACAATATGATTTCTTATAGTCTTTCTTGTCCGACAACTGTTTCATGTCTGTTTTCATGGGGCTGATGTGCCTGTTTCCGGGAGGAAAAGCCATCTCCGTCTTATGCCTGCTAACTTACCTTTAGCTGAACAGGACTGATAAAAATTATGTGCGTCGTAAATGGGATTCCAAAACTACCCAGGTCTTTCTAACTAAACGGCTTCGTTTCTACCGACTGAACTACGCAGGCTTCATTATTATTATTGTTGCTAGTAGTGATATGCGACTTTAATGCAGCAATTATTATGGGATGAATTTTACTCAGATTCGCTATTTGAAACTTTTACAAGAAAATGTCGAACTGTTCCAGTTTTCAGTTCAGCTATATTCGGGGCGACAAAGAAATCACGTGTCCAAATTATGTACTGTATTACAAAATCGCTCTGACTTAGCGGAATTAGTAGAAGTTGTCGATACAAGAATTTGTCTGCACGGTTCAGTTTTTGTTCTAAATGGGATCACTTTTATCATCACATTTTCGAAAATTTAAAATTTTCGGAGCATTGTTTTTTCGATGAATTGCATTTTCGACGAATTGTCGTTCGATGAATTGCCTTTTCGATGAATTTTCATGTAACCCCATTCATTGGCTGTAGAACTAACTTTCTGCTGCATCCCACTATACGCGCCCGCATTGTTCTTTCAGTTTTTTGCTCTGAGAAGACTTTGCCAACTTCATCGACCTGTTGTCTCTAAATTCACTTTTCATGTTTGACACACATATATAATGAACTTGCATTCAATTCACATTATCCATTTATACCGTAAATAAAAAAATGAATCTCATCATTTTCTTGTTTTAAATTAGTGTTAGTCTATGAAGATTTTTCTGCTAATTGAGAAAGAAATGTAATCACATTAGCGGATTTACTTCACGTTTTTGATGAACCCATGACTAGGTTTCACTCTCAAATAGTTGGCTTTTCCAATCAAATTTCCAATTTTTCACCTTGTAAAAAGAATCTTTTTTATTTCTTGAAAAAATAAAGCATTTGATATAAAGATGACGAGGGTAGTGGAAAATGAAAGATTAGTTGACAAATAAAGTTTAAGATGGCAGCACATCTGTGAAGAAGATCAGTGCAGAAAATGTGAAAAATGAGTTTTACTTTCCACTCGCATCAGAGAGCCAACGGAAAACTAAAAAGAGGAAAGTCGCAAAGGTTTAGTCATGTAAATATTTTACAGTTTTGAAGAAACGACTTGTGAGGAATAAAGTGATTACCTATGAGGAATACTACCGTCCATTCAAGAAATACAATTACAAGAACAAAAGTATTATGGAAAGGGTCGCACCGATTGCCACCGTTTGACCCCTCCGTCAAAACTTTAGCCATCCCAGCAGTGTGGCAACGCAGTGAAGCCGAATGAATTAATCAAACTCTCTCAGTGTACGAGTATTCTTCATTCGATCGCTTAACCTACTCACGGAAATGCATTGCAAACCTAGTTCATTTTGTAACTGTTTCTCAGTCACTGCCGTCGCATGCTCCGTTCACGGAGTCGGGACGTTTGCGTGTTCATCTGTCTATCTGTCCTCTCACTGTCATCTGCTAGTGACCTCGATAAGGTCAGCCTCATCAATCTTCAGAGGGTAAATACCTTAAGTGGAAGAAGCAGTTTATTCCAGACAAGAATTATAAAGAGGGAAATCCACGTTTTAATTTTCTTCTCGCCAAAGGTAAACTTCTGTAGCTGTCATGGAGAGAGAGTTTCAGACTGGTTGTTTGCAATTATCTCGCTTTTTTTTCCCATAGCGTTCTTTTTCCTTTATTACTTGTTGTTGTTTTAATTGTGGAGAGCTTTTGTCTGAGATGGGTTGTTTGTTGTTGTTGTTGTTGTTGCTATTCCTCACACTTTTTTCCCCGAAGTGGCGTTAATAGCGTTGCATTATGTATGGCTACACAACTAACTGCTTGTGCGAATAACTAGAGCAGTCAAATGTTTGAAAAAGGGAAAAATAATAATTAAAAAGAAAACAAAACAGAGAAATAGGTTGAAAATAAGTAGTATACCTTTCAGGAATGGCCAATAATAAAAAAAGAAAGTGGGTTTAGGTTTGTGGTTTTAAACGAACTTTCATTAGTATGTCACTTAAAATCAGCCGGAAAAAACCCATTAGCGAAATCACTTTTCACTTAGCTAATTAGAATACTTCCCCGAGGTCTTAAACGTCAAAAGTGTCATTAACTAGGATGAGAACGAACACACACAAAGGATGGGGGAAAATATCTTAGTATTTCTTCAGCTTTGAACTTTCAGTTTCTTTAGAGGGAAAAAAAAACACGATTGCTGTCAGCTTCAAGAGTCTGCTTTTAAATTAGTCTCGCCACAATCAGTGAATTCTCAATCATAACCAGAATTTGTAACTTTTTTCATTGAAAAAGCGTTAGAAAGAAGCTTCAATTTTTCTAAGAGAGTGCTGTCCGACAATGGATGCAAAGAGTTGCGGAGAGACTCAATTAAACACCGAATAGTTCTAAGAATGCACATCTTACAAACAGATCTCATAAAAAACGTAATATGTATAAAAAGTGACACAAGTACCGAGGAAGCAGGAATTTGATTGCAAAAGAGAAAAAGTTACTTTATTGATATTATACTGAATAATTAGTATGCTGTTGTCGTTATTTTATCGCTTAAATTTCAGAGGAGAATTTGCATTTTAACTTAACAGTTAAAAAAAAAAAATCAGCCAATTAGACTTCTTATTTGTTTGCAGATAACCTCCTGCTTTTTTAATGCTTCTTCAATCTTTTAAATAAGATAGTTTATCAGATGTCGCTGATTATTTTGGTTGCAACTTTTTCCATGCGAATGATTTACAACCTGCTTCACTTTGGTTTCATTTCTTCTAAAACTGTGTCGATTCCTTATTTTAACACTTTCCGAATTTAGTTGAATGATGTGTCATGGGGAGGAAGCGACAACCACTGAACAAAAAAAAAAAAAAAAACCTTAATTGCAATCTCACTGGAACGAATTTTCCAGATTACTTGAAGCAATGTCAGAAAAAATTACATTCCAGATTTCTTCGAAATCAGGA
The DNA here is from genome assembly GCF_054136105.1 of Typopeltis vanoorti. NCBI lineage: Eukaryota > Metazoa > Arthropoda > Arachnida > Uropygi > Thelyphonidae > Typopeltis > Typopeltis vanoorti. The sequence continues at coordinate 139,458,404 of NC_143556.1, forward strand.
ATCATATGACCTACAGAGGAAGCTCTCCTCCCTTCTAAACCTCTTATTATAGTCAGGTAGATTGAATCTCTCTGGATTCAGCAGCGTAAAGAAGAACATACGAAAAACAGTCGCGATCTCTGAACTATTTCGTCGAGAGATGGGGAGAAGAAGAAATACGTTTTGTGGACATTTTTCGCTATTTTCAAAGTGCTCTATTTTTTTAATTAGTTGAATTTATTTCTTCAAATCTGGAAGACAGTGTTATGGTAAATATCTGTTTGGAATACAGCAGTGATATGCTAATATTCAGATCGGAATCAGAGTTCACAACCGCTCGAACTTTAGCTCTGATTCTGTGATAAGAATAGTCGGTGATTTGCTAATTTGGTTTCAGTCACTGCATTGATTCTTGATTCCTTTGTGCGCCATCTATGGGTCAAGCTTTAGTTTGCTGTATAATATTAGATAATGCTGTTTAAGATGTGTCCCGATCCGCTATGTCAGATAATTATGTAAATTTTGCATTACCACCGATACCAGTAAGGGAAAGAGGCCACTGTATCTGCCCGTCTGTCTGTTATTTGCTTGTATGCTTCTGACCAGTTTATCTGTTTCAAGGAGAGAAAACCCTATCACTTCAGTATGAGACCAGCTAACTGGCTTTCAGTTGAAAAACCAATAAAGAGTTTTTTCGGGTCCCAGACAGGATTCGAACCCACGTCTTCCCCACCAAAATGCATTGTCCACAACGATTGAGTTATGGGACTTATTTTGTTGGGCGTTATTTCGTTTCGTGTCTAAATATTATATTGTGTGGTTCTCGCTCCATCAGTTTTTCTAGCATTGGTTTGCTGATGTAATATGATATCGGCGAAGTGCTTCATCTTTCTAAGAAGTGCAAGAACAGAGATGTTCTGTGCAGAAGAATCTTTATACAGTAGAGCCATATCGATTGTCATTTACTTAAAGCATTTTGTTTAGGTCATAAATGGACTTGAGGGGGGGGGGATATACCGATTGTACGATCAGCAGATGGCTAAAGGAATTTCACTCTGGTGGCCAAACACGGTACTTTTTCAAGCCACTGAGATCTCTAATAAGTTGAATGGTGATCTCACACAAGACAAAAATCCTTCAGTTGTGAAAAGGCCTTAAATATTCCATTACTGTCTTAGACGGGATTCAAACCTAAGAATTCTTTCTAATCAAAGAATACGTGGTGTGTTTCTTCAGACTGCGTTATAGAATTTGGAAAAGATAGTTCAGTGTGGCTAATCTCTGAAATGTAAGAGTATGGGTATCCCTTTACTGCAGTTTTTATTTTGTAAATTGATGGCAAACGAAATTTATTTTACAGAACAAAAGTGTCCTTTAAATGTGTGCCCGATTCTATTATGTGCGACAGATTTAATGATATATTTATATTTTTATTAATTTTATTAATATAATAATACATTACTACGCCGAATAAGCAATAGATTAAAACATTTTCAAAACGGAGTCGACACATCTCACCATGGATTCCTAGGCTTGATGATGGATATTGATGTAGGGATACGAAATGTACAGCGGAGAGAGAGAGAGAGAGAGAGAGAAGACAAGAAAGGTTGTGGAATGGATGAGATCGTTAAAAAGCAATGGGGGGGGGGGGGATAACAATGAAAGGTGACAATCACCTGTTTACCCTAGTAGCTTAGCAGAACTCGTATGTGCGACCTCACTACTTTATTCAGCGATATTTTATTGCTTGGTTATTCATTTAAAAAAAAAATCAATCAAAATAATAGAAATAGAGTGGAAAAAATAATCAGTTCTTCTAAAAATGATTATGTGGACAACATTTGAATAAAAGTAATTTGTTTTTTAACGATGTAGCAAGAGAATATCCGCAAGATCTTATTTGAAGCGCAAAAATTTGAAAATGAAGAAAATATAGAAAATTCGATTATATTTGACAGCTTAAGTCGTCAGTTTTTATAGAAAACTGGTTGAAAAGATTGGGTTAGACTATTGCAGATCACTTGGAGAACCGGTTAAACAGATTAATGTAAGACAGTCTGTCATCGAGTACTGACCGTTGTTCTTTATTCCTGAATGTCACCTTTCGGTGAAGTCAACCTATGCGATCATCTAACCCGTAGGTTCAGATTTTGAAGTGTTTTAATTCGGAACCGCTGGTCACAAGTAGGGCAACCAATCCGTGGCATTTTCTACTTCTTGACGACCAAAAACAGGGATTGAGCATTTTCTTCTGCATGATTATCCACTCACAGAAGGTTTTTAAACCTACATCACATAGAACTAGACGTAGTCTAAAGATTAAAAAAAAATCCCATAACACCTCTAGGGTTCTTTTTAAAGCTGCTCAGGCCACCGATAAACAGGGTAGTGGTGGTAGTGGTATCACAAAGGTAGGTAAAATCATCTTCCCCTTAAATATACTCACAAACCTTAATGCCACAATAGAATTTGAACCCTCATCTTGTGGATTGGACAGAGCGGGAATGCTGTATCTCGGCCACCCACTAAAAGCTTGAACAAATTTATTTGCAAACTCGAATTAGCAATGCATACAGTGATTCTATCTGTCGGTTATTGCGACTTCTGAAATTTTTAGCGGGAAGGAACACTTTTAACGAAGTCAAACGAATGGCGTGTAGTCGTCGTGGCTGCACAAGATTGAAGTGTTGAAAAATATAATTTGTACTTTACTTAAAAGAGAGATCTTTTTGTGAAAAGTAATTTGCGCTTTCAATGTGCAATGTAATAACCTGTGAAATCACAGAGAAAGCTTTATTCGTTAGATGGTAAATTATACTTGACATGTAATTATATTATATTCTTGTTTTCATCCATATTTTATCGTGACGTAAGAAAACGTCGTTTGTTCAAGATTAGCTATTTATACTCAGAGAAGCAAATATATCTCATTATGTGCAGCACGCTTCCTTCAAATGAGCGTATAATGCCGCAATTTATGGTCAGAATCGTTATCAAAACTTTTTCTACCTATGTGATCTCATCAGGAGAAGCTACAATCGTGAACCGCACTCTATTACACAAAAGTTTAATTGAAAATGAAACTTGCGTTTACTTTAATGAATGAAAAAGCAAAGCAAAAATGTAGTTTATTGTAAAGTATAATAAATATTCGAAGGTACAGGATAATCGCATATCATTTAAAGATTTGTATATGTAGATCTGCAAAAATGTCAAGACTCTTGTTGTTATTATTATCAACAGACCTCCATTGAGACTCATCTCGAGAAGTCTCACATACACAGCACATCATACCTTGACTTAAATGCATTCACTGGCTTTGCACTCACAACTCTCTCAAGCAATGCATTTAAATCACCCATCACTCTCCATACAAAAAAATTACTCCTCACACCCACCTTCTAGAGATGGCCTCTAATTCTCACCCTGTCTCCAAATTTTCTATGAAAAATCTTATCCACGCTAATCTGATAATTACCGCTTACCAACTTAGACGTCTCGATAATGTCTTCCCTCTTCCTTCTATTAGGTAAGCTCTGTAATTTGCATTCTTTTAATCTATCCTCAAATTCCAGAGACCAAAACCAACTTAGTCAATCGTATCTGAACCCTCTCTAACAACTCATCATCTTTTTGAAAACCTGGCGACCAAATCTGTGCGCAGTAATCCATATATGCGGCTTGAACATAGCCTTATAGAATGGAATCAAAGCATCTTTACTTCTACACGTCAGTGTTCTCCGCATCATTCTCATAATCCGCTGTGTCATCCTCTCAATTTTAGCAAAATGTCCACAAAATTTCAAGTCCGTATCCACTATAACTCCCAAATCTTTCATCTCCTCCACACACACACACACACACACACACAACATTCAGACAGTATATTTAGGTCCTCTTAAAAAACTACATCTGCTATACTTCTTGTTATCCTCCTCAACTTACCCTCCTCAGCAAGCTTTTACAAACATTCATGTTCAGGAGGGGGAGAGATTCGGACCCATAACTTACTGAGTGGAGAGCGAGACCAAAAAGTTTGGCATTCTTCAAATTGGAAACGAGAACACATTAATCAGATGTGAATTGTTAAAACAGCTGTTTTATAGAAACTTCGATAACAGGAACGGCACTCGCACACTTACGATGAACAGACAGACACGCGCGTTTTGATTCAAATTTGCTACAGGAATGTTCACTTTAACATATTTGTGAATATTATCCAGGTTTATGACGTCTGTGTAAATGAATGTCTTGTACGCTTTCAAATAATGGCCGTAGCAAAGCCAGAACAAGTTAGTTGTGTAACGAAATGAGTAGAAAGGGGGGGGGGGGGGACATTTCGAAGAGAATGTGTACAAAGATGTTGCAGAAGAGGTAGTAAATTCATTTATATTGCTCTGCTGACATCTTTACAATCTTCGTAATCCACGAAAGAAACAAATGTAGCTTACGAATGTCAGCCTGGTTGGTTGGGCGAGTGGTTGGTTTATCAACCACTAGTTTAGCAACAGGCCACATGTTCGAATCCTGTCACGGGCACGGATGTTTGTGATTGTCTCGAGATGAGAGATAAATTTCATTGTCCTGATTAATTGGAGGCTTGTTTCAATAATGAAATACCGTGAGCTGGCATATAATTAAAAGAATGATAAAAACTTTATTAATGTAGAATTTTCACCTGTCACAGGCATCGTCATTGCAAGATCACAGAAAGGCAATTAAAGAATAACAGACACTCTAAAAAGCACCATCTGAGTAGATAATATATGATAAATAAATAAATAAGGTAAATAATTTCGTAACTCAATAAAAAAAGCAACATTAATATAGTTTTTTCACGTAAGCTTTCCTCCAGTTTTATATTTATTTTGATTACTAGAAGCCACAAGTGACTTGAAAATGTTTCGTGTTTGGTCTCTAGAAGTTGTGTGGACTATATATAAATCAATAAAAAATATTCTTATCCCACCAACGGATTTAAAAAAAAAACGTTTGGTGGATGGGAGCTACATATAAAGGTGTATTGTTTCCTTGTACTTGGTACTCAAAGAACTATTTCATTTCTTTAATTTTAAATTTCCGAACAATAAGAACCTGTCTAAGGTAGAGACCCTTTTTGAATCAAATTTAATTCAAATTTAATTTAAATCAAATAAAATTTAAGAATAGCAGCAAAGAAATCCATTTTGAAATGAAATTAGTTTGGAATGAAATATTTCTGGTCACATACGACCCAATTATAATTATTTGTGTACTCATTTCGATGGCCACACTGAAATTTGTGTAGAATGCTAGAAATATGTTTATAATTATAATTTATTTGTGTCACAAATATTAATTAAAAGTCTTCTTTATTTAATTAATTATTTGTTAATCTTTATATCTGAAGGGGGTCGGTCCCTAAAAGTTGCAAACGGGTCCCTGTTTTCATGCGGTAAGATGTTATGATTGTATCATTCACGTAATTTGAATGCCTTTTTTTTTCTCAGAAAAGTGACATTTACTGATACCACACGACCCCTACGGAAGAATATTAAAAAAAGTTAACAAGATGCTAATAATACAACACAATTCTAAAATTAAGTCCCTTTTTTATTTCTTCCGCGTGTTCTTTCCATATAAAAGGATCTGAAGAGTTAAATCAGAACACCGAAATTGAGTTTCTAAATCATAAATTATTTTTCTCTAACCCTTAAACGCCTGATTAGCTGCATAGATTTCTAAAATTCATTTTGCGTCTTAACAAAAGGAACTGATGCATTGCTATTTCACGTTCGAGCAGCTGTTTGACAGCTTCTGCTTATTATAAACACTTATTAACTCCGACAGGTGTCAGCACTGTTAACATGCGTCAACTAGATAATAAGGCAATGTTTTCGTGTTAAATTTTTCCTCATATCGAAAAAGTCATGAAAGGTTACTGACTTGAAGAAGCAAAAATCAAAGAATCCATAAGTTATAAAAATACTGCGCCATCCCGAAGGAACAAATGCATTTTATAGGAAGTGTTCTTCAAGGTGCATTTGAAGTAGTACTCCCAAAATGCAAGGATTTGTTCGCAATCTTGTTAATATCTTCAAGAATCTCTCGTGAACACTGAAAATATATCTTTGCTCAGTTCAAAATTGAATAAAGATATACTTACATTTACTAAAATATAAATAAGCGAAATGAAGGGTATTTAGTGCAAGTGTATAGTATGGGTTTGTTACACTGTGAATAAATAGCTTCGTGCCGTTATTTTATGAATTATTCATTTATTAATACGAAATATATACAAATATCGGTATCTACATTGTAATAAACAACAGAGACTGCAAGGACAGTTAAGAAAGTATCCGAATTGAGATATACGAGGGTGGTCTGAAAGGTTCTCTGCCTCGACCTTAGATGGCAGTATGTTTTATTACTAAGTTGGTACTTCTGTTATAAGCATCCGCGTGAAACTGCAAGTCATTCTATCAAGTAGTTTGTTTTATACAGCTGTCTGAAGCAAACGTGTTGTCTGTATCCCTTGAAATGGATAAATTTGAGTGTCGTGCGGTTATAAAATTCTTTGTTAAAGAAGGTTTAACGACAAAAGAAATTCATTCGAAGTTCATAAACGTTTATGGGCACGCTTCTCCTTCATTGTCGACAATTGGATTTATTTCTTTTTGTATTTCTTGTTGTATTTCTGTAGGATTGCATGAAGAATTGCATATGAAAAAGCTTTGTGCCAAGATGCTTGCAAACAACAGATCAAAAACGCACTCGCATGAAAAGTGCACGATATGGTATTGGATGACAGGCGAGTCCAAGTGCGTGAAATTGCTGAGACTATAGGCATTTCAAAAGAACGTGTAGGATTGCATGAAGAATTGCATATGAAAAAGCTTTGCGCCAAGATGCTTGCACACAGCAGATCAAAAACGCACTCGCGTGAAAAGTGCGTCTGAACAGTGCTCGGAGCGTTTTAACAAGAATAAAACTGATTTTGTGCGTCGATTTATTATGGATGAGACTTGGATTCACCATTACACACCAGAATCCAAACAGCAGTCAAAACAGTGGACAGAAGCCGGTTGTTCAGCGCCAAAGAAGAAAACGTTCGGTTCCATCAGCAGGAAAGGTCATGGCATCGGTGTTTTGAGATGCTAAAGGCATTTTGTTTATTAATTATCATAAAAAGGGTACAACAACAATAACTGAGGAATATTATTCCGATCTTTTAACTAAACTAAACAAAAAAATTCGTGAGAAAAGACCTGGTTTGCAGAAGAAAAAATCATCTTTCATCAGGACAATGCAGATGCTCAGAAAGGTGTTTTCGCGATGGGAAAATTAAGGAATCTGCACTATGAATCGTTGGAACATCCACCCTATTTCCCAGATTTCGCTCCCTCTGAATTCTATCTCTTTCCAAAACTAAAACTCTTCCTCGCTGGTCAGCGTTTTTCTTCGAATCAAGAGGTGATTGCAGCTGTAGAGGGGTATTTTGCAGATCTTACTGAGAACCACTACAAGAACGGGATAATGGCGCTGGATCATCGCTGGAATAAAGGTATTAGTCTTATTGGAGATTATTCAGGTAATTTTTGACATTCGACATTTCATTGTTAGGCCAAGAACTTTTCGGACCACCCTCATATATATATAAAAATATATATTGATGGTGAACAGCCTATTTTTCTACCCACTGCAGGATGAAGGCCTATCCCACTGCGGAAGTTTTGGGTCTATTACTCTCATGCTGATCTTCAGTCGAACCCGCAGCCTCTTGGCTGGAGAGCAGATACGCTAACCACTGGTTATGTGTAAATGAGTTAAGCACTGTCCGCTTTGTAAGGTGAGCTTACCCGGGAAGCCAATACAACTTAATTGCATTGTTTCGTGATGATTTTCAGGGTGTTTAAATGTAGTGAGGGAAATGTTTGCATTGAATGAATTTTGTTGTAATTTTTAAATAGGCCAAATGGATAGTGAAACATGGGATTTGCTGAATACTGCTATAACGCATGCACAAATATTTCGATATATCGAAATATTTGTGAATGCGTTACATTTTCGATATATTTCGAAATAGATTCGAACACAAAACATTTGTAAGTAGCAGCACGAGGTGTGCAACATCACTCCACAACGAAACATGAACAATGTGCCCGTTACGCCGACTTACTGTAAATAGAATTACGCAAAGTAGTATAACATTTTTACCTGGGGTGTAGTCTTGGGTGTAGTCTTGCAAACCAGCACATATTTCTCGCGTAGACGATGTCCCGGTGAGACAGTGTTAATGCCTCGTGTTAAAAATTATTTAATTTAAAATGAGCTCGTCAACATCTAGTCGAATCATCACTCTAATGATTGCACAGAAATTAAATTTGTACCACATTCTTTTACAAGCAGAGAACCCATCGTGTTGCTTGCTGTGAAAATATCGTTGAAGTGGTAGACGAAGACCGTGCCATTTTAAAGAGAACAGTCATAATAAATAGTGCTTCCGATACAACCCTGAAGCAAAACACGACAACCGCTTATGCCTCCAAGACAGCAGAAGTGTCGAGTCAAAACAATTCTGAGTGCTTATTTCGACATTTATGGAATTTTTCATAAGTAATTTGTTCGGGAATGCCAAACGGTTAACTGGTAGTGCTATCATGCAACGTCTGTACGAACGCATGCGACGAGTAAGACGGAGAGCAGTACTGAACAAACAGCTGGCTGTTGCTACACACCTGCACATTGTGCGTTAAACATGAAACAGTTTCTGGCTTCCTCATCCACCACAGTGCTCAAACACTTACCATATTCGGCGGATTTGGCCGACTGTTCTTTGTTTGCGAAATTGAAAACGAAATTCAAAGACGCCTGTCTGAATCAGTGGAGGTCATCCAGATGACTGTGACCTCCGAGCTTAGCACTTTACATTTAGGTGCGTTCCAGGGGTCTTATGAAAATGACATTAGGAGAGATTATATTGAAAATAAATAAAATGATTCATCTTCCTGTGATTTCTTTGTATTTTATACGAATTCTGTCTCGTTATTTAACGGGCACTATGTAGATAACTTCTGAATGTAAGCAGAACTTGTTGCCTTATGCATTACGTCATTTCCGTTTCAGCCAAGTTATAAATAAACGGAGAAATAAAATTGCTACGCGCAGTATGTTGTTTAAGCCCATGATCTCTCACCTCCACTCTGTGATTTATCCATCCAATAAGATCTTTAATATATTTGATAGTATTAAGACGTGTTAGCTGATGTTATGCTTAGTTATAACTGAAATGTGCGACTATTGTGCCTTCATCGTATTGATATGGTGCATGTAGTAAATATAAAGGTTTATGTAACGTAAGTTGGATTCTCGTTTTTAACATATTTAAAATTATCTTCAGGAAAATACGTTGTCTCCGATAGATAGCTAAAAACGTTTATATGACCCCGTTGCTAAATGTTGGTGACATGCTTTAACAGTGATGATTTTTCCACAAATGCTCACCCAGATACACCACACGCTAAATATACCGAACAGTCTCGTATCTCATTTATCCAATTAGCGAGACGAAAGAAAATTAATCCTTTTAGCAAATGACTCTTTATTAATAAATTATTTCATATTTTCACAACTGGCGTTCATTTCAAAATGTAATTATAATTCAGGTAGTATTCGCTTCTCCTATTATTTAACATTAGCTCACCCACTGTACCTTTTCATAAGTAGAAGTCACATGGAGAAGGGGAAGACTAAGATCGAAAATTAAGTATTTAGATCAGAGGCGTACTGAGGCTACGGCCAATGTGACCCCGGCCATAGTCGCTAATTTTACATAGGCGCAAAAATTGAGATTTTTAAAGTTTTTTTTTTTAGAACGGCGCAATTTTCTTTCCTGGCCATAGGCGCCAAAATTCCTCACGACGCCCAGATTTAGATCGAATTTGGAAGGAAGTGACTATTCCCTTTAGATGAGCATTTTTCGATGCAAATTCTGTCAGGGTTTCTTGATATGTACGAATTCTATTGGTTCATTAATCATGAACATTTCTCTCTCTCTCTCTCTCTCTCTCTCTCTCTCTGAGATAACCAGATTACGATGATAGGGTTATATATAGTAATTCAGTGCTAGAAGTTTAGTGTAGTATAAGAAAAAAAGGGTGATATTGATGTTCGTTTTGAACAGCTGCAAGCCAAAATCCTTGAAGAATAATGGATAAGGTGGGATGGTCCGCTGAATAGAGGACGATGAGATGGAAGAGAAGGAAAACTGGTTTTGTATGTTTGTACTTGAACTGGGGGTAGATTTAGAACAGCGATCGCCCTCGTAAAAACACGACAGTTAGCCAAATTTTGGACAAATGCAAACTTAGCTGAAGAGCATCCATAGAAATATCTCGCAAAAAAACAAATATTGATTGTTTATGATGTTGAGTTTGGAGTTAACTGAATCCTACTCCAGATAATATTGACAATTTCGAAAGGTTTTGATGTCTGTCTGAAATGTAAGAACAGTATTCTAAAGTTGGGCTGACTTTGAAAATAATGTATTGAGCAGAAAGGACACAAGTTTGTTGGAAGCTGTAGATATGACGTATTTGCTCCAGGAAAAGATACAGTTGAATAAAAGTCACAGGATTAAAAAAAAAAAAAAACATAATCCTGCCTCAAGATTTGAAAGGTGGTGGAAAACAATTTTGCTTTACAAGGCCAAAACTATTACTCGTTCCTTCAACAGATGAAGGTTAAATTTTTTCGGGAAAATATGAACCTTAGGGTAAAATGCTATCATGATAAAGTGAATATAACCATTATATCCTTTATCTAAAAGTCTTAGCAAAGATGAATAATTTTTACGGTGAAATAGTAACGAAAATTAAGTAATCTTTAGATATTGTGTTTTAATTTAATGAAGTGTTATGTTACAGTGACAGTTTTATCTCAGGAAAAATTCACTATCAGAAAAAATCGTGTTTCTTGGTGATTAATAATGACAGCAGTCTTGAAGATGTGCTCTTTTTTTATGGAGGGAAAGGGGGGGGTAGCTAAACTGTGCCCCAGTTTTACCTGTGTGCGCAAACATATTCATTATCCGCTAGGTGGTTGTTACACTTCTTATCGCCAGTCCGTAAATCCTCGTAGACAGGGAAGGAAGGAAGTTACACAGACAAAACAAAATGGTTTTTTCTTTTCTGTTTTGTCGCACGGCGAAATCGTGACGACAAATAAGAGGCCAAACGCCTTCAGTCTGTTTTTGTAGGTCTAGTGGACTATTTAGAGAAAACGAGGTGATTCATATGTAATCCAAGAGTCGGGGAATTGCGAGATTATGGAAATCCGCGTTATTACACAATTGTTTGAACGTGAATAACATCTTCAGTGTTTCTTTTTGTTGTTTTTTTTTTGTTACTGTTGTTGTTTTTCGTTTTAGCCGTGCTTACACAAAGATTTATTATACAGTCTTTTCTTTTCTTTTATAGTGAAAAATATTCCGACAGTTGACATACTCCTTTGCTGAGATAGCGGAAAATTGGAATAAACGTTTAAACACACACATAATGTATGAGGAGTAAACATTCTACTAATATTCTCTGAAGAAAATGGAAAAAAGAAAGAAAAAGGGAAGAGTACCAGACACTACTGTCTTAAAGGTTATTCTGAACATCATTTAAGAAATGACAGAAGAAACTGCAAAAACTGGGGCGAGATTTAGTTACGAACGTGTATTCAAATTAAGTGACCTGAAGGCCGGGAAGTCGATAATGGAAAGACGCTGTACGTTTGTTTATTTTAAGAAAGAAATTTATATAATATGTATTGTGATCGAGCCGTTCAGAACATGCTTAGTTTAGTGATTGATCATACTGGGAAGTATCGCCGTCTGGAGAGCTCGCCGAAAATGAAAGTTAAGCAGCTGATGGTCGGGAAAGTATCAGTTAATGAATGCAATTCGTTCTGAAATTGACAACAAGGGGGGGGGGGATTTGTCTGATTATATTTCTTGCAACCTTCCTTGGTGTTTGGTGTTATCCGTCCGTGTGTTAATAGTTGAAGCACGTTCCAGAGAAGTAAAAACAAATGTCCTGAGATGATCATTGATTTTGTCGAAGTGTATTATTTAAATTATTCGCTTTTGTGATGCATTCAAATACTGACTGTTGAAATAGAACAAGTCCATTTTCTAGACCGATGGGTAGAGCACACTCTCGCCATATCTTCATATCATTAAACATAAACAACGAAGTATTCCCGTACAGTTTTGAGGCCGTTCCAGAATATTTGACAGAATGGCTTATCCACCTGCATGCATACTTGAAGAGAAATTGTCTTCTGAGTTTCGTATTCGCCCTTTTAAAATTTCCTCAAATTATTAAGTGCTATGAGAAAATAACTGCGGAACACGTTTCAGGCTTTCGTTCAAAATTAAAATAAGAAGGAAAAAAATAACACTTTTAACTGAATATTGCTGACATTATGTCATGTGACAATGTGAAAGAAAAATGATCAAAGCATGATCATTATATTTGAATGTAAATTGCTATCGAAGGTTGTTGGAAAAAAGTGCCAAGTCGGGGATCTCTACAAAACAGAGAGATTTGATTATTTATTCAATGACACCGTGATGTACAACCACTATGACTGTTTCACTGAATAGGTGATCTCGAGTTTCATTTTATTTTTTCCTCTGTTCCAGATTACCTTTCGGTTGTGTAATTATTTCCATTAGTTTAAACTCTACTAATCCCGTGACTAATCATGACAGCAGACCCAGATTATGAATCTAGAATTCATTCAAGGTTATCTCTCTCCTCAAAGGAACACATTTATTTTCTTTATTCTCTCCGTAAGGCTACATAACTTTAGACATATTGAAAGCAATATGTCTAAAGTATGTCTGTGTAATCTAATCTTATTTAGATTATACAAGTAATCTAAATAAAGAAAACAAATTTTGCCATTTTTATGAAGTAGTGCTCTACAACTGTCTTCAGAAATCGTCTTAGTGGCGCAATCTTTCATTTAATTCTATACATCGCAACTTTTAAAATGTACTTAAGAATCCAAAGACTTCGAATAAAAATTTGTCCTTGTTTGTTTTCGAAGTTTTTAGTTTGAAGAAAATGCTTTCATGAATTAAGAAAAAGAAATGCTAGTTACAGAACCACGTGATGAGCGATTATTTCGTGCAATGTTCCTAATTATACTAAATAAGCAAATTTTTATATCAGAAGATTTTTTTATATTTTATATTTTAAAGCATTTAAAACGCTAATAGGTGTATATACAATTCAGCCTTCGAAATACTAGTAATTCGTAGTGTTATTTACAATTCATTAAACCACTGCAGTTATTTTATTATTTTTTTAACGGCAATCCCACTCACGAAAGGGCGGACGCTTGTAGTACACGAGTAGAGAGTGAGTGGGTCAAGGATTAAACCCGAGAACACTGCTTTGCTCTGTGAACTAAATCAACTTTGCATTCTACTAGCGAGAAGTGGGAGTGGCGTCACGCCGTTCGATGAAAATCATTTATTACCTGAAGAAATTCGCTAACATTCATTCGTGGTGCGATGTTTTGTAAATGATGAATGGAAGAGATCTCCAAGTAACTTTCAAGTCACAAATACCGTAGATCAGCATTATGCACGTTACTGGTAGCGTCTCTCCCTCTGACATTTATTCGCGAATGTCGTCGTTCAAATTAAAAATATATTGAAATAAATAATGTCCACTTTCATAAATTATACAAGTAGAATTGGAAATCTCAATTCTGAAACTATATTAAATTCAGTGAACTGCAAATTAAAAACAAAAGTCACTTTGGATCCAGTTTCTATATAAAAATAGAACAGAGTTCCCTCTTGGAAAGTTTTGCATCCATCCTATTTTTCCTTGCCGCGTTAGGCTTAGTGCCTTTCACAACAAAACACACTTTATTTAAGCTGTATTTGATATTTTAGTGTAATTGTCTCAAGAAATACTGTTATGGGTATGCTATCAACTTGCATATCAATAAGCTTTTAGATTAAGACACCACGATTTGAAGAATTCGCACCAAACCCAAATAAGTGCATATTTTTAAATTATGTAAATGACAAATACGGTTTTATTACTGTTTATTATGTTTTCGATATTCATTAAATGTATGCATTAATCTTCAAAAGTCATAGTGTTATCTGAACAGCACTAATGCATTTCATTTACTAATACATAAAGTCAGAGCAGAACTTTAGTCCGCGCGGTTAGGGTTAGCCTAGTGGCTTCGCGCTTTGCAACCATATGCCTGGGGAAGGAGTGTCCCAGGCTCGATTCCCGTCGAAGACGTGAGTAACTTGAAGATCTGCCATAGCCAAGTTAGCCGGCCTTGGGCGCGGGCAGTAGGGCTTTTTCCTCCAGTTTATCTGGCGTTTTTCATCCCGCAAACCGGCCCCTTGAACATACGCCTCTACAGCCAAAAATATATCCCTCCCGTCGGCTGTTAGTGGTACTAACAAGTAGTCACATCTAAGTGACACGCGGACCCTGCATAGGAAGCGGGAATAATGCGTAGCGAAAGAAGAAAGTCAGAGCAGAATTTTGGCAGCTCAGTCTGTGTCGAAGATGCCCTAAGGCCGATAAGATCTTAAGTGACGCGAAGAACCATTATAAAGGCATTTTCAAATGCAACTGACTCCCTAACGAGATTCAGTGGGGAGTTTCCTCCCGTAAACTCCGGTTTTTCACATCCATTCTGTTTTCCATTCTGCGTAAGGCTCAATGGCCAGTCACAGCAAAATACTTAGCATTATTATTTTCTTTTTTTTCCTTTTTGTGTGACCCCCCCCCCCACTAAAGTTTTATAAACGTATAGCGCATTCGCACCGTGGCAGAGTAAAGATTTTTTCTGTACTTTAATTTTATAGTTTTTTGCATTTTAGTTTTTTATATAAACTAAAATCCCACTTTAGAGATTAAACATATGAAGCTTTTTTCAAGCCTCCAGTAAGAGATCTCACACCAGACGATGAAATTGATCTTCACCCTAAACACAGCAACAAACATCCGTATCTTCCTGTATGATTTGAATGCACAGCCTGTTAGTTGGAAAGTGGATACGATACTATGGCTGTTGATTGCGTATGTTCTTCTGGTTGGTATATCTGTGTTGCGGGATGAAACCCTGAATTTCCGAAATTGTATGAGATCGGCTAAACTCGCTTTCAACTTAAAACCCCCTGATAAAGGGGAGGGGAAATCGAAATCTTTTCAACGAAGGAGGCATCGGCAAAATCGACTGATAGGAGGCTGCTACAGTTTTGTTTGTTTGTTTTTATGCACAACAGATAAACCAGCCAGAACAATACACCCAATTAACAGAGAAAGTCCACTTGCCTCGCAGCCTTATTTGCTTTGGCCATAATTTGAAAAGTGCAACAGCGTTTTGACATCATAGCAGCGATGCTGTTCATCAAATATACAGATTTATTACTTTTGGTTTTGTAGATTTTTTTAATAATGTCACTGATCTTCTGTATTGAAACGTTTATTTCTATACCCATTCTCATCCTTTACGTAATAGGTGCATTGTCCAATAAGGGCTTTTCATGGTGAATTAGCCAGTCTCATACAGAAGTGGCAAAATCTTTCAACTGGTTGAAGGGTGAACATCCCTGCTATTTCATCCCTGCAAAACAAGCAAACCGGCCAAAGCATACGCAACTGTGTTTTTCGCTTCGATCGTAATTCAGAATAACCCGACCCAACTAGCACCGCAACCAGAATAACTTGATTTATGTTTCGAGGGTGTTCAAACTTTTGTGTACAAATTGTATAGAGTCAGCAAAACCTAACATCTATAACTAACTGAAGCAAACTAACTATAAAAAAAAGAAGACTCAATCACACAACACTAATTTAGATCTTCACGACACGCTTCAGGGTTAGCTATTTTTAATTAATGAGCCAATCGTTAGATCTTTATCTATCCGTCTTTGTATCCAAGATCGCGTGGTAGATAACAAATATACACGCAAATAGGATAAGCAACTCACGAGGTACTAAGTAATACCTCATGTCAATTCATAGGCTTCTCGCATGCACTCCAGTGTTGGCTAATGCTCTGCCGTGAACGAGTCGAGGAGGAACTAGTGAGAGAATGAAAGAAGTTCTTGCTCCTAACATATATGGCAATCAACTCACTTAGACTGCTGGCAGATGAAGTGACGTCTAGTAGTCTGTTGTTAGCATAATTACGCTAAGGCGGTGTTTTATCATTAGTAATATAAGTTCATTAAAAACCATACCTTTGAACAGTGGCGCACTCAGGATTTAATCTTGGAGGGGACCAAGCAATCAAGATTTAATCTTCGGGGGGGGGGAGATAGTCGGGTAGACGATTTGAGAATACACACTACGCATTGCATACGAGCTATGACTCTGCAGTGATCGCCAATACATGATACCCGTGATCTCCTCTGGTTCGGCTCAGGCAAACGAAGTAGCACCCGAGTACTACTTCATTCGCCTTGAATTCACAACGGCCAGGATTCCCGAGAGCTATAGGGTATTCCCACCTTATGTGACCGCTAATTCATAAGTAGCATAGAAATAGAAGACACGACACAACATAAATTTAAAAAAAATGAATTTTAATTAGGAAAAGATTTTTGGAAATTTTTCTACTATTTTTTCCTATTTTTCCTTTTTTTGGGGGGGAGGGGAAGGCCCCTTGGCCTCCTCCCTGGGTGCGCCAATGCCGTTGAATATTATAATGCATATTTTGTTTTTGTATTTTGGTAGATTTGCTAATATTTGCTTGTTTACGATGACGTATTAGATTTTGCGAGTCTGGTTTGGCAGTTTATTAGTTTGGATAAGAAAAATATGCTGGCTTAGAGGAAATGCGATTTACTCTGTTTATGCTATCGAAAATAAAGAATCATGTCAACATAGATAAGGAAGTAAATATTTCGTGTTTCTTATTTCAGAAATGCAAATAGGCTCTTCAAAAGGTTAAGAAGTGAGCACTTAAGAGAACACTGCTACTTAGTTCAAATGAATCGGATTTTATAAAATTCACTTGTGAATCACGAATTGCGTTGGTGTAACTGCTGAATCACACTGAGAGGAACAAATAAAATGCGTCAAACGTACATTATAATATAGTGAAAATCCAATCAGCGATTTATTTAATGTTAGGAGTGAGGCAGCATTAATCGCAGCAGAACACAAATTCTGTTGTAAACTTGCTAACATATTAGGGTAAGCACAAGTTAGTCACGAAACTGTACTCTGGTGACCGAACAACATTTTTTTCGAGACATTTCTGGTCTCCAATAAAGAGTGAAGGTCTAACATCCCTCCTGCGATGGTGACGTTATCCATTTACCTCAGAGATAGACATACTAATTCTGAGATAATCATTAGTAGTTCCATTTAGAAACTGTTTTTTTTTTCAGCGTAATTTTACGCACTCAGAATCTATACAATAAGCAAACAATGATATGAATGACGAAATGTTCTCTTAACATGACCATTTCACAAAATTTGGAGCAATAGGTGTCCATGTAGTACATTTGGATACCCCATGATTGCGCTTTATTTACTTGATGGCAATGATGGAAGATCAGTGGTTGTGAATGTAACACGATTCACAGCAGCGCCTATTAAGGTTTGTGTTCGAATATATTTTTGCTCAACTTGGCACTTCGTTGAGATCTTATTATTGCAGAAGACAGCATTCCTTATTTGCAGCATTCCAGCATTCCTTATTGACGCTACTACACTTTCTTAAATGAAAATATAACTTGACATGAGAAAAGACTTTTCGGCATCTGGAGACACTTCTCATTTCTATCTGAATCCTAGCTCAGGGACGATACTAATGTATTATGAATTCCCAATATTTCCTGGGTGGAATTTCCACAAAACAATTATCCGAATTTTTTTCAGCTGTTGTCGTTGGCCGAGTATTCCTCTGCACAACAGCCAAATATAAGACCTCAACAGTATTTGTCAACCTAAGCAACAAAACCTAATAGTCGTTTGGGATTCTGCGTCATATGACTTATATAAAACAACTTAAAAATGCGAAAAAGAGCAGCAATATCGAAGTTTGTTCTTGTTTACCTCTTCGCACTGTCTTTCATATATGCCATAGCTATCCAAATTTAAATAACAAAATGATAATCTCTAAATAATGACAGGTTAACTTATCAAAACATTAGCCAAATCTTACGAGGGTAAGGGGATTTTTTCAGGTGTAGGCTCTTGGTGTTTCCATCCATTCACAAACCTGCCAGAGAACGACTACACAAAAATGCTAGAAGAAATAAAGTCGCCTCTGGGGAACTTTTGTTACAAACCATGACAAAAAAAAAAGGGTGAGATATGCGTGTCGCTCGTTCTTAGGACTACACAAGTGACATTCTAAGCCTACATCCTTAATATTTTTAGTTTTATCCAGTAATTTTACCCACATTTTCAGTTCATAATGATTACCATTCTCTCCCTGGAGAACAAAAAGCCTGCCTTATAAGGGACTTCACACTTAACGGTAAACGTACATTGAACATCTAAAAATCCTTGACCTCCTAACGCTTAGATAACAGCTTCCAATAGCTAAAATGAGGAATTTGATGGCAAATTGCTCTGTCATTTATGAAGCCTAGTACATTGAAGAGACTCAGAAACAAATCGTTAACTTGGGTCATAAAATATTTATGAAAGCAATAAACGAATCTCTTTTTATCAAAAGCAACTTGTTCTTCCTGAGTTCATTCTGTTTGGATTGATATCGCGATGATAGATTCGAACAAGAAAACAATTTACGTGCGTCAATTTTCCCTGTTTGCGGATTATAACGGATTATTTTTGCAACATAATTTCCACATTAAGCATTTAATAACATGTCCCTGTTTATTGTATAAAGATTATCAACTGTAATTATAAGTTGGTCTTTCTGCATTACGTAACTTGGCAATATTCAAACTATTTAAATAGTTCCCCATGCTGTATTGTTCCAAGTAAAATTGTTTTTCGCATATAAAATGTAGTATAACAACTTCAAAGAACAAAAGTTGACTTCAGTTGTAAGCAAAGTGGCAATCAAGAGACAAATGTCATCTCGCACCACTAATTGTTAATTCATAAAAAATTAATTACCGAAAGCACTTTCAGAAAAATGTGAGGACAGTGTTAATTAATGCCGCCATCATATTTATTATTTCCTCTAAGTTGCACTCTCAAAGTCCTTGTGCATCAGTGGGGTAGTATTTGGAGGGTTCGTTGAGTCTAGGTTATCCTTTAGTAGATCGAATAGCAGCGATTAAAGTATTGAGATTGTTGCTGACATTGTGAGCTTCAACTAATTTAATAACTTTTTTCTATTTCAATAATTTAAGAAAATATGCAATTTAATTACAGGAATCAAATGACTGAAGCCAGCGATGGCACATAATTGATTTTGGTCTGATTCTGATAAGTATTCAAAGCAATACGAGTCACTACATCGAATTTTTTTATATACCTCATAAACAGTGACGTGTTGCGATAAGTAGTTTAAGAAGAAACACGAAACCTATTATGTTTTTGAACTTTGGAAAGATATATTCTGTAAGGAAAATTGTTCCAAAGCACAGAAACAGAACAAACGAGTACGACGAGAAGATGGTTCCGTATATGTGAAGCTGGACTGTGAACAGATGTTGACCAACAGTCACCCGTGTGTTTACAGGCTTAAGATAAATTGGGGAATGGTGCCAGCCACGTGAGCGGTATGGCGCCATTGAAAATACTTATATAAAAATTGAACTTCTGATTGCGAAAGTAACACTGGATCAAGTCTGTGAAAAAAAGAGTGGTCATTACTGAATCTGAACTCTCTTTTCAGGATGGCATCTGCACCAAATGTGAGAACAGTATCCTAGTGCAACGCTAGGACACTGTGCTATCGTATAACGATTTCCCTTATATAATTATTATGGTGACCGTGAAACTTGTTCAAGCCACCTTCAGGTCCCCAATAAGCGGAGTGGTGGCCTGTCACTGGGCGTTGCGTCTCTACCGCATCTAAAAACCTTCGTAAACATATAGGCCACAGTGTTAGAAGTTACACAAGCGATAATTAATGTCTGTAGCAGCGTAGCGGAAAAAGGCTTCAAGTTTTTTGGGAGCTGAGATGTATCATGTCGGGAAAGATTACAAGTACAAACCTCCCAAGACGAGATATATCATCTTGAGTATATATAAGAATTATCAAAGGTGAGGGAAGGCGAAGTGTCATCTTTCTTGAGTGAAATAAGACTGGGCTTCTGGTGGCATTGAAGTTGACAAGGTTGTTCTCATTTCCCCCCCCCCTCCCCTCCCTCATACACTGAAATATGGTACGGAGAGCAGTGGTTAAGGCATCGATTATAAACATCCCAACATCTTCCCTTTGGGGATATTTGATCAGTGCAAGGTTAAAATTGTAATATTTTTGCTTAACATATGTGGATTTGAATAGAACGTTTTAAAAGTTACATTGAAAGTTATTGCATGAGTTATAGCAATAATCTCATCATTCAAATATATTTGATTCGATAGCAGTTGGAATAAAATTTAAGAAATTCCTTTTAAAGTTTGAAAAATGTTATACAACTCTTTAATGGGAGAAATCCTACTCTGTGTAAACTAATTCTTCTGGACTTCATACCATGATGCGCTGTTATGAATTTTTCAGTCAATCATAGCAGTGGTATGATTTCCATCTGTCGTACTGCAGCAACATTTGGAACTGCTACAGACACAGCGTTGTAGGGGAAGTGAAGCCTGACTTTTCAGTCGTGTAGAGCAGTGCTTCCCAAACTTATGCATGTAATGGTCCCTTTGGAAAAATTGAAATATTCCATGTCCCCAATCGCAAAAAAAAAAATCATAATACAGACAAATATTATTATAATATTTATTGTATTTATATTCAATACAAAACATACACAGCGAATATTGCAAAAATCAAATGAAAATATTACATTTTTAGCATCTTATATACACATTTGACATGCCACACTTAGTCTTAAAACATTTTAAATTTGTTTTCATTATTTCACGGCCCCCCTCAACAAAACTGACGGCCCCCCTCAACAAAACTGACGGCCCCCAAGGGGACCTCGGCCCACAGTTTGGAAAGCACTGGTCTAGAGCAGCGTGTCTCAGAAGGAGCATATCGCCCCTAGGGCGGAGAAAAATTAGCATTTTCCGCAAAAAGTATTAGGAATGACGCCAGCCAGCAATATTACATTGCAACCAGGCGAAAGAAGAAATGAGGAAATATAAACTTACTTTTTAAAATAGCAAATGAATAATAGAACATTCCTTTGAGGCATGTCGTATAGTGTGATTCATAGGCAATATATTTATGGCTTAAAGATAAAATTGCTTTTTATCGTCTTGTTTCATATACTTCACCCAATACGAACGAGAAAATGCGAGCCTCGTGGCCTTCTTTTAATAGCACGATTTCCTCGTTCCTGTTTGATTTCCTAATTAAAACATGGTGAAAAATGGCAGTAAATCCATATGAAATAATATATTGGTATAGGAAATTAGAGGGTGATTAGAAAAATATTTGCTTAAAAGTAATGGGGGTGATTGGCCGAGAAAGATTGAAAAACGCTAC